>NC_133159.1:111310577-111640890 GCF_040802235.1 Manis javanica | reverse complement strand
TTAATTAAAATTTTACCAATACAATTTATTTTTTAATAAAAGCATTGTGATTGTACTACATTATGTTTTTGAAAATGCTGGTTTAACATTTTTTTATTAAGGTATTATAGACACACACTCTTATAAAGGTTTCACATGAAAAACAATGTGGTTACTACATTTACCCATATTATCAGGGCTGCACCCATACCCCATTGCAATCACTGTCCATCAGTGTAGTAAGATGCCACAGATTCACTGTTTGCCTTCTCTGTCTACACTGTTTTCCCCGGGATCCCCGACACCATGTGTACTAAACATAATACTCCTCAATCCCCTTCCTCCTCTCTCCCCAGGGGCCCAACCAAACTCCTTCCCTTTGGTAACCGCTAGGCCCTTCTTGGAGTCTGTGAGTGTGCTGCTGTTTTATTCCTTCAGTTTTGCTTCGTTGTTATACTCCACAAATGAGGGAAATCATTTGGCACTTGTCTTTCTCCACCTGGCTTACTTCACTGAGCATAATATCCTCCAGCTCCATCCGTGTTGTTACAAATGGTAGAATTTGTTTCTTTCTTACAGTTGAATAGTATTCCATGGTGCATAAATACCAAATCTTCTTTATCCATTCATCTACCATTGGACACTTAGGTTACTACCATATTTTGGCTATTGTACATAGTGCTGTGATAAACATAGAGGTGCATATATCTTTTTGAATCTGAGAACTTGTTCTTTGGGTAAATTCTAAGGAGTGGGATTTCCAGGTCAAATGGTATTTCTATTTTTAGTTTTTTGAGGAACCTCCATAATGCTTCCCAGAATGGTTGAACTAGCTTACATTCCCACCAGCAGTGTAGGAGGGTTCCCCTTTCTCCGCATCCTCAACAGCATTTGTTGTTCTTAGTCTTTTCGATGCTGGCCATCCTTACTGGTGTGAGGTGATATCTCATTGTGGTTTTAATTTGCATTTCCCTGCTGATTAGTGATGTGGAGCATCTTTTCATGTGCTTGTTGGCCATCTGAATTTCTTCTTTGGAGAAGTGTCTCTTAATATCCTCTGCCAACTTTTTAATCAGGTTATTTGCTTTTTGGGTGTTGAGGCATATGAGCTATTTATACATTTTGGATGTTAACCCCTTGATGGATATGTCATTTACAAATATATTCTCCATACTGCAGGATGCCTTTTCATTCTGTTGATGGTGTCCTTTGCTGTACAGAAGCTTTTTAGTTTGATGTAGTCCATGTGTTCATTTTTGCATTTGTTTCCCTTGCTCGAGGAGATGCGTTCAAAAAGAAGTTGCTCATGTTTATTTTCAGGAGATTTTTGCCTATGTTTTCTTCTAAGAGTTTTATGGTTTCATGACTTACATTCAGGTCTTTGATCCATTTCAAGTTTAATTTTGTGAATGGGGTTGAACACAATCCAGTTTCATTCTCTTGCATGTAGCTGTCCAGTTTTGCCAACACCAGTTGTTAAAGAGGCTGTCATTTCACCATTGTATGTCCATGGCTCCTTTATCATATATTAATTGACAATATATGGTTGGGTTTATATCTGGGCTCTCTAGTCTGTTCCATTGGTCTGTTGTTCTGTTCTTGTGCCAGTACCAAGTTGTCTTCATAGTAGAGCTTAAAGTTGGGGAGCATAATTCCAACAGCTTTATTCTTCCTTCTCAGGATTGCTTTGGCTATTCGGGTTCCATATGAATTTTAGAACAATTTGCTCTGTTCATTCAAGAATGCTTTTGGTATTTTCATAGGAATTGCATTGAATCTGTAGATTGATTTAGGCATTATGGCCATTTTAACAATATTAATTCTTTCTATCCATGAGCACGGGATGTGTTTCCATTTAGTAGTTTCTTCTTTAATTTCTCCAATGAGTGTCTTGTAGTTTTCCAAGTATAGGTCTTTCACGTCCTTGGTTAGGTTTATTCCTAGGTATTTTATTCTTTTTGAATGGGATTGTGAATGGAATTGTTTTCCTGATTTTGCCCTCTGCTAGTTCATCATTAGTGTATAGGAATGCAACAAATTTCTGTGTATCAATTTTGTATCCTGCAACAATGCTGAATTCAGATATTACATCTAGTAGTTTTGGAGTGGATTCTTTAGGATTTTTTTTATGTACAATATCATGTCATCTGAAAACAGGGAGAGTTTAACTTCTTTATTACCAATCTGTTTGCCTTTTATTTCTTTATGTTGTCTAATTGCTGTGGCAAAGACCTCCAGAACTATGTTGAATAAAAGTGGAGAGAGTGGGCATCCTTGTCTTATTCACGGTCTTAAAGGAAAGGCTTTCACCTTCTCGTTGTTAAGTATGATGTTGGCTCTGGGTTTGTCATATATGGCCTTTACTATGTTGAGGTACTTGCCCTCTATACCCATTTTGTTGAGAGTGTTTATCATGAATGGATGTTTGTCAAATGCTTTTTCAGTGTCTATAGAGATGATCATGTGGTTTTTGTCCTTTTTGTTGATGTGGTGGATGATGTTGATGGATTTTCTAGTACTGTACCATCCTTGCATCCCTGGAATAAAGCCTACTTGATCATGGTGGATGATTCTTTTTTAAATCAGTTTGCTAATATTTTGTTGAGTATTTTTGCATCTATATTCATCAGGGATATTGTTCTGTAATTTTCTTTTTTGTGGTGTCTTTGCATGATTTTGGTATTAGAGTGATGTTGGCCTCATAGAATGAGTTTGGGAGTATTTCTTCCTCTTCTAATTTTTGGAAAACTTTAAGGAGGATGGGTATTAGGACTTCACTAAATGTTTGATAAAATTCAGCTGTGAAGCCATCTGATCAAGGAGTTTTGTTCTTGGGTAGTTTTTTGATTACCAATTCAATTTCATTGCTGGTAATTGGTCTATTCAGATTTTCTGTTTCTTCCTGGGTAAGCCTTGGAAGGTTGTATTTTTCTAGAAAGTTGTCCATTTCTTCTAGGTTATCCAGTTTCTTACCATATAATTTTTTAAAGTATTCCCTATAATTCTTTGTATTTCTGTGTTGTCTGTAGTGAGTTTTCCTTTCTCATTTCTGATTCTGTTTATGTCTGTAGACTCCTTTTTTCTTGATAAGTCTGGCTAGGGGCTTATCTATTTTGTTTATTTTCTCAAAAAACCAGCTCTTGCTTTCATTTATTCTTTCTATTGTTTTATTCTTCTTGATATTATTTATTTCTGCTCTTATCTTTATTATGTCCCTCCTTCTACTGACTTTGGGCCTCATCTGTTATTCTTTTTCTAGTTTAGTTAATTGTGTGTTTAGACTGTTCATCTGGGATTGTTCTTTTTTCCTTATGTAGCCCTCTATTGCAATATATTTTCCTCTTATCATGACCTTCACAGCATCCACAGATTTTGCAGTGTTTAATTAGTCTTGTCATTTGTTTCCATATATTGCTTGATCTCTGTTTTTATTTGGTCATTGATCCATTGGTTATTTAGGAGCCTGTTGTGAAGGCTCCATGTGTCTGTGGGATTTTTCATTTTCTTTGGGTAATTTATTTATAGTTTCATACCTTTGTTGTCTGAGAAACTGGATGGTACAATTTCAATCTTATTGAATTTACCAAGGCTTTTTTTGTGGCCTAGTATATGATCTATTCTTGAAAATGTTCCATGTGCACTTGAGAAGAATATGTATTCTGCTGCTTATGGGTGTAGAGTTTTGTAGATGTCTGTTAGCCATATGTTCTAATATGTTGTTCAGTGCCTCTGTCTCCTTACTTATTTTCTGTCTGGTCGATCTGTCCTTCAGAGTGAGTGGAGCATTGAAGTCTCCTAGAATGAATGCATTGCATTCTATTTCCCCTTTTAATTCTGTTAGTTTTTGTTTCACATATGTAGGTGATCCTGTGTTGACATATCATGCCACTTATTGCTGGCCTTTAAGGTTTCTGCTGAGAATTCTGATGATAGTCTGATGGGCTTTCTTTTGTATGTGATCTTATTTCTTTCTCGGCTGCTTTTAATGGACTGTCCTTATCCTTGATCTTTGTCATTTTTTTATCTTAGATATTTATAATGGTTATATCTTCTTGTTGGATTGACCTCTTTATCATTGTGTAATGTCCTTCTTTGTCTCTTGCGACTTTCTTTGTTTTGAAGTCTATTTTGTCTGACTAGTACTGCAACTCCTGTTATTTTCTTCCTATTCGTTGCATGAAATATCTTTTTATATCCCTTCGCATTTAATCTGTGTATATCTTTGAGTTTAAAGTGAGTCTCTTGCAGGCAGCATATGCATGGGTATTGATTTTTATATATACACTGACTCTACATCTTTTGATTGGTGCATTCAGACCATTTGCATTTAGGGTGATTTTCGATAGGTACATGCTTATTGCCATTGCAGGCTTTAGATTTGTGGTTACCAAAGGTTCAAGGTTAACTTCTTTACTATCTAAGAGTCTAACTAGCATAATTAGTATGCTATTACAGACACAACCTAAAGGTTTTTTTCTCCTCTTTTTTCTTCCCCCTCCATTCTTTATATATTAGGTATCATATTTTGTAGTCTTTGTCAATCCCTTGATTGACTTTCAGGGTAGTTGATTTAATTTTACATTTGCATAGTGATTAACTGTTCTACTTTCCTTACTGTCATTTTATTACCTCTGGTGACAGCTATTAAACCTTAGGAACACTTCATTTTATATTCATCACTCCAAAATGCACTGTAGAGATGGTTTGTGGGAGGTAAATTATCTCAGCTTTGGCTTATCTGGAAATTCTTCAAAATATCTTCAAAATTAAATGATAATCTTTCCAGGTAGAGTATTCTTGATTCTAGAACCTTCTGCTTCATTGCATTAAATATATGATGCCACTCCTTGCTGGCCTTTAAGGGTTCTGCTGAGAACTCTGATGATAGTCTGATGGGCTTTCCTTTGTGTGTGACCTTATTTCTCTCTCTGGCTGCTTTTAATAGACTGTCCTTGTCCTTGATCTTTGCAATTTTAATTATTATATGTCTTGGGGTAGTCTTCCTTGGGTTTCTTGTGTTGGGAGATCTGTGCACCTCCATGGCCTGAGAGACTATCTCCTTCCCCAGATTGGGGAAGTTTTCAGCACTTACCTCCTCGAACACACATTCTACCCTCTTTTCTCTTCTTCTTCTAGTACCCTTATAATAAGAATATTGTTCCATTTGGATTGGTCACACAGTTCTCTCAATATTCTTTCATTCTTAGACATTCCTTATTCTCTCTGTGTCTCAGCTTCTTTGTATTTCTCTTGTCTAATTTCTATTTCATCTATCATCTCCTCCACCATATCTAATCTGCTTTTAAAACCTTCCATTTTATGTTTCATTTCTGATACTGTGTTCTGTAATGATTGGATCTTTGACCAGAATTCATTCCTGAGTTCCTGAATATTTTTCTGTACCTCCATAAGCATGTTTATGATTTTTATTTTGAAATATATTTCAGAAAGTTTCATGAGGTTAATTTCATTTGACTCTTTCTCTGGTGTATTTATAACTTTGTTTTGAACCAGGGGCCTTTAACATTTCATAATTGTATGTGGTGCCCTGTAGTGCCCAGGAGCTCTACTCTCTGGAGCTGCTCAGCCCCAGGAGCAATGTCAGGGTTGAGTGGGGGTTGTTGGTGCCTGGAGGGAGCAAAGAGCTGTTTGCTCTTTTCTGGCCACTATGCCTGTCACCAGTGTCAGAGCCAGTGGGCTGAGCACACAGGTATAAACCTCTATGCTTTGCATTTGCAGATGCTGTAGGTGGGGCTTCCCTCTGGATGGCTTAACAGCAGGGCAGGTTTTCCAGTTTGTGAGTCAGGTGTGGCTCTCCGGGAGGAAGGTGCTGCAGGCTGCGTATCATGGAGGGGGGCCTTGTAGCTGCATAGCCAGCCAGGAGCTTGAGTGCCTGAAGGTCATGAAAGTTCCCAACCTGCTGGGCAGAGTGCACCCAGAAAATTTTGTCTACCTGTCCTTTCTCCTGAGCAGTAAGCTCTGTTCAATCCTTGCCCCTTTAGCAGCTTTCTTGCTGTTAAGAAGTCTCTCAGACTGCCTGCCTTTCTTTTGTCCTAGAGCAGCTGGATATGGATCCCCATTTTCCACAAGTAGCTGGAATCTCAGTCTCTCCAGGTATTCTGCTTGTCTTAACTTTTCAACACTACTAATCACCAGAGCACTATGCAATGTAGGTTTGTGCTCCCAGAGCAGATCTTCAGAGCTAGGTGTTCAGAAGTCCCAGGCCTGCATTCCTTCCTCGTTCCATTTCTCTTCCACCCACCAGTGAGCTGGGGTGGGGGACAGGCTTGGGTCTTGCCTTTGGTACGTTATCCTGTTCTGTGAGGTTTATTCTTTTTTCCAGGTGTATGCAGTCCATCACAGCTCTCTTTCCTGTTGCTCTTTCAGGATTAGCTGTATTAATTATATTTTCATATTTTATGTGGTTTAAGGAGGAAGCCTCTGTCTTATCTCTCATGCCATCTTTAATCTCATCAGACACCTGGTTTAACATTTTATGTTTTAGCAACTTCATTGTCTGCTCTTAAGGAAGTTGTCCTTTTCTCCTAGGTTTCCCAGCTTGTTAGCATATAGGTTTTCATAGTACTCTCTAATAATTCTTTGTATTTCTGTGGGGTCCGTCGTGATTTTTCCTTTCTCATTTCTGATACTGTTGATGTGTGTTGACTCTCTTTTCCTCTTAATAAGTCTGGCTAGAGGCTTATCTATTTTGTTTATTTTCTCAAAGAACCAGCTCTTGGTTTCATTGATTTTTGCTATTGTTTTATTCTTCTCAATTTTATTTGTTTCTTCTCTGATCTTTATTATGTCCCTCCTTCTGCTGACCTTAGGCCTCATTTGTTCTTCTTTTTCCAATTTTGATAATTGTGACATTAGACCATTCATTTGGGATGCTTCCTTCTTTAAATATGCCTGGATTGCTATATACTTTCCTCTTAAGACTGCTTTTGCTGTATCCCACAGTAGTTGGGGTTTTGCGTTGTTGTCGTCATTTGTTTCCATATATTGCTGGATCTCCATTTTAATTTGGTCATTGATCCAATGATTATTTAGGAGCATGTTGTTAAGCCTCCATGTGTTTGTGAGCCTTTTTTATTTCTTTGTACAGTTTATTTCTAGTTTTATGCCTTTGTGGTCTGAAAAGTTGGTTGGTAGGATTTCAATCTTTTGGAATTTACTGAGGCTCTTTTTGTGGCCTAGTATGTGGTCTACTCTGGAGAATGTTCCATGTGCACTTGGGAAGAATGTGTATCCTGTTGCTTTTGGATGTCGAGTTCTATAGATGTCTATTCGGTCCATCTGTTCTAGTGTGTTGTTCAGTGCCTCTGTGTCGTCACTTTTTTTCTGTCTGGTGGATCTGTCCTTTGGAGTGAGTGGTGTGTTGAAGTCTCCCAGAATGAATGCATTGCATTCTATTTCCTCCTTTAGTTCTGTTAGTATTTGTTTCAGGTATGTTGGTGCTCCTGTATTGGGTGCATATATATTTATAATGGTTATATCCTTTTGTTGGACTGAGCCCTTTATCATTATGTAATGTCCTTCTTTATCTTTTGTTACTTTCTTTATTTTGAGGTCTGTTTTGTCTGATACTAGTATTGCAACACCTGCTTTTTTCTCTCTGTTGTTTGCATGAAATATCTTTTTCCATCCCTTTACTTTAAGTCTATGCATGTCTTTGGGGTTTTAGGTGATTCTCTTGTATGCAGTATATGGATGGGTCTTGCTTTTTTATTCATTCTATTACTCTGTGTTTTTTGATTGGTGCATTCAGTCCATTTACATTTAGGGTGATTATTGAAAGGTATGTACTTATTGCCATTGCAGGCTTTAAGTTTGTGGTTACCAAAGGTTCAAGGTTAGCTTCTTTACTATCTTACTGTCTAACTTAACTCACTTATTGAGCTATTATAAACATGGTCTGATGATTCTTTATTTCTCTCCCTTCTTGTTCCTCCTCCTCCCTTCTTCATATGTTGGGTGTTTTGTTCTGTGTTCTTTTTAGGAGTGCTCTAGAGCAGTCCCTGTAAGATGCCCTGTAGAGGTGGTTTGTGGGAGGCAAATTCCGTCAACTTTTGCTTGTCTGGGAATTGTTTAATCCCTCCTTCATATTTAAATGATAATCGTGCTGGATACAGTAGTCTTGGTTCGAGGCCCTTCTGTTTCATTGCATTAAGTATGTCATGCCATTCTCTTCTGGCCTGTAGGGTTTCTGTTGAGAAGTCTGATGATAGCCTGATGGGTTTTCCTTTGTAGGTGACCTTTTTTTTTTCTCTCTGGCTGCCTTTAATACTTTGTCCTTGTCTTTGATCTTTGCTATTTTAATTATTATGTGTCTTCATGTTGCCCTCCTTGGATCCCTTGTCATGGGAGTTCTGTGTACCACTGTGGTCTGAGAGGCCATTTCCTCCCCTAGTTTGGGGAAGTTTTCAGCAATTATTTCTTCAAAGACACTTTCTATCCCTTTTTCTCTCTCTTCTTCTTCTGGTACCCCTATAATGCGCATATTGTTCCATTTGATTGGTCACTCAGTTCTCTTAAAATTCTTTCAATCCTGGAGATCCTTGTATATCTCTCTGCATCAGCTTCTCTGCGTTCCTGTTCTCTGTTTTCTAGTCCATTAATGGTCTCTTGCATCTCATCCATTCTGTTTTGAAGTCCTTCCAGGGCTTGTTTTATTTCTGTATTCTCTCTCCTTAGTTCTTGCCTATTTCTCTGCAAGTCCATCAGCATGGTTATGGCTTTTGTTTTGAATTCTTTTTCAGGAAGATTGGTTAAATCTATCTCCCCAGGTTCCTTCTCAGGGGAAGATGTAGAAGATGTTGAAGCTGTCTTGGTTAGTCTTGTCTGGATCAAAATTTTTTGCTTTTTCATCTTGATAGGTGCAATTGTGAGCTATTAACTTTCTATCATCTGGGAGCGCCAAGGCTTTCCACTTGCTCCTGGCCTTTCTTTCCTGGGACAATTGCGACCCCTAGTGGCTTGTGTTGGGCAATTGCATGTAGACTGGGTCTCTGTATCTTGCCCAGCCTGTATGGAGGAAGCTCCCTTGCTGTGGGCATGGCCAGCCTCAGCTCTGCTATGCCTGGGCCCTGGAGGGGTAATGGACAGGGGGCTGTTTGGCTCTTTACCTCTGTGAGGGGTCTCAGAGCTGTTGCCCAGGGGGTTAGTGCACCTGGGGTTCCCTGGAATTTCCAGCTGCTGAACTGTGACCCAGGAAGCTTCCATCCAGCTGTGGTGTCCCTGTCCCTTTAAGACTTTCAAAAAGCACTTGCTTTTATTTGTCATAGGGGCTCTGGCTTCGGGACCCACTCAAAGGTCTTGCTGTCCTGTTTCCCTAGTTTCCAGCACTCCACACGTGCACTGTGTCTGCGCTCTGGTTCGGATGGCTGGGGCTGGGTGTTTAGCAGTCCTGGGCTCCCTCTCCCTCCCCACTCTGACTCCCCTCCTTCCGCCGGGAGCTGGGGTGAGGTGCGCTCGGGTCCCAGTGGGCCGGGGCTTGTATCTTACCTCTTTCACTAGGCTCTGGGTTCTTGCAGGTGTGGATGTAGTCTGGCTGTTGTCCTGTGTCTTCTGGTCTTTCTGTTAGGATTAGTTGTATTTGTTGTATTTTCAAAAATATATATATTTTTGGGAGGAGGTTCCCACTGTCCTACTCATGCCGCCATCTTGGCTCCGCCCTCCAGATCTTTGAAAGGAAGCCCTTTGGGGACCAATTTATGGAGGGAAAAATATAGTTAACCCAGATGAATGTGGATTTTCCACATCCTATTCCATCAGAATTTCTTCTCCCACAATCTGAGCATGATTTCTGATAGGGACAGTTATAGCATGTTCAATTGTTTTCCCCTATAAGAAAATAACCAAACAGAAAACCCAATAATCCAAATGCTCTGATTTTGAATGATTGTTTTTCTTTCTCTGTTTTGTTCTGACTGCTCTCTTAATGTAAGGCTGTAAACACCTTTGACTTCTAGGGCCCGTTTCCCTCTAGTCCTAACTGCCTTGCCTTTCCTGACTTACTGCTTCATGTCCTCCCCTCCCTAATTTTCTTCCTTCTTCAAAGAACTGTTGCTGAATGTTACTATGGGCCTGCGCTATGCACAGAGCCGATGGTGCAGTGGTGGAGTGATGCATTACACACTGTTCCCCCCTCCTTGCGCACATAGTCTTGGGGGGAGCCGACTCATAACAGAGACTTAACATCTGATGTGTTAATTGATTCTTGAGGCTGCCTAGTGGGAGAGCAGACTCATAATAGACAATTAAAATAACATAAATTAATTGATTTTTTTAAGAAGTGCATAGAAAGTGATAGGTAGCATATGGGAGAGAATGTATCTGGATATGTCAAATCATAATAAAGAGGTTTAAGTAAATACCTAAGAAATTCTTCTCAGATTAAACTATATCACCTTTAGCAGTTGGATTTTGTGACAGCTATTTTATTTCTCAGATTAAAATATATCACCTTTAGCAGTTGGATTTTGTGACAGCTATTTTATCTGCTTCACTTATTTTGTTTTGCTAATTTCCCATGTTTGCTAGGTTTTGTGTGTCTGAGCATTTGCGGTATGATGTGATCCGATTTTTGCAATGGAATTGGAAACTAGTTCTTCATTTTGTTTCCCAGGGCCTGACAGAAATCATGAGCTCCATTGGTGAGTATACTTGTCTCAGGGGGATGATGTGTTTTGAAGATAGACAGTTATGGATCTGGTGTCTTTTGTCAGTTTTTTGTCTTTTTGGTATAGAAAATATAGCATAATTGAGAATTCTGCTAGTTCCTTACAAGTCCTAGCCACTATGAAAAGTGTAATATAAATTTAATTTCCTTCCATGTATTTTATATTTTAGATATGGTCTGAAAAGTTATTTTAATTTTACATTTCTGTCTCTACTTAGTTGTGCATTTTAAAAGTATAGGTATAATTGGCTTTTTGAGGGAAACCAATAAAGAACACCATCCTGATATAAAAGCATTTAATTCTGTTGTCCATTTTCAATGCCTGAGGTTTCTTCTTCTTCCAAATAATGCTGAAAGTATTTTAAATAGATGTCTTAGAAACCCTGTGCTCCTCCAAAGAAATTCCAAGTTTTTTGTTGTTGGACTTCTTTTATTCCTGATATTCTAGGATCTCTGAATAGGTGATGACTACATGGGAAAATTAAGTAATTCTTCACTTTTACTATTGTCTTCTTTCTACTTTTTTGATTTTAATCTCTTATTCATAGTCTGTCTTAGCTAATTAATTTCCAGTCATTCTTTTATTATTCTACTATGTAAGGTGATAGATACTTTATTTTACTAATTTAACTACATTCACCAACTTTTGATGTTTAGTGTTTTCATTGTCATTTAATTCTAAACATTACTTTCATTCTGTTTTCTTTAACACAAAATTTTTTCAAAGAAGTGCCCTAAAATTTATATTTGAGGGTTATCTTTTACTTTTTGGTCTCCTAATTTAGTGCATTTTGTTTAGACAACATGATTTCTTTATACATTTTCTTTAGTACTTCTTGAGAATTTGTGTTGTGATTGAGTACACACTTTTAAATAAATGCCCCATGTGTGCATAAAATGAATGTGTATCTTTTATTTGGGCACAAAATAGGAGACATATGTATCCAGTGTGTTCAATATTCTTAAATTTACCTTTGTTAAGATCTTTAAATTTATCAAGCATAGTCTTCTGTGGGTTATGTTAGTGAATTGTTTACCCATGTAAAGCAGGTACTGATCAGCATGAAATAGAAGCTTCAAAGGCAGCAAAAGAGAAGCCTCAGTTCCTCCTCTGATTCTCTCTGGGACTCGGGCTAAGGCTTCACAGAAACCTCTCTCTAAAGTGGTAACGAGGACATTGTTCTACCTTCTTTATAGAATCGTGAAGTGAAAGGTGAGCTCCATAAGCCCACCTCCCTGAGGATACTTACAAAACAAGGATGGTTGAGGCATTTCCTTTATCACTTCATATGCTTTACATATGAAAAATAAGGTACAACAAAATTATGTGTAGACATTTTCCTAAGCCAGATCTTTTGTTCTTTTTTTACATGTTTTCTATTTTGTGTAGTAAGTAGTACAATTAGCAGAAGTCAAAATGATACTGCAATGATAAAATCGGCCATTCCCAGGAGAGGCTGCTGACGAGGCATCTCTGCATGGCAGTGTAGGTGGAGATCACAGCTAGTCTGTGAATGAGGCTTCTTTGGAAGTAAGGACTTCACAGAGGTCAAGTTAAGATGAGATCACACCAGAGTAGCATGGGTCCTAATCCAGTGACTTGTATTCTTAGAGAAATTTGGCATAGACATTAATTTAATTCTTCCTCTCCATAAGCAGAGGATATATTTCCATTTATTGATGTCTTGTTTAATTTCTCTTATGAGGGTCTTGTAGTTTTCAGGGTATACATCTTTCACCTGCTTGGTTAGGTTTATGCCGAGGCATTTTATTCTTTCTGATGCAATTTTGAATGGGATTGTTTTCCTGATTTCACTTTCTGCTAGTTCATCATTAGTATATATGAATGCAACAGAATTCTATGTATTGATTTTGTATCCTGCAACTTTGCTGATTTCAATTTTTAGTTCTAGTAGTTTGGGGTAGATTCTTTTATGTACTATATCGTGTCATCTGCAAAAAGTGACAATTTAACTTCTTCCTTACCAATCTAGATGCTTTGTATTTCTTTGCATTGTCTGATTGTCATGGCTAAGACCTCCAGTACTATATTAAATAAAAATGGGGAGAGTGGGCATCCTTGTCTTGTTCCTGATCTTAAAGGGAAAGCTTTCAGCTTTTCACTGTTAAGTATGATGTTGACTGTGGGTTTGTCATATATGGCTTTTATTATGTTGAGGTACATTTCCTCTATATCCATTTTGTTGAGAGTTTTTATCATGAATGTATGTTGAATTTTTTCAAATGCTTTTTCAACATCTATGGAGAAGATGATGTGATTTTTGTACTTCTTTTTGTTGATGTGGTATATGGTGGTGATGGATTTTTGAATATTGAACCATCCTTGCCTCCCTGGAATAAATCCTACTTGATCATGATGGATGATCTTTTGGATGCATTTTTGAATTCAGTTTGCTAATATTTCGTTGAGTATTTTTGCATCTGCATTCATCAGGGATATTGGTCTGTAATTTTCTTTTTTTGTGGTGTCTTTGCCTGGTTTTGGTACTAGAGTGATGCTGGCCTCACAGAATGAGCTTCAAAGTATTCCCTCCTCTTCTATTTTTTGGAAAACTTTAAGAAAGATGGATATTAGGTCTTCACTAAATATTTGATAAAATTCAGGGGTGAAGCCATCTGGTTCAGATGTTTTGTTATTAGGTAGTTTTTTGATTACCAATTCAATTTTGTTGCTGGTAATTGGTCAGTTCAGATTTTCTGCTTCTTCTTGCATATGTTTTTCTAGAAAGTTGTCCATTTCTTCTAGGTTATCCAATTTGTTATCATATAATTTTTCATAGTATTCTCTAATAATTCTTTGTATTTTGGTGGTGTCCATAGTGATTTTTCTTTTCTCATTTCTGATTCTGTTTATGTGTATGTACACTCTTTTTTTTCTTAATAAGTCTGGCTAGGGGTTTAACTATTTTGTTTACTTTCTTGAAGAATCAGCTCCTGTTTTCATTGATTCTTTCTATTATTGTATTCTTCTCAATTTTAATTGTCTCTGCTCTGATCTTTATTATGTCTCTTCTTCTACTGACTTTGGGCTTCATTTGTTCTTCTTTTTCATTGTCAGTTTAGACTGTTTACATGGGATTATTCTTCTTTCCTAAAATAAGCCTGTATTGCACTATACTTCCCTCTTAGTACAGCCTTTGCTTTGTCCCAGAGATTTTGGGGGTGTTGAGTGTTTGTTTTCATTTGTCTACATATATTGCTTGATCTCTTTGTTTATTTGGTCATTTATCCATTGATTATTTAGGAGCGTGTTTTAAGCCTCCCTATGTTTGTGGACATTTTTGTTTTCTCCACGTAATTTATTTCTAGTTTCATACTTCTGTGGTCTGAGAAGCTGGTGGGTACAATTTCAATCCTTCTGAGTTTACTGAGGCTCTTTTTGTGGTCTAGTATATGATCTATTCTTGAAAATGTTCCATGTGCACTTGAGAAGAATATGTATCCTGCTGCTTTTCAGTGGTGTTTTCTGTATATGTCTGCTGGTTCATCTGTTCTAATGTGTTGTTAGTGCCTCTGTCTCCTTACTTATTTTCTGTCTGGTTGATTTGTCCTTTGGAATGAGAGGTTTGTTGAAGCCTCCCAAAATAAATGCATTGCATTGTATTCCCCCCTTTAATTATGTTAGTATTCATTTCACATATGTAGGTGCTCCTGTGTTGGGTGCATAGATATTTATAATGGTTATATCCTCTTGTTGGACTGACCCATTTATCATCATGCAATGTCCTTTTTATCTCTTGTAACTTTCTTTGTTTTGAGGTCTATTTTGTCTGATACAAGTACTGCAACTCCTGCTTTTTTCTCCCTATTAGTTGCATGAAATATCTTTTTCTGTCCCTTCACTTTTAGTCTGTGTATGTCTTTGGGTTTGAAGTGAGTCTCTTGTAGGCAGCAAAAAAATGGGTCTTCTTTTTTTGTCCACTCAGTGATTCTATGTCTTTTGATTGGTGCTCTCAGACTATTTACAATTTGAGTGTTTATTGATAGATATGTACTTCTTGCCATTGCAGGCTTTAGATTCATGGTTACCAAAGTTTCAAGGGTAGCTTCTTTACTATTTAACAGTCTATCTTAACTCACTTAGCTATTTCAAACAGAATCTAAAGGTTCTTTTTTTCCCTTCCTTCTTTTTCTTACTCTTCCATTATTTATATATTAGATCTCATATTCTATACTATTTGTGTATCCCTTGACTGACTTTTGGTGTAGTTGCCATATTTTTTATTATGCTTAGTAATTAATTGGTCTACTGCATTTACTGTGGTTTTATTTTTAACTGGTGATAGCTATTTAGCCTTAGGAACACTTCCATCTATAGCAGTCCCTCCAAAATATACTGTAGAGATGGTTTGTGGGAGGTAACTTCCCTCAACTTTTGCTTATCTGGAAATTGTTTACTCCTTGCTTTAAATTTAAATGATAATCTTGCCAGGTAGGGAATTCTTGGTTTGAGGCCCTCTATTTCACTGCATTACATATATCATACCACTCCCTTCTGGCATCTAAGGTTTCTGCTGAGAAGTCTGATGATAGCCTGATGGGTTTTCCTTTGTTTGTGGTCTTTTTTCTCTCTCTGGCTGCTTTTAATACTCTGTTGTTGTCCTTGATCTTCATCATTTTAATTATTGTATGTCTTGGTGTTGTCTTCCTTGGGTCCCTTGTGTTGGGATATCTGTGCATTTCTATGGCCTGAGAGACTATCTCCTTCCCCAGATTGGGGAATTTTTCAGCAATTATTTCCTGAAAGCCACTTTCTGTCCCTTTTTCTCTTTCTTCCTCTTCTGGTATCCCTATAATGTGAATATTATTCCATTTAATTTTGTCACACTGTTCTCTTAACATTCTTTCATTCCTAGAGATTCTTTGTCCTCTCTGTTCCTCAGCTTCTTTGTATTCCTGTTCTCTAATTTCTATTTCATTTACAGTCTCCTCCTCTTCATCTAATCTACTTTTAAACCCCTCCATTGTATGTTTCATTTCAGATACTGTATTTTTCAAAGTTTTGATCTCTTTCTTGAATTCCTCCCTGATGTCTTGAGTATTTTCCTGTACCTCTGTGAGCATGTTTATGATTTTTACTTTGAAGTCTTTTTCAGGAATTTTGTTGAGTTCAGTTTCATGTGGCCCTCCTTCTGGTGTTTGTGGGATTTTGGTGTGTACCAGGTTCTTCTGAATTTTCATATTTGTAGTAATAACATGGTTTAGGCAGCACCCTCTAGTGCCCAATAGCTCTATTCTCTGGGTCTCCTTAGCCCCTGGAGTGATGGTAGGGGTCACATGTGGGTGTGGCTGGTTCCTGCTTGGGGGAGATAGTTCTTTCCTGCTTCTTGGTCTTAATGCCTGCTTCCAATGCAGGGATGGTGAGCCACACATGCCAGAAGCTCCCTCTCTCCTTTAGCTATTGTAGGCAGCGCTGCCCTCCAGCTGCCCTCCAGCTGTGTCCAGTGATCACAGCAAGCCACACCAGTGCCTACTGAGAGGAAAGAGCTCTTTCCTGCTTCCTGGCTGCAGTGCCTGCCTCCACTGCCACAGCCAGTGAGCTGAGCTTTCTGGAAGGAACTACTATGATACACTCGTGTAACTGTCATAGGTGGGGCTGCCCTCTGGCTGGCCTGGGAAAATGGTGGGGGCTGCTGGTTTGTGAGTTGGTGCTGGCCGGGAGGAAGAAGCGGCAGGCTGTATATGGCAGTGGATGGTCTCAGAACTGCATTACCAGCCAGGGGGATGGAGCGCCTGAAGCTCCTGAAAGTTCCCAACCTGCTGGGCTGAGTGCACTGGGACAATCTTGCCTACCTCTCTTCTGAGCAGCAAGCTCTGTGAAATCCTTGCCCCTCTAGCATTCCTCTAGCTGTTGGGAAGTCTCTCAGGGTGTTTGCCTTTCTTTTGTCCCAGAGCAGCCATTTGTGAGTACCTGTTCTTCACAAGTGCCTGGAATCTCTGTCTCTCTGAGTATTCCACCTGTCTTAGCTGTCCACCCCACTAATCTCCAGAACACCATTTAATGTGGGTTCATGATTCCAAAGCAGATCTCCAGGGCTGGGTGTTCAGCAGCCCTAGGCTTCTACCCACTTCCTGCTCTGTTTCTCTTCCTCCTGCTGGTGAGCTGGGGTCAGGGAAGGGCTTGAGTTCCACCAGATCGTGGCTTTGATACTTTACCCTTTTCCATGAGGTCCACTCTTTTACCCAGTATGCATTCTGTTGCAGCCTTCTTTCTTGTTGCTCTTTCAGGATTAGTTGTATTTGCTATATTTTCATATTATATGTGATTTGGGAGGAGGTTTCTGTCCCACGTCTCACACTGCCATCTTTAAGCCTCTCTCTTCACTGCTTCACATTCTTAAAGATAACAACCTGATTGTTGTAGCTTCAGGAGCATTGAATATACTATCTATACATAATGCAGACACTCAAAAGCTAGATCTTCCCTACTTGACACGTTGTATATTGCTCTGAATATATTGTATGTTGCTTAGTGCTCCAAATTGGTGGACTTTAGAAAAATGCATATTGATGTTACAGATCACTTTATGTCATTATTTTTCACTCATGTTGACCTTTATAACTACAAAAAAGAGATATTTCTTATGAGGCTAATGCATATTCATTAAAGGAAACACCAAACTGAATAAAATGACATTCTTTATATTGTTTCTTCAAAGATGATGCTTCAAGCATGGAATGACTTTACAAAGGCCAACAGTAGAGGAGAGTAAAATTGTTTTAAAGTGGGCAATGTTTACAGAGAAAAGGCTCATAGCAATGAAGAGGTGAAAGGATGATTTTATGTTGCATTAACTTTCACACCAATTTTTTAAATGTGTCATATTTATCTTATTGTTTTAAAGAAGCCCGTGGTTTAGTGGAAATAAACAAACACTGGGCTAGGTGCCCTAATAGGATCATCTCCAGACAAGATGATCAACTTCCTGTATAACCTTGGAAAAGTACATTGTCTTTGTGGGTTGGCCTCAATTTCCTCACCTGTGTGTGTGAGGACAGTTGCAGGTCTGAGCATCTAGGATGCAGACTGAAGGGCAACCTGGGTGCTCACAATGTGCCAAGCCCTGAACCAAGCTCTTCAAATACATCAGCACATTATATTTTCCCATCAGCCCGGGCCACAGGAACACCAGCAACCTGCTCTAGAACCTCTAGTTGGTGAAAGGGTATCTCACCGCAACCCTCCTTATATCAGAACGACTCAGGAGACACTGGCCCATGCAAGAGATTTTATTATCTGAAAGAGAAAGTGGCTGCCCCTAGAGAGAGTAGCAGCGTGGTGCAGAGTGTTGTGTCTTTTGTAGGTGCGGAGTGGAAAAGTACCCCTTGGCCTGTTGCCTTGGGGGCAGGTTGGAATGTTTAGAAATAAGTGAGGCAAGTCCAGACAAGCCCCAGGCATGATTTTCACCAGCTTACGTGCTTGGGACCATGGGGTAAATGGAGGATAAATTACTATATTCTTATAGTTGGCAAATGCCAGAGACAAGATTTAAAGAAACATGGCTTATTTACCACTACACTATACTGCAAGGATAATGAAGCGGAGAGTGGAATTGAACTGTTGGAAGATTTTGTTTTGTTTTGATAAAATGGCTCCCCAACTCTCCTTACTAAGGTAAAATATCTCAGGATATATGTATCCATGAAAACTTGTATTTCTTGAGGAGTTAAGGAGAATTAATAAATGCATTTAATATCTAGCTTTTGAGTGTCTGAATTATTTATAGATAATTAATATATAAATATATGAGACTCAATAGCAAAAAGATTACTCAGAACATCTGATATCTACTCCCCAGTCTAGCATTAGCAAATTTTGTTATCTTGGGTAAGTCATCTTCATCATGCCTAAGTTTCTTTATTTTCAGATTTTAAATGACAATATTGTCCTGCCCAGTTGTGAGGCAATGTATGCAAAATATAAGGAGTTTAAAGTATTAAGTAGTAACAAGGTAACTTATTCTATGCACGTTCCCTCCTTTCCAACCTCCAATTCCTGTCCTTATGTCTGAGTACTGCAAGGAGAGAATGAAGAATTTGCATCAGTGACCAAGGTGGGTGGTGTAGCTAAAAGATTAACTGTAGCTTTGTGTCTGGTAAATTAATCTCAGTGGGACAGCAGTTTCTGGAGAGCTTTACGTCTGGATCACAATACTGTGATGAGATTAGATGTCTAGTGATAAGACCCAGTTTTTTGATAGGGAGTAATTTAACTTTGCTAAATAAGGGCTGAAATTACTGGAAATGTCAGGAGGAAGGGAAAAGGGAGTAATGACATCATTATGTTGCAAACATTCATGACATTTCTCTATTTACTCCTTGTCCCTCTCTGTGGGTAATTGTCAAAGTGTGCATGATAGGCAGACCTAAGGTGATATTGTTGGATTCTCCCAGAGGAGGACGCCGCCCCAAATCACTCACGGAAGGCGTCTCTTGATGCAATAAGCAAGAGGAATTTATTCAGGAACCAGCTAGCTGGGGTCCAAGTTAGCCCGAAGCAGCGGGTCTCAACAAGGACCCTGAGCACACAAAGCCAGAAGGTTTTATAGCATTTTCAAAGGGGGCAACATTTTCCACAATCACAATACAGTGTTTTTTCATAGACACATAAATCTTTGCCTGGGGCCACATCCTGGGGTCTGGTTAGATAAGATTACCTTCGGAATGTTTAGGGTGGTTCTAGTAAGATAAGCTTGGTGTGTATGATTAACTGATTTGAGGTCAGCTAATTAAAGGTCACTACATTTAACACTGGCTGACTAACTTGTTTTTCAAGATTCTAATAATTTTCCTCCTTCTAGGTTAGGGGGTGGTATTTAAGCCTTTAAGATGGCTGTACTTATGCTAACTTTTGATTCTTCAGATCCTACAATATATTAAATCTCTTTAATAAATACCTGCTATAGACTGAGTGTGTCCCTTCCTCCCAAATTCATATGATGAAACCTAATCCCCAATGTGATGGTGTTTAGGGGTGAGGTCTTTAGGAGGTGATTAGGTCATGAGTAGGACTCCCTCATGAATGGGATTAATGCCTTTATAAGAAAGACCCCTGGGAGCTCCCTTGTCTCTTTTGCCATGTGAGGATACAGCAAGAAAATGGCTGTGTATGAACGAGGAAGCAGACCCTCACCAGATACCAAATTTGCTGGTGCTTTGATCTTGGACTGTTGGATTCTCCCTGAGGAGGACGCCGCCCCAATTCACTCACGAAAGGCGTCTCTTGATGCAACAAGCAAGAGGAATTTATTCAGGAACCAGCTAGCTGGGGTCCAAGTTAGCCCGACGCAGCGGGTCTCAACAAGGACCCTGAACACACAAAGCCAGAGGTTTTTATAGCATTTTCAAAGGGGCAGCATTTTCCACAGCCACAATAGTGTTTTTCCATAGACACATAAATTTTCGGCTGACGCCATATCCTGGGGGTCTGGTTAGATAAAATCACTTTCAGAATGTTTAGGGTGGTTCTAGCAAGATAAGCTTGGTATGTATGATTAACTGATTTGAGGTTAGCTAACTAAAGGTCACTACAATTAACACTGGCTGACTAACTTGTTTTTCAAGGTTCTAATAATTTTCCTCCTTCTAGGTTAGAGGGTGGTGTTTAGGCCTTTAAGATGGCTGTGCTTATGCTAACTTTTGATTCTCTAGATCCTACATTTCCCCACTTCTCTTTAGGGGCATTCCAACCATGGAATGTTTGTGTCTCCTTGTTGGGTGAGTGAATGATATTGTTGCCTCAACATTAGTACATGAACGGCACTCACTCTTTCTCTAACAAAAGTTATCAGCCGATTTAGTATGCAGGGTCCTAAAGTGAGGAGCAACACAAGGATGAGTAAGGGCCCAGCCAGAGTGGATATCAGGGTTGTAAGCCACGGGGATCTAGTGAACCAAGATTCAAATAGCCCTTGGCCAGCTTCTCGTTCTTTCTTTCTCTGGTCTAGCCTTTCCCTAAGCTTTGACATTGAATCTCTTACTATTCCAGAATGGTCTGCATAAAAGCAGCATTCTTCTTTTAAAGCTGCACACAGTCCTCCTTCTTTTAGGAACAGCAGATCCAGCCCTCGTCTATTCTGCAAGACTACCTCAGAGAGGGAAGTCAGAGATTCTTCAAGTTTTGTAATGGATTGCTCTATGGTCTTTAAGTCTTCATCAATAGCTGTCCTTAGTCCTTCATAATGTTGGTTCCCTTGGACAATAGCGGCTGCCCCCGTTCCCACTCCGGCTGCGACTCCTATCCCTAACAACACGGCTAAGGTCAGCGAGACCAGCTCTCTCTTATATATCTATGCCTAGGTTCAAATTCAGCTACGAATGAGAGATCATCATGATACATCAACCTGGGCACCAGCTGAACCATGATACAGAAATCGCGGGAGGAGTTGAAGGCAGAAGTAGAGACACATGGGGTCACTCCAGTATTACAAGCCCACTATCCCTCGGGAGGAGGGACTAGATACTCATTTTCACCTGAGGAGGTTACAGCTATGGTTTCATTACACAAAGCTTTATGGGTGGGGGGAACTGTACCTAAACATCTTCCTCTTCCAGTTACTTCGGTCAGGGTTAGTTTCCTATGGCTCCCCCAGCTACAGATCTCGTGACAGGTCATCCTGTTAAAACTGCCCAACAATCCTAATCCTTCATAATAAGGCGGCCCAGAAGAGAAACACAACCAACAGGATTCAGTAGTTTTAGGATTGGTGGTGTTTAAGGCCTGAAAAGCCCCTTCAAGGAGGTTGAGAAGGCGTTGTCCTGTGCTAGGAAAAGGGGTAACTTGGCCAAGAGTGGAGACAGAGGGAGTGGTGGTAGAGTCCACAGGTGGGGCTAGGGTCTGCTCGGGGGCTGGGGCTGGGAGATGCAGCCGATCCCGCAGGACAGCGTTGGGTCCCACTGGGATAGCCGGGGGAGTCTCTACATTAAGCCTGAGCATGAACAAGACTCCATTATCATAGCCACTCTGGTAGAGTCTTAGTCCCCATGTAAGCCCTTTTTCCCAGTTTGTTGCCCTT
This sequence comes from Manis javanica, assembly GCF_040802235.1. Taxonomy (NCBI): domain Eukaryota; kingdom Metazoa; phylum Chordata; class Mammalia; order Pholidota; family Manidae; genus Manis; species Manis javanica. The sequence goes on along the minus strand of NC_133159.1, from coordinate 111,619,191 downwards.
TTTCCTGCATCTGTGAAGGAGATGTCAATAAGATTGCAGGTGGGATTAGTCCTGCATTGGGCATGAGTGGCACCCCGTTGGATTTTTATGAGGCCTGGAGGAGGTCTCCCTGCGCTTCCTGTCAGCCAATGGCATGTCCCTGTCTGCTCACAACCCCAATTTTTACAAAAAAAATCTGTCTGCCCACCACACTGTGAGACCTCGGCATCGGTTGAGGGGGCCGGGCATACATAAAAGCAGGTACTTTGGATCTCTTTCATAGTCCCAGGGCCCCAATGCACTGTATAATCCCAAGTGCCACATCCGGGTACCCCAACTTTATCTTCATACCAGGGGTCTTGTTTGAAAAGAGTGCATATATCTACAGTGAGGGTAGGCCACCAGGTTCCCTTAGGGTGTTGTCCTGTTAACTGGACTACTACTTGGCGGGAAGCTGGGGTAATGATTTGCCATGACAGTAACCTGGGTTCATGAGGGTTAGGGTTCTGGTGGGTTGGAGGTAGCAGGAACATCAGAATCACTAATAACATAGTTCTTTCTACACAAGCGAAGCTTAAGGGGGTTATCAGTCCGAGTTACTCGCCAGTCTGGGTCCGGTGGGGGTGCCTTCTTTAGATGTGAAGCGTGTATTCAGGAGGAGACGCCGTCCACTTTCACGGCTGTGGGAGTAGTCAGGAGGACGATGAAAGGTCCCTTCCACCGCGGCTCGAGGTTTCCTGTCTGGTGCCTTCTCACGTAGACAGGGTCTCCCACCTGGAACTGGTGAGGCACCGAGAGGTCCTCTGGCCGATAGGCTTCCTTGATGGAGGCCCACACCTCTTTCTGCACAGCCTCCAAGGCTCGTAACCTTTCAAGCAAAAACTTATTAGTTGCACACTCGGGGAATGTATGAAGATGTGCTGATTGGAGCAGGGCCGGGGCCCCAAACATTATTTCAAAGGGTGTTAGTCCAAAGCGGCCGGGAGTGTTCCTGACTCTAAACAGGGTGAAGGGAAGGAGGACTAACCAATCACATAAGCCAGTCTCTATGGACAATTTAGTCAAGGTCTCTTTTAGAGTTCTGTTCATCCTTTCTACCTGTCCTGAGCTCTGGGGCCTGTATGCACAATGCAATTTCCAATCTGTCCCCAGGATCTTGGCCAATCCCTGACTTACCTGGGCAACAAAGGCAGGGCCGTTGTCGGAGCCGATTACCTTTGGGATCCCAAACCTGGGAAATATTTCTTCAAGGATCTTTTTAGACACCGTCTGAGCTGTCTCAGTTTTGGTGGGGAATGCCTCTGTCCATCCTGAAAATGTGTCTAGGAAAACTAGAAGGTACTTATATCCATACTTAGCAGGCTTAATTTCAGTGAAGTCAACTTCCCAATAAGCTCCTGGGCGATCTCCTCGAAGTCTTTTCCCGGATATTGCTTGATTTTTGCTCACGTTTACTAATTGACAGGGAACACAATTTTTTACAACCTCATCAGCCAATTTTCCTAATCCAATAACATGATAAGGGGAGTCTCGAACCAAGGTCTTTAGGTTTTTTGCTCCCAAGTGTGTCAATTGATGTAATTGCCTTAAGTATTCTTCTGCCTCTCTCTGGGGCAGGACAACTTTCCCTTTTTCAGACTTGTATATCTCTTGGGGCGAGGAATTTTTGAACCCTAATTTGTTTATACAAACGAGATCTTCAGGTGTATACTGGAAGCTCTTAATGTGGGTGGCTTCCGGATACACTTGGAGGGGTAAAATGCTCATTCCCTGAGCTGCTTGCTTTGCGGCTTGGTCCGCCCTCCGGTTTCCTCGAGCTATTGGAGAGTCATCTTTCTGATGTCCAGGGCAATGTATTATCGCTACTTCCTTAGGCTTATGGATGGCTTCTAACAAATCTAAAATTTCTTGTTTGCTTTTAACATCTTTCCCGGCAGAAGTTAACAGCCCTCTCTGTCTATAAATAGCCCCGTGTATATGAGCAGTGGCAAAAGCGTATCGGCTGTCAGTGTAGACGTTAAGTCTCTTACCTTCTGCCATCCTTAGAGCCTGAGTCAGGGCAATGAGTTCTGCACACTGTGCAGAAGTGCCCGTTGGGAGTCCGCTGGCCCACATGATCCGGTCATCATCTACTACTGCAGCTCCAGCCATTCTCTTACCATTCATGATGTAACTGCTCCCGTCTGTATACCAAGTCAGGAGTCCCAGTCCTCCTAAGGGCTGATCTTGTAAATCCCGGCGGATCCCTGTCTCCTCAGCCAGGATTTCCTGGCAGGTATGGAGCACTTCCTTCCCTGAATCGGGGAGCAGAGTGGCCGGGTTTAGGATGGCAGGGGGGGCAAACTCTACACGATCACGATTCAGGAGTAAGGTTTGGTAGTGAGTCATTCTGGCATTCGACATCCATCTCTCGGGTGGCTGCCGGATTACACTTTCCAACGCATGTGGAGCAACCACAGTGAGTTTCTGTCCCAGTGTCAGTTTGTCAGAATCTTTAACCAAGAGGGCCACTGCCGCCACTACTCTCAAACAGGCAGGCCATCCGCTACTCACTGGGTCCAATTTTTTTGACAAATAGGCGACAGGTCTCTTCCAAGGTCCCCATTGTTGGGTCAACACTCCCCGAGCCACTCCGCTCCGTTCATCCACAAAAAGGACGAACGGCTTAGTCACATCTGGCAAGGCCAGAGCGGGTGCCGACAGGAGGGCCTTCTTGATATCATCAAAGGCCTGCTGTTGTTCAGGTCCCCAAACAAACGGGGCCGCCCCTTTGGTTAGGGGATACAGAGGGGCGGCAAAGGTGGCATATCTGGGTATCCATAATCTACAAAACCCTGCCGTCCCTAGAAACTCGCGAACTTGGCGCGGAGTAGTAGGAACCGGGATCTGCGTCACAGTCTGCTTTCGGGCTTCAGTAAGCCACCTTTTCCCCTCTCTCAGGGAATATCCCAAATAAGTCACTTGTTGTTGGCAGATCTGTGCCTTTTTGGCAGATGCCCTATATCCCAATTTAGCAAGTTCAGTCAAAAGGGCTCCCGTGGCCTCTTGGCAGGCTTCCTGAGTAGGGGCTGCTATCAGTAAGTCATCAACATATTGTAACGAAGTTACCTGTGGGTTGGAGGCTCGGTAAAAGGCCAAGTCCTGATGTAAAGCCTCGTCGAAGAGGGTGGGTGAATTCTTGAATCCTTGTGGCAAGCGAGTCCAGGTCAATTGTCCAGTAGTTCCTGTGGAGGGGTCTTTCCATTCAAAAGCAAACAGCGGTTGGCTACTCTGGTGCAGGCACAAACAAAAGAAGGCGTCTTTTAAATCTAAGACTGTATACCAGGTGTTTTCTGGGGCCAGAGAGCTTAACAGGTTATAAGGGTTCGGCACAGTGGGATGAATGTCCTGTATCCTCTTATTAAGTTCTCTTAAATCTTGCGCTGGTCGATAATCTCCTGTTCCCGCTTTCTTTACAGGCAGCAAGGGAGTGTTCCATGAGGATTTACATTTTACTAATATCCCCTGCTCTATGAGCCTCTGGATATGGGGCCTAATTCCATCTCTGGATTCTTTACTCATTGGATATTGTCTTACAGTTACTGGTAAGGCTGAGGCTTTCAATTCTATGACCACCGGGGACTGGTTTACAGCGAGCCCCATACCCGCCGTCTCCGCCCAGGCCCCCGGAAACTGGTTAAGCCACCCCTGACTAACTCGGGAGGGTCCTGGTTCCTTAAAAAGGCGGTACTCGTCTTCTAATCTTATGGACAGAATACTTAGGCCCAAAGGTTTTTCTCTCGATCAGTCACTCGGGTATCTTCAGCCTGAAAGGATATTTGGGCCCCGGCTTTGGTCAAGATGTCTCTTCCTAACAAGGGTGTGGGGCATTCCGGAATGACAAGGAATGAGTGGTTTACTTGTCCCACTCCTAAGTCCACTGTTCTTTGGGTAGTCCATGCATATTGTTTCTGGCCCGTGGCCCCGAACACCCAAGACTTTTTGCCAGAAAGAGGGCCTCTAGCTTGGGTCAGTACAGAATGTTGAGCACTGGTATCCACCAGAAACTCAACGGGTTGCCCCTCCACCTTCAGGGTTACCCTAGGCTCGGGGAGGTGCTCCGAGCCCCGTCTTCCCTAATCCTCATCTTCCAGCAGAGACAACACCTTCTTCGGAGGTCCCCGCGGTGGTTTCTTAGGGCATTCTTTCACCCAATGCCCCTTTTCCTTGCAGTACGCACACTGATCTTTATCCAAAGGAGGTCGGTTGCCCAGGGACCCTGCTTTACTAGTTCTACCACTAGAGGGCGGGCGTCCCTTACTTTCTACTACTGTGGCCAAGGTCTTTGTTAAATTTCTCTCATGCTTCCTGTCCCTCTTTTCCTCTTTACTTTCCCTTTCCTTTTCCTTCCTTAATTCCTTCTCTTCCTCAGTCTCTCTCTTATGATAAACTTTCTCAGCTTCTTTCACCAAGTCTCTCAGCGACAAATCCTGTAAGCCTTCTAGTCTCTGAAGCTTTTTTCTAATATCAGGTGCTGATTGCCCAATAAAGGCAAGAGTCACTGAAGCACTGTGCTCCTCAGAAGTGGGGTCAAAAGGAGTATACCGCCTGAAGGCTTCTATCAGGCGTTCTAAGAACACTGCGGGTGCCTCAGCGGCTCCCTGACTAACCTCTCTTACCTTGGCCAAATTGGTGGGGCACCTTGCGGCCCCGCGAAGACCTGCCACCAGAGCCTGGCGATAGATGGTTAGTCGCTCCCTACCTTCTGGAGAATTAAAGTCCCAATTGGGTCTGGTCAGCGGGAACCCCCTTTCTATATCATGAGGGAGTTGCGATGGTCGTCCGTCAGTCCCAGGCACGTTTTTTCACGCCTCCAGGAGGATCCTTTCTCTTTCTTCTGTGGTAAAGAGTACCTGTATGAGCTGCTGACAATCATCCCAAGTGGGCTGGTGAGAGAACATCAGAGACTCTATCAGTCCCGTTAGTCTCTGTGGTTCCTCCGAAAAAGGAGGGTGGTTAGCTTTCCAATTGTATAAATCAGCAGAGGAGAATGGCCAATATTGCAGAGGTTGGAAAGGCGGGTCCCACTCTTCCCCAAGGATGGGAACTCCATAAGACTGGAGAGGAAAAATACCCGGTGGGTCCAAGGTGGCCCCTCAGCGGCACCGAGTTCCCTGGGCAGGTCCCGGAGCCGGCTCCACTGCCTCAGCACCAGGGGCTGGCGGTTCCGGGGGTACCGGGGCTGGCAGTGCTGGGGCTGGGGGTGCTGGGACCGGGGGTGCCGGGGCTGGGGGTGCTGTAGGGGCAGGAGGATAGGGAGGGGGGTCATCAACCATAAGCAAATCATCTTGAGTGTCAGGGTAAACTTTAGTGGTTTCTTTTTCCTTGCTCTGGGGTTGGGTCTGGACAGCTAAAACTCGAGGGCCCGTTTTCTTCTGCACCCAGGGCTTTACCCAGGGCAGTGGGTTTTTCACCAACTCTTGCCAGACTACAATATAGGGTTGCTGATTTGGGTGTCCTTGAGGCGAATCCTGGAAGACAATGGCTTTTACTGCTAATAAAGTGGGGAGATCAAAAGTCCCCTCCGAGGGCCACCCAACATTGAAGGTGGGCCATTAGGAGGTACAGAAAGTCTGCCACGGTCCCTTTTTTACTTCTACTGACAAGTTATGGGCTCTCGCTCTGACTTCCGTCCAATGATCTAACGTCAGGCTAAGGGGGGTCGTCACTGTCTGTCCCACTGTCAGTATAACAATAATCAGGCTTGTAAAAGACACAGAAAACAAAGACACACACAAATTAGACACACAGTGGCCGCTTTTTGTTTTTCTCAGATTTTCAAACAGAAATCGAAAGAAATCGGAGGGTTGATACTCCTGGCGCCCAAAAATCAACCCTATCTCATCAGGTTCACTTTGCCAGAAAAACAGATGAGAGGCTACCAGGCATCCCTGGCCCTGCAACCTCCCTGAGGCGTCCCCCAGGGTTGCAGCCTGCGGTGCTCCAAGTACGTCTACCGACCGCAGTCTCGACCCCTTTACGGGATCGGGACAGCTGCCAGACAACGGGTACCCTTTCAGAATTCCGACCGGTCTCACTGAAAAACAGAAAACAGAACACAGACAACCCAAGGCACCACTAACCTTACCTCTTCCTCCAAGAATGGCTTCGGGAGTGAAGCAGGGTGAGCGCACGATCCCGGACGAGCCCCCAAATGTTGGATTCTCCCTGAGGAGGACGCCGCCCCAATTCACTCACAAAAGGCATCTCTTGATGCAACAAGCAAGAGGAATTTATTCAGGAACCAGCTAGCTGGGGTCCAAGTTAGCCTGACGCAGCGGGTCTCAACAAGGACCCTGAACACACAAAGCCAGAGGTTTTTATAGCATTTTCAAAGGGGCAGCATTTTCCACAGCCACAATACAGTGTTTTTCCATAGACACATAAATTTTCGGCTGACGCCACATCCTGGAGGTCTGGTTAGATAAAATCACTTTCAGAATGTTTAGGGTGGTTCTAGCAAGATAAGCTTGGTATGTATGATTAACTGATTTGAGGTTAGCTGACTAAAGGTCACTACAATTAACACTGGCTGACTAACTTGTTTTTCAAGGTTCTAATAATTTTCCTCCTTCTAGGTTAGAGGGTGGTGTTTAGGCCTTTAAGATGGCTGTGCTTATGCTAACTTTTGATTCTCTAGATCCTACAGGACTACCCAGCCTCCAGAACTTTATAAGCCACCTACTCTATGGTATTCTGTTACAGCAGCCTAAATAGACTAAGATAGTTACACAATGCAACTAAACTTTTGTTCAAGTGGACTTGGATTATATGTAATAACTACATAGTATAAATCATATTATCAGCTATGAGAGCTAGAGATAAAAGTTAATCTCAATCAAATACTGCTCTGAATTAACCAGTGACAAGTAAAGCTCAGCCCTCATAGGGAAAAGAGGAATTCCTCCATGATTCTGGAGGCTGGAAGCCCCAAATCAAGATTCCTTTCAAGCTTTGAGGGAAGGATCCTTCCATATCGCTGCCAGATTCTGATAGCCTCACATGTTCTTGGTCTGTGGCAACATGCCTTCCACCTCTGTCCTCTCACAGCCATCTTCTCTGTGTCTGTGTCTTTACTTGATATTGTCCTCTGCATGTGTCTTTATCCAAGGTTCCTTCTTACCATTGCACTAGTCATATAGGATTTGGGCCCATCCTAATCACCTTATCTTAACTCAGCTCCATCTGAAAAAGCCTAATAAGGTCACATTCACAGGTACTGAGGGAGGAGGTTAAGACTTCAACCTATCTATTTTGGAGACATAATTCAATCCACAACAAAACTTTTTCTTTAAAAGACATGGGAGAATTTAGGAGAGTTAATAAGAAGAGAGAAAGGAACTTCAAGGTAAAACTACCTTTTAGATGAGCAGAAATATACATTTCTTATCTACTATTTAACTCCGTTCATTTTCTTCCTTGCCTACACAAAGACCAGGGAGAAGATTTGCAAAGGACTTCTGGAGGCAGAGAACTCACTATGAACGTATCTCCAAAACCGTCTAGGAAGGGATTAAGAGCAGTGGACTTGCAGTGAGGTAGATCTGGCGACCGGTGCTGCTGTTCTGTGACTTTCGCACAGTTAGTTACACAGTTGGCCAACTTGACCAACTTCTTTAAGTGTCATTTTCCTCATATATAAAGAAGATAGTAACAATATATAACTCTTAGGGATTTTTTATAAGGATTATTTGAGATAAAGCATGTAAAATGCTTGCAATAGTGCAACAATTTAAGTACTCAACATGTTGTACATGATTACTTTTCTGGACCCTTTACCAGGATATACATATCACTGTCTTAAACAAAGCCCTGTGAGATGAAAGGTACAGCAGGGGGAATATAGTCAATAATATTGCAATAACTTTGTGTGGTGACAGATGGGAACTATACTTATTGTGATGAGCATTTTGTAATTGTATAATTATCTAATCAATATGTTGTACACCTGAAACAAATAAATTGTATGTGTCAATTATATTTCAATAAAAAGATTACTTTTAAAAAGCAATGGCATAAACACCCCAAAGGCTCCAGAAAGAAACAGGAAAACCCCAACTCCCAGAGTGTATGTGTATTGTAATTCATTAAAATAACATTTCAATTGTAGTTATAAACATTAATTTGAAAGTGTTTTAAATGTAAATATGACTGTTGGAATTCATGGGATCATAATTTTTGCATGAATATCAGTGTTCAGAAGACTATTTTATTAGTTATATGTGAATTCAGGAAGCAAATGAGATAAACAACATTTACAGCTGTTTTTTCTTCATTTAATAATCTTTAAAGCAACAGTAGCAAACAAAATAATTTAACACAGAACAAGTATTTCTCAGGAGGTATTTGTTAGTTTCTTCTTCCCAATAATTTTAAGAACCAGTGCTATGATTTCTTCAATTTTTACTTCCTTGGGCTACATTATATGAATGACAAATACTTTTTCATTGTAATCTTTATTCTGTCATATAAGGCAAGCTTTGTAAAATTCTTCTGAAATAAATCATTTCAAGGCCAAAATATGTGAATTTTAAAATTATAAATTATTACCCCTTATTGAAAAGGCTAGTCTACAGCATAAAATATATTCATTCATAATGTTTTAAAATGAGACTTATTAGAAAAGATATATTCCAACTATGTTTTGGCCTGAGGAAAAATTAAATTTGTCAGGAGAGGAATATATGATTATGATTAAATAATTAATAAAGAGAAATGCTTTGTGTATCTATCAGTGAGTACTGAGAGGCATTTTAGAACACAAAAATATCTAGCAATTCATATTATCTAATTCTGTTTGAGCACATTAAGATGTCATTGGTATTCTCTGCATTTTCTGAAGCCCAAATTGCTTTGAGCTGAAAGACACAGTCATCTTTCCTGTAGTGATGTGTTCTACCATTTTTTTTCCCTATTTTTGTATCTTTTCACTTGGAATGCAGAGATGTCCATGATATAAAGAAAAAAGAAAAATCATCTGCTTTAAGGAAAAATCCTTTAGATACTCAGTAGTTAAACTTTTCATGCCAAATATGTAGCATTCTTGATTAAATAAAATACACATTCTTGTTTATTCTCTTTCAAAAATTTATTTCTTGTCATTTGCTTTGATTTTTTGACTTAAAGATTATGGAGAGATTTTTCCCTACTGAAAATAAATCCACTGCTACTCTTTTGCCAAGAAAGATTTCAACTGAGATCACATTACCTCTGGGTTCAGAGGTGGTCAGGTTCTCCCTGTACCCCTTTCCCTACAATTTCATTTTCAAGATCACTAGTCTATGTGCTCCATAAAAGCAGGGAGCATGTCTATCTTATCTACTAGTATTTAGTGCCTCACACAAATTAGAATCTGAAAATATGTATGGTAAGTTACATCTGTTATTTATACAGGGCAAGAATGCACGGGCACAACTAGGTTGTCTTTCAAGAGAATTTTTGTAGGAGACCTTATTTAGTGCCATGCAGGAATAAGAGGTTATCAGATTAGTCACCTACAGTGTACCTGACTTTCTAATCTGTAGATACTGATATTTAATTTCTTGACACCAGCTGAATGATAGCTGATGACAGGAGCCAGTATGGGAAGGACTGTCCCCCACCTCCCATGAGAAAAAAGTGGAAAAACATCGGACCACATGAGACTCCCAAAGGGCTGAGGTTGTCACACAGCCACATAAAAGCAACTGAATTCCCTATGTCCCCCTTCCTTGATAAAATCAGACACAGAGCGTACATTCCATCTGAGGACCAGTGTCCATGATGGGCAGTGACTTCTTGAGCAACTCTGTACTAGACCATGCAGAGAGACTGAAGATATAAATTTTGGAACATTGGCACAATTCTTTTGTGTTGTACAGTTCTCTTATTTCTTACTTCATTAAGTCCTCCTGACCTGAGATGCTTGAATAACATCATACACAACACAATATTTGCCCAGAAAAGTTGTGAACATCTGGGTGTTTTGATTGAGAAGGCAGGTCAGAGTTTCTGAGCCTCTTTAGACTGTTACCATTAATATTCACAGATAGGAGTCACATTTTTCCTTTCCCAGCAAAGCTTCTTTCAGAGTTAAGAGTTTAAGAACACAAGAGAAAACTGGGATAAATAATAGCAAATATAATCAATGTAATACACACATAAAAATAACTAATTTTTCTTCCAGGTGGTTTTTTTCTTGACTGTTAGAAATCAAATATGTATCATATATATATATATATGTGTGTGTATATATATATATATATATACACACACATATATTCATTTGGAATACATATAGAAACCATATATATCAAATTAATGCTCCAGGTAGCTACCGGAAGGCAATAAAACTACCGCTATTTTCAATAGATAAATTTATGTTAATAGATTTTTAATAAATATAGCTTAATATTAAAAACTAAGCAACATGTTTTGTAAATTAATCCACTGGAGAATATTATTTATGTATAGCTCTCTCTAGCTTTCCTACTTAACCCCCTAAATTGAAATTTTCAGTGTGTGTGGATGGGGAAGTTTTCATCTGGGTAAGATGATACCAAACAGAGCCCAGACGCTGGACTGTTTCATGTGCCTATGTTCTCCAACTCTGCCATTTTAACCATGGTACTCAAATATAAAACCTTCTGAGAGCGTTGTCATGACTGTCTTTCTTATACAGTTGTGAAAGAGAGATTTAGGCACTGTTACCACATGTCTGGTGTTTCATGGAATATTCTTTCAGGTAACAGGTTTTTTGTTTTTGTCACAAAGCAGTGCATGACTTTATTAAGACTGGGGAGGGGCATTATGTCTGAGTGGGATGTGGAGGTCTGCAAAGGCGTATGGAACACTACTATTTGAGTTGGCCTTGGAAAGACCAGTGGGAATCAGACATATAGATATGGAGGGTAGGGATCAGGCATCAGACAAAGGAAGCAGTGTAGACAGAGCACAGAGGTGGGCCTAGAACATGTCCCCAGGGCACAATGGACAACTCCAGTGAGTGAGGAAGATGCTTCTGCATGAAAGAAGGCAGGGAAAGGGATTCCTTTAAATCCCATCTCTTGGTTTATTCCCATGGTGGAAGGACCTGAATTCTACAATTGATTTTCCTCTTTTTTTTTCTTATATTTCTACTTCAGGTAATAATCTTTTGAATTTTCTTTTCTGTGTAATGTAATGCAACTGTGCAGTGGGATTTTCCAGTTACCATAGTAGATTATGATTCATTGAACATCTGAAGGCTGTTTTCTACCTTGGAAAATGGAGACACATAAAAAGGCTCAAGCTTATAGAGAGAATCTTGTATCTCTGGGCTATTCTGTGGAAGAGACAGCCAAAGCTCGGAGAAGTGAAATGACTTCTCTGAGGCTAGAAAGTAGAGTCAAGACTGAAACCAGACATACTGACCATTTAAATGGGTTCCTCACATATTTGTCATAGATAGTGATGCCAGGGTTCTTGTTCACGAAGCTGAAGAATGAGCTTCACAAACACTCAAGGTAGGAGAGCAAGGTACAGGCTTTTATTTAGAAATAAAGCGAGAGAATAGAGCTCCTGGCTCACGCCAGGAGGGGACAAGAGAGCCCGTAGTGGTGCGTTGTCTAGGGGGTTTTATAGACAGTTGAGGATTTTTTGAGAACATGAAAAAACTTAGGGGTGTGGACTTGCATCACCTGCCCTGTCCTGAAGGTTGTCTGGGTCATAGTCTGATTGCCAGGGCTGACAGCAGAGTCATGGGTTATGCTGATACCCTTGCAGAACAGTCAAAACATTCCAGGCCAAGTAGCTCCTGGCCTTTTGACCTTTAACTGAGCTCACTGAAGACGTCTATATTATTAGGTATCTTTCCCTAGAGAATTAGTGTGACCTTGACTTTGCATAATGCTTCACAGAGTTTCAATGGGGCTTCTTTGCGCATTGTTACATTGCTCGGACTGTAAATATTCCACCCTGCTTTTCCCCACTGGAGGCCCTCACCCTGCTCTGACTACACCCACGGTCCCTGTCTCAATAGTAGGGTATGGACCCATCTGCGCTTCATTTTAATGAGATTGTTTTTTTGTGCTTTATTTGTAATCCCTGTGAGCATCACTCAATCAACTTCCTGGTGATTCCTTGTGAATGTGATTTGTGAGTGGCTAGTTTAAAATGTCTGCAGGGGTGGCAACAGGATTAGATTAGAAAGTCAAAGACCCCAAAAATGACAGGCTATACATAGGGGATATGTGTTTTCAGTTTCTGCATTTTAATTTAAGTAAATATTGATAAATTATTCTCTGATATGTTTGTACCACTTTACACTCTAATAAGCTAACCCTTATTATATGTTCATTGTGTGTCAGATATTGCACTAATTATTTTGCACATATCAACTCATTTTGGTTTCACATTAGTCTTACATGTTGGGGGCTTTACTTATTATTTGCATTTTAAATATAACAAGATGGAGGGACAGAGATATGGGGTAACTTGTTCAAGGTTACTCTGCTAGTAAATGGCAGAACTGAGATTGGAGCCTGGGCAGTCTGATTCTGGATCCCATATATTTTACTTCTCAGTACCAGTTACTCCACGTCCTCCCCAATAGTGACTATTACCAGAATTTTTAATTTTTGAGAATATGATATTTGTTAAATTGTATTTCTTTTAATTTTGCATTTTGTAGTTAATAATGAGATTGAATTCCTTTTTCCTAAGTTTACTGTTTTTTTCCTTCTGTGAATTGGCTGTTCATATTTATGTTGGATTGTTTGCCTTCTTGTTATTACTTCTAAAAATAACTTAAAAGTCCTGAGTATTCATTCTTTCTTGACTGTATGCATTGCAAATACTTTCTACTAAAATGTGGCTTTTAATGGACTTGTTTAAAATGTCTCTATATAAGTTTTTAATTTTAACGTACCTGAACTTGTCCATATTTTCCCTAATAGTTTGTGCTTTGGAGTCTTATTTAAATAATTCCTCCTGTTTTAAGGTTCTGAAGACAATTGCTAGCATTTTTTATTGAAGGTTTTAGCTTTAATATTTAAGGATTAATTATATTTGGAATTCAATTTTATTTATAAGTAGGAATTGAATTTTCATTATATGTATACATACTACATTTATGTGCTAAATATATAATACATCTATGAAAATATATGTAATTTTAAAATATATATATAAAACAAATTACTGCAGTAACATTTATAAAATAGATTATCATTTTCATACTGATTAGTATAGCAGTCAGTATGAGAACCTATCTATATATGTCAGCTATCTTGTCTGTCCCCAAACCAGTGACAGTTTACTTATCAAATCTTTTTATTAACTCTTGATATCTATTGAGGTGAATCCTAACTCTCTATTGGTTATTGTGCCCATTTCATGTGACTTTCAGAAACGGTTTGTAATTTCCAATGAAGCCCCTTCATATTTTGATTGGCATTATACTGAATAGATGATATGCAGAAAACCGACATTGTTATGCTAGAAGTCTTCAAATCCATGACCATGTCACATCTGTATATTTGTTTAGGTCTTTTAAAACGTCTTCCCGTAGAATGTCATACATCTCTACATAAAACTCTTGCACATCTTAGGTTTATTTTTGTCTGCCTCCTATTTCTATTGATATTGTCATTATATTGTTATCAAACTAGACTTTGTAAAATTGTTTACAGCATGTGAGAAATTAGTTTAATTGGTGAATTAATATTATAGTCCAGCATCTTTGCTGAACTCTTAAAATTCCAGGAATTTTTATAGTATCTTGAATTTTCTGTGAAGCTAATAATATTTGTAAAACAATAATAACTGAATTTCTTACTTTTTCATTTTAAAGTGCATTATTTATTTGATTTTCTTACTGTATTGGCTGGAAAATATTGGATAGAAGAGGTGATAGTGAATATTCTTCTCTCTGTCATCACTTTATGTAATGTGTTTACAGTTTCACCATTGAATATAATTCTTGTTGAGTCTGGATTACCTTGTAGACTATGTAGAAATATGATTATGTTTCTTCATTAGGGGTTTCTAAGCAAATTTTACTGAAACTTAGGACTGGGACTAAAATAATAGACCTTGGAAGTTAATCTATGACTGGTTTGATAGAGAGAACCTATCTGGAAAAATTTACTTCACCAGGTACACGCATTTACTTTTCAGGTGGGAATTTAGCTTCAGGACCATGGAGACCTCCCTTTAGTGGTAAAAATGAAGATGTTGGTCACTTTCTTTTGAAGAGATTTATTTACATTCACAAGGATAAGAATAGGGATCTAGGATCCTGTCAAAGGAGCAAAGGTTTTCCTACCTTCTTTTCACAAGGGGAGAGGAGATGACTGTCTCTCTCTTACATAAATGTCTAGGTTTATATTTTGGGGTTGTTTACCTACACTAGGTACCTACCTACAGTAGGTACATACCTACATAATGATTTATAATCAGGCTCTCATTGCCTACCCTTCTTATCTCAGGAATAAAAATTGGATCTCTGGCACAATTAGTTGTAAGTAAATAATAATCTGCTCTGCTCCAGAAAACTTGTGCTTGTATTCAGAATATTAAAAAATGTGGATATTAAAAACTTAACATTTTGATCACATTTTTAAAATTTCCTTTAATTCCCAATTTGCCAAGAATGTTTATCATGAATAGTATTACATTTTAGCAATTGCTTTTTTGAATCTGTTGAGATGATCATAGGTTTCCTGAATTCTAATTTCCCCTTATTTGTATGCCTTCAACTTCAGTCTATAATAATTTTTGTTTTATATAGTCAATATTTGTTCAAATTTTTCCACATACTTACCTGTTTCTTAGTTTATGATTCTGCTTTGCTCTGAAGTCTTGCTTCTACATTCAATTATCTTTTTCTTTAATTATCTCTTTTGTAGATTTACTCAGAAACAACTGTTATTGGCACTGTCTCTGTTTTTATTTTAAAGTGTGCTCATTTCTATTCACTTTTGGTTTTTCATGTGTTATGGTTTTTCTGTTTTTAAACCAGGTTGACAATTATTTTCTCTTGACAATTTGAAGATATTCATTGGTAATGTGGCCTTTATTATTGCTATTAAGAGAGACTAATATTTTATATTACTTTTTCTTTACAAGTAATCTGGCATTTCTCTCTGTTTTTATAATCTTTATATCAGTGGTTTTATGTAGTATCAGTACAATGGGTTAAAGTATAGACTAATTCTATTAATTCTGCTTGGCACATTTTGTGAA
This sequence comes from Manis javanica, assembly GCF_040802235.1. Classification (NCBI taxonomy): domain Eukaryota; kingdom Metazoa; phylum Chordata; class Mammalia; order Pholidota; family Manidae; genus Manis; species Manis javanica. The sequence goes on along the minus strand of NC_133159.1, from coordinate 111,603,969 downwards.
TCATGAATCTAAGATTTTATAAAGATTGAAAAAATTGACAATTGTTAATTTTACAAAAGTTGCTTCTCCCTTATTTCCTCTGCCCCATCCCTTTGAAATTACCTTTAGGCATATACTAGGATTTTAATTTTATCAGCTATGTCTATGTGAACCTCTTGCATATTTTCCTCTTTGTCTCTTGTTTGCTTTGTTAGGTATTGATCTCATTCAGTTTTTATATAACTATTCAGTTATTTTAAAAAATACATCGATTCTTTTTTGCCTACCATTGTCTTTTTCTTAAATTTTAAGACTTTATTTTGTGTCTTCAATTAATAAATATATTTGTTTCAACAATTGTTCTATGCTGTGCCCACTGACATTGGATCATATATGTATGTAAAACATATGTATAACATACATAATATATACATAAATATATATAAAAATACTATATATATATAAAACTTGAATAAATATATTTGTTTACTTTGACCTTCCCTTCAGTAGGGCTTTATTTGTGTGAATCTTATATAGCCAGACTTGAGGTTTTATCCCTCAGAGACTGATTGTATTGGGTCCTGTTAGATTCCTTTTATCATCAGTTCTCATTCCATCAACTAAAAAGTCTTTAATGAGAACACCCTATGTACAAGACACTTTCCAGTTGATTGAGATATAGCAGGAAAGAAAAGAAAAAAATCTTGCCCTCTTGACACTTACAATCTAGTGGGGGATAGGGCAAATAATAAATAAGTAGTTATCACTTTTACTTAGAAGGTGATAGGTCTTTTGGAAAACCAGTAAAAGTGAGTTCACGATTAAGGAGATCAGGAGGGATGAGAAGAGTCAGCTTTGAATTGGATGGGCAGAGAAGGCCCAACTGAGAAGCGGACATTTTACAAAGGTTTGATCAGGTTAGAGATTTCGCAGTACGCATATATGGGGAATGCGCATTCAAGACAGAGTAGTGGCCATAAAAGGCATGACAGTGAGGAATATGGCTATTGTGAGGAATATGGCTATTGTGGTCAAGTAGTAAGAAAGAAGGCAGTATGGATGGAGTAGATGAGGAGAAACCAGGAAAGATGAGGTCATAGAATTAATGTCTCCTTTAAAATAATTCATTGGTGTTGGGCTTCCTACACCCCATAGGTAACATATATCTGTACTTTAAAATCATGTGAGGATAGTTCTATCATTCTGATTCTCAGGGAAACCTTTTATTTCATTTCTTCCTTTTATGAACACCTGCCCTGCCTGAACAGACAAGCTTCTCTAATATCTACCATGGCTGGAGGATGGATTTACTAATCTACTCTTTCAGTGATGTTATAGCACTTTGAGTGCTGAGAAACTTTCCATGCATTTCAGTTCCGACTTGTGATCTTTCTTAAAACCAAGACCCATTTTCTTCTCCTCATGTAGCCACTAAGACCATGTTCCTTGGTTTCAGAGGCTGGAAAATTCCCCGGGATGGCCCCAGGGTTACATTACACAACCACTCCAATGTTTCCTTTCCTTTCTGTTTCTGACCTCTGAGGATTTTTCTTACTTCTTTGACATCTGAAGTGTTTGTTTAAAATGATGTGCATAATGTTTTAACCAGTGTTTCAGAGGTGTTTTAGGTAGTTCAGTTTATCACATTTCTAGAAACGAAAGTCCAAAAGCATTTATCAAGCACTCTCTCCGTATGAGGTTCTGGAAAAGCAGAGATAAATGATATATTCTCCTTGCCTGAAAGAACTCACATTCTAAGGTAGATACTGAAACACATAATTATGTTCAAGTATGATCACTGCTACGATAAAGGCTAATAAAAACTACCACACAAACAGAATGCAGGTAGATATTCATTACAGGTTAAGCGGGGGAAGACATCAATAAAAATGCAGTGGTTGATCTGAGCTGAGAAGTGGTAGCAGGCTGCCAACCGGGGTCGAGCGCTTTGTGTTCCAAGGCTCAGAGGATGAAATGCATTCTAGGGAAAGACCTTTCAAGGAAGCCTTCTCTGAGAACCCAATTAAAGCTGCAACCTACCTACCCCTCCCATTCTTGATCCTGACCCATTTTCACTGTTTTCCAAAAGATTTACCACCTTCTAAGTGCAGGAGATAACTACTTGTTTATTATTTGTCCTCTCCCCCAACTAGATTATGTACCGACTTGCATGGCCAGATGGTGCTGCTTTGGGAAGGAGAGTGTGAGAACATCATGTGCTAAAGGACAGAAAGGGTGGCGGTGGGGGGGAACAAAAAAGAAAAATTTTCTTATTTAAAATTTTATCTCAATCCCTCCCTGAATGTTAAAGGAAGCCTGTTTTCCTTAGCAGGGTCCACCAGCTATGGAATCCTGTACAAGTGTACCAATATTTACAAGAATCTCCCTTAAAAATCAACTCGAACTATTCTTGAAAAAGAGGTCCCGAGTTTTCTTGCCAGAGTTTTAAGCCTTGTCTTCTGTGATTCTCTTTAAGGTGACCAACCAGCCTGGTTTACCCGGGTCTGGGGAGGCTCCCTTCAGTTTTAAAACTGGGAAACTCTTGGGCAAACCAGGAAGAAGGGATCACTTCTGATAGTCCACTAGAATATAAGCCTCTCCAAGAGCAGCAGAATGTTTAGAACAGTACCTGGCATATAGTGGATATTAGGAAATATTTGATGAGTGAATATATGATTGAATGAGTATTTTTGCCACATAGAAAAAGCGACAGATCCATTAGGCTTTGACCCAAGAGAAAAAATAGCCAAATTATTAGCTGTAGACTTTGGAACAGTGCTGAGGATGGATGGCTGCTTCATGGCGGGGTCACAGCAAGGGAAGACAAAGACGAAAAGGCGCTCAGAACTTAGAGGAAGTCACAGTGAGGAGAATCAGAGAGGCACGCTTCATGGGTTCCTCAGACTATTTGGAGAATGACCGACCTTTTAAGGGATTTATGACTAAGGCTCCTTGTAGTCTCTGGTGAGCAAGGTGAGAACACACCTCTGTACTTTCTCTTCCAGGTTTTTCTACTCTTTGGTGAGTTTTATGGCCAGTGGAAAAGGAAATTATTAAAATTTGGAGTTTTCCTATGTAATTTAAAGATTTAGTAATTGTTAAGAATGTTGATGTAACTGGCCTGTTGCTAGGCTACCGCTTCCACACCTGTAGGCAATAAACTATTACTGCTCTATATAGAGAGCTCGGCCCAGTGCTCTGGGCGGAGGCAGAAACGCTAGTGCTCGACCTACTGCCAGGAGAACAAGCCGGGTAATAAACCCTTTCACCCCAAAGAACATTTTGCTGTCAATTTCTCTGGTCACATTGAATCCACAGCAAACTTACCCGGGGCTGAAACCCATTGGCAGGACAGTCCCTCTTCTCCTTGCTCAGCCATTATTTTCATTTTGGAAAGAATGGTATATGTACTACCAGCATTGCCAACTGGGACATACTCCTGATTCTTAAAAGAGAGTCCAGTTCATTTGAATGGTTTTCTTCACTTTGATTTATATGAATGTGATCCTGGAAAACAAATATACATATATATGCATATGTACATAGATGCTTTAAGTATTAAGGGGGGCATATAACATAGTTATCCTAAATTCACCTACCCTGCACTCAGGAATCAACCTCAACTTGAAAATTCTTGTTTGTGAATTATGATATTGTTCTGCAGTTTGGTTGATGCTGAACAGTAGGAAAAGAGGATTTATTGATACATGAAAACAAGAAAATATCTAATTAAAAAATGTTAGAAGTATATAATACATGGAAATAACAGCAGGTTCTATAGCAGACTGCATTCCAGAAATAGCCCTGTACTTCCATACAATGAAAAAGGGATATGTTGCAAAATCCCTTGTGAGACAGCAAAGGAAAACAGATCTGGTCAGAACTGAAATGGAAATAGTGTTGAATCAAGAAGAGATAGTGAAGGGAAATTTCACTCTCTAAACCATAACAGGGCAGCATGACAGGCTGGGTTTTAATCCTATTATATGGGAAGGAAGTACATGCTGAACGGGAAATTATAGCAATTACCAACACTGGTGATTTGCAGGATGGGAAAGAAGAAAGTAATGAAACCAATTTCTCTCTCACTTGCACTGCAGGCTTTCTTTGGTCTTTGAATATAGAGAATGGTAGACAATCACAGCAAAGGAATCTAATACTAAGAAAATCACTACAAAGACATTAAGAAACCTAATAAAATAATCAGAGCAGAATAGGAGTGAAGTTAAAATTTGAGGAAGTCCTGTTTACAAAATCCTTTATTACAAGAATTTATCTGTGCTGTGCACTCCTTCTGCCCCTGAATCACTTCATTCAGCAGAGCGTGCCGCATTCTATTAGAAAGAGCATGGTTGAGCCTCTTCAGGCTTGACATTCACCATTTGTCTCTGTGTATCTGATCTTGGAGGGTCACCTGTTTCCTACTTAGCCACTCCTATGGTTCCTAAATAGACTTTGTGTTTTGAAATAAAATCTTCTGTCTTCTGTTTTCTAAGCTTGATGCTTCTATGAGATCTTTTAATATATTTTAAAGTCATTCTTTGCTAAGTAGAAATTAAGCAGGACTGTGTTTGTAAAATGAGCCTGGGTTGGAGAGAAAACAAGTGGCTACAATCAGATAATCATCCTGCACTTTCTGTCTTACTGTCCCCATCCTGGGGCACCTGACTCTGGGTCCTAATTCCTTCCCTGGTAGACTACCGCTTTCAGAACCTCATACCTTACCTGTGATCTGCTAACACCTCTGGTCTGTTCCCTCTACATGTGATTGCCTTTCCTAACATTGATTCTGCTTCCCATTCCTGATATGGATTCCTCTGGGAGTGCTGGACTTTATGAACCTGTCTGCCTGATCTTCCTTCCTCTCTCCTTCCCTGCCCTTCTGTCCTGCCTTCCCACTACACACTGTCATTCACTCCCCCACAGGGAGATCCTTCCCGGAGAGCTAGCACTTGTCAGTCTCAGTGCATGTCTCCAGACAAGACACTTCCATAGGCCTTGCCTTTGCTTAAATGTGTTGAGAGAAACGTAGAACAACTATTATTTGATCACATCATTCTGTAAGTTATTTGTTCATAGAGGGACTTACCTGCTGATCTATGAAAACAAACCCACAGGGAAAGTACAGCTTAAACAAAGGCTACTGAGTCACTAAAGTAGGTGAAAACTCCATGTCTTCCTACCAATTCTAAATTTACTCATCTTCCCAATTAATTTTATATCACACACATCACAGCTTATTTAGAAGAAATTACTATCAAGTTTGGATATAGTTGGGTAGTAATAGGAAGATTGATAACCTGCCTTTGGATTTCTTTATCTTATAAACCCAACTGAAGTCTAATTACCATTGACGATTGGACTCCAAGTGACTCCTGGCTAAAGTAATCAAATCTGTAGCTTACATATGCCCCATGCTGTCAGTTAAATGAGGAAGGCTCCTCAGTGATATGGCTGCCCCTGGGGCATTTGGTGAATCTGTTCAAGATCTCCCCCAGTGCCCCAGGACCCACCCCAGTGGCTCCCTTTCTGCCCTCTACATTCCTTAGGTATGGTGGACAAGCAGGACCAAAACAGCAGGCGAGGTAGGGATATTTCATGGCTTGTTTGTTGTTTTCCTATTTCCTAGGTGGAGGCCAAAGCTGAAGATATTTTGCTTCTTTCATTTCTATAGAACATTTCTTTGGATCACACCTGTCTAACCCATCCTGAGAGACTTTATTAAGATCTGACTTAACGATAACAGGAATTGAGGATATTTGAAACTTAAATATAATAACTACCTGTCATGACTTGTTAAAAATATGACAGTGATGCTACAGTGCTATGATACTTCCCACTAATCTGAACATATTCTTCCCTAACTTTTGCAGTCTAATTAAAACCAGCCTCCACAGCAGTTGTTTCACCATGTCTTCCTCTTATCAGGTCCTCCCATCTGAATTTATGAGATTCTAAAGCAGCTTTAAGCCTTCAAGGTCAAGGTAGGCTGCCATAGTCAGATGTCTCAGCGCAGCCACTTACTTGCCTAAATGCAATCCGAAGACAGTGGATTTCCAGCTGATTACAAAGAGGCTTTCAATACATCAAAAACTATGTTTCACTTGGATGTAGGAAATCTGCATTTTAAAAAGTGTAACATTATGTGAAAGCCTATTTTTCAAAAAGGGAAATACTTGTGACAGTGGTTATGAATATTTAGAACAGGACTGAATCATCTTGTTCTTTCTTCAGTGAAATGGTTTCCTGACAGTCTTTGTGAGATTGAGTCCCCAGTTGTGCAAGCCACATTCAAGTTTCCCAGGCAAGAGGAGGAGAGGGAGAAGCCGGGCGCTGCCTTGAGCTGGGCTTCCGGACCTCTGCATGGTGCCTCCTTGCAGGGAGTGGGACTAAGGCTGAACTACATGAGGTGTCCAGCGGCAAAGCTAGTGAAACCCAGAGCCAGGGACGAGGCTGAACAAAACACTGGGCTGTAAGGGGGAGGGAAAAGACAAACACTGATCAAAGGCCCAGGGCCTGTGGAGGCTCTACTTTTAAGGGGGTTTGTAGCCACTTTTGGGAGATGAGGAAGCTTATAAGCATACTGGGCAGCTGGAAAGACTAATTTCCCCTTTATTTGAACTCAAGGCTTGATACATGTTTAAGAGTGGAATGTAGAACAGAAAGCTAAATTCAGCTTCTAGTCATACCTTGGAAGTTAAGAAGCATAAGTGCCCTTGAAGACACACAGGGTTACTAAAAGCAGGCAGAGAAACTAAGACCTAAGATCAGCCTTGGGAAAATAAAAGTAAAGTGGTGGAATTTTTGTTGGAGTTGTTCTCCTATTTTCTTTTGCCAAACAGCATGTCACTTAGTGGAGGCAGAGGAGGCCATCCATAGGCAATTTCTCATCTTTTGCATAGTGGTTCTTTAAATGTAGCCCCTGAAACCTAGGGATCTATGAAAACCTTTCAGTAGGCCCACAATTTTGGAACTATTTCCTAATAATACTAATATGTTTCCCTTTTCATTTTTTATGAGTGTACAGTGGAATTTTCTAGTGGGATATGGTAATGAATACCAAAACAGATGAGAATTTGACTGCTATTAAGCCATTTGTTATTTGCAAGAATGGAAAACAATGTCTCTCTCTTCACTATATATACTTTTTGCTTTGGCAAATTAGTTATTTTTCATGAAAATACATTATTTATATGAACAGATTATGTATTTATTGTTGTTAAGTTTAAGTAAATTTTTAAAAATGTTTCTCAGTTTAAAGTTTTAATAGGGCTTGCCGCATAAGCAAAAGCTTTTGGGGTGCTCAGTAATTTCTGTGAGCATAAAGAGGTCCTGAAATCAGAAAGTGGGAAACAATGCTTAGGTCTATGCCTCCCCAAGGTTCCTCTTCTCAAGTAGGTAGAGTTGGCTTCCGGCTCAGAGATCTAGTGTTGAGGGCTCCATGAAAGCTCCTCTCAAAATAATTTTTCTTAAATGTAAATTTAGTTATTACTCCCCCATATTTAAAACTTTTCAAAGGCTCCCAAAGTAAATTTCAATCCCCTTAGAATAGCTTGCAAGCCCCTACGTGCACAAGGCTTCCCTCCTTGATTCAATTCTATGCCAAAGTTTCATGCCTTTTCTCCTTCCCAGTTGAGTTATCTCTAGTATAAGTTTAGCATCTGGCTTTTTCTTCTGAGATTGCACATGTTGATCCCTCCCTTCCCTCCCACAATCCTTCAGCTCTAGACTCAGGCATTGTATCCTGCAGTAAGCTTTCCTGGCACCACCCTCTCCCCCAGGTCTGAATTTGTGCCTCTTCTAGGTCATCTGAAAATAGTCTGCAGGGCATCCCACACCAGGGTACTTATTATACTATAAAAAATTGAATGCTCATGTGCCTGTGTCCCTCATTGAATGCTAAGCTTTATGAAGGCAGTTCACTGTAGTTTCTCTTGTGTTCTGCACACAAGAGACAATTAATACACAATGAATAAATATTATGTTCAAAATTCTAATAGTGTAATAGAGATTGGAAAGTATTTGGTTTATTAGCATCAGGTATAAAAGAGTGAGGGTAGAGTTCTGGTTTTTGTTCTGGTTCAGCTAGATTTAGTTTTTAATCATCTAATCCCTGTGAGCCTTAATTTCCTATGTAATAAGGTCAGAAAATGATTGACTTTCTCACAGGATATTGAGAAAATTAAATGAAATAATGAATATGAGATTGCTTTATAAAATACAAAGCACTCTGCTACTGGAAGGTGTTATGATAATCAGACATTTATTCTAGTTGATTGATTGACTGCATTTAAACTAAGGATTATTTGTACTTAAGTCCTTCAAAAGACAAGCCTTTCTATTTTTTTCTTTAATTACTAATTAGGAGAGGGAAGATTTAGCCCTTAAGGGAATCTCAGGCATTTGAGAGATTTTTTTTCTTTTTTTAAAGTAGGCAGAGTGGATCATGGGGTAGAGATTGGGAAATTATTTAAATCCAGTAGTCAGACTCTAGAAGCTTCTGGGTAGAAACTCTATCCTTCCAGGATATTGCTGCTGTTCTATCCCAGCACTGGTGGCTCAGCAGCCTTCTTGTGCACCTGAGTACCTTCTCAATCTTTCTCTTCCTGGGGAGGGCATGGCCTCCCTTACATAACCTAACTGTAACCCACCTACAGTTTTTCCTCTTCACCCTCACTGCATCTCCATCTTCACTCCCCAAATGTTCTGAGATATCAATATCAATATCTATATCCATTTGATATTATTCAAGAAAGAAGTTCAAGTTTTTCATACTGTTAGCTCCCATATGTGATATGCCAGAATGTGTTTCCATGCTTCTCATACAAGCTCTTCAAGCTTCTGCCCAAGGGTAACTTCCTTCATAGAGGAATTATGATGCTTTAAACCTTTATTACTTGGAGTCAAGTGGAACCTCTTGTGTCATAGTAAGAGCAAAACCCTTTTGACCTCTTCTTTCATCACAGAAACTCCAGAGATGAGAACGTGACTACTGGCTCACCCCGCCGTTATCGCTGCTCCTCTCGTCTCTCATCCAAATAACAGGGCATTGGGTGTGAGAAGTTTGTCCTTCCTTCCTTGGTCCATGCCTGTGACTTCAGGATAATGAGTTCCTGTGAGACCATCATCTTCTATGCTTCTCTCTGTGAGGCAGAGTTTAACAACCCACAGTGGTCCATGGTGCAGTTATCAACCATGAAATGAACGACTTATGTGTGTGCAGACACGTGGTTTGTCTTCAGCCCCCACGATGGCTGTTTACTCTGGTGCTCTGTACACACAGTATCATTTTGTGTGTGTTTCTTGAGAATAATGGCAGAACAATGCTTAATGGGCAACACTTATATGGTGAGTAATGTGGGAGATCCTAATCGGTGTTTCTACTTTAGCAACTCTGCAATGTTACAATAAGACACCAGGAGTTCTAATTTAATGGTAATATTAAATGTTAGCTGAAAGAAATGCTGAAGTAGCCTTGATCACAGGCTGAGCCCTAGAACACTGGGTCTTAAAATTATACATAAAACCAAGTATGAGTCAGTGGTAAAATAAAGACTGTTTTTACTTTATTTGGTAGACAGGGAACTTATCCCAATGTTAATAAAATAGGGGCATTTGAATGGTTTGGGGCAATATTTTGGACCACTTTGAGGCCTCCTATTTAGTCAGAGATACTCAGTAATAGAACACTAATGTTGCACAACTCAGCTCTGGGAGATTTTGTCCTAAATTATGGGGAAAAAATTTAAAAGGCTGTGGGGAAACTTACAGAGTCAGATTATCTTTGGGAAATCAAATGAAAATGCTACAATGCTTGCAAAGCTGACACTGTCATTTTGGAGCAAGGTTTTTCAGCCTCAGCACTACTGGTATTTTTGGCCAGGTTACTGTGGTAGGATGCGACCTGTGTACTGTAGCATGTTTAGCAGCATCACCAGCCTATTTATCAACGCCAACAGCATCTGTGAGTGTCTGTGACAAGTACTCCCTGTTTGTGACAACCAAAATGTTTCCATAAATTCACATGTGTATGCTGGGCAGAGATTTGTCCCTCTGTGTGTTGGATTCCCCTGAGGAAGGCGCCGCCCCAAATCACTCACCAAAGACGTTTCTTGATGCAACAAGCAAGAGGAATTTATTCCGAAGCCAACTAGTTGGGGTCCAAGTCAGCCCGTCGCAGCGGGTCTCAACGAGGACCCTGAGTACTTACAACTAAGTGGTTATATAGGATTTTCTGAGGCATTCAGCCCTAGAGGATTGCCATGGTTACAGATTATTTTGTAATAACAAGATAACAATACTACAAAGCAAGATAACAATACTACAAAGGCAGTAATTTTTCAAACCTACGATTTCTGGGTTAGTGCCACGTCCTGGGGGTGTAGCAAGGTAGGGTCGGCTTTTATGCTTAACTAACTGAAAGGTTAGCGCTGCCAGCAGTCATGATTAATTAGCTTGTTTTTCCAGAGGAGTTACCTGGTTTCAGTTGTTCCCTCTGAGTCATATATCAGAATGGCTTTTTGGGCTTCAAGATGGCCACTCTTAGGCTAACTTATTTCTCAGGGAGGTTGGGGTCCTACATTCCCCACTTCTTTTTCTGAACATTCTAATCATGGAATGTTGGTTTCTTCTTGATGTGTGAGGGTACGGTACTGTTGTCTCAGCATTAGCACCTGCACAGCACTCACTCTTTCTCTAATAAAGGTTATTACTCGATTTAAAATGCAGGGACCTAAGGTGAGGAGCAATATAAAAATAAACAGGGGTCCTCCCAAGGTGGATATTAGAGTTGTAAGCCATGGGGATCTAGAAAACCAGGATTCAAACAGGCTCTGGTTAGCTTCTCGTTCTCGCTTTCGCTGATCTAATCTTTCTCTCAGTTTAGACATTGAGTCTCTTACTACTCCAGTATGGTCTGCATAGAAGCAACACTCTTCTTTTAGAGCTGCACATAATCCACCTTCTTTTAGAAATAGTAAGTCTAACTCTCGTCTGTTTTGCAGCACTACTTCAGAGAGGGAGGTTAGGGACTCTTCAAGTTTAGAAGTAGACTGTTCTATAGTTCTTAAATCTTCATCGATAGCTATTCTTAGTCCTTCATAATGTTGGTTCTCTTGTATAATTGCAGCGGCCCCTGTTCCTACTCTGGCTGCGACTCCTACTCCTAGTAATACAGCTAGAGTGAGTGAGACTGGCTCTCTCTTATACCTTAGTCTAGGTTTTAATTCTGCCACGAATGGTAAGTCATCATGATACATTAGTCTGGGTACTAACTGGACCATTATGCAGAATTCGTGGGAGAAATTGAAGACAGAGGTGGAAACACATGGAGTTAGTCCAGTATTACAGGCCCACCATCCTTCAGGTGGTGGGACTAAATACCTGTTTTCTCTTGTGGGGATCATGGGGATGGTCTCATTACATAAACTTTTATGCGTGGCGGGAACCGTACCTAGACACTTTTCTATACCAGACACTTCGGTTAGTGTTAGCTTTTTATGACTGCCCCAACTACAAATTTCGTGGCTGGTTGTATTTTTAAAATCAGCTGACAATCCCAGTCCTTCATAATAAGGTGGTCTAGAAGAAAAACATAACCAACAGGACTCTGTAGTTTTAGGGTCGGTGGCATTTAGGACTCTGAAAGCTCCCTCAACAAGGTTGAGGAGGCGCTGTCCATTGCTAGAAAAGGAGGTCAGTGGGCTAGGAGCAAAGACAGGGACAGCTGAAATAGTTAGGGCTCTTTTCGGGGCTGGGGTTGGGAGGCGAGGTTGATCTGGTAAGACAGCGTTTGGTCCTACTGGAATAGCCGGGAGGGTTTCTACTTTGAGTCTAAGAGTGAATACAACTCCATTATCATATCCTTCCTGATAGAGTCTTAATCCCCACATGAGCCCTCTTTCCCAATTTGCCCCTTTTCCGGCTTCAGTAAAGGAAATATCAATAAGATTACAGGTAGAGCTGGTCATACATTGGGTCTGAGTACTGTTTCTTTTAACTCTTATAAGGCTTGGAGGGGAGCTCCCGGCATTTCTGCCTATCTAATGACATGTCCCTGTTTGTTCACAGCCCCAATTTTTGCAGAAAAAGTCTGTCTGCCCACCACACTGTGAGGCCTTGGCACGATCGGTTGAGGGGGCTGGGCACACATAGAAGCAGGTATCTTGGAGTTTTTTTATAGAAGCCCGAGATCCACATCCTGGCCTTCCTATTCTACCTCCGTGCCGAGGGTCTTGTTTGAAGAGAGTACATATGTCTACAGTGAGGGTAGGCCACCAAGTCCCCCTAGGATGCTGTTCTGTTAACTGGACTACTACTTGGTGGGAAGCTGGGGTAATGATTTGCCATGTCAGTAACCTAGGTTCATGGGGGTTAGGGTTCTGGAGGGTTGAAAGTGGCAGGAGCATCAGAATTACTAACAGCATAATTCTTTTTACACAAACGAAGCTTAAGGGGGTTATCAGTCCGAGTTACTCGCCAGTCCGGGTCCGGGGGTGCCTTCTTTAGATGTGAAGCGTGTATCCAGGAAGAGACGCCGTCCACTTTTACAGCTGTGGGAGTAGTCAGGAGGACGACGAAAGGTCCCTTCCACCGTGGCTCGAGGTTTCCTGTCCGGTGCCTTCTCACGTAGACAGGGTCTCCCACCTGGAACTGGTGAGGCACCGAGAGGTCCTCTGGCCGATAGGCTTCCTTGATGGAGGCCCACACCTCTTTCTGCACAGCCTCCAAGGCTCGTAACCTTTCAAGCAAAAACTTATTAGTTGCACACTCAGGGAATATATGAAGATGTGCTGACTGAAGCGGAGCTGGGGCCCCAAACATTATTTCAAAAGGCGTTAGTCCAAAGCGGCCAGGAGTGTTCCTGACTCTAAACAGGGCAAAGGGAAGGAGGACTAACCAATCACATAAGCCAGTCTCTATGGACAATTTAGTCAAGGTCTCTTTTAGAGTTCTGTTCATCCTTTCTACCTGTCCTGAGCTCTGGGGCCTGTATGCACAATGCAATTTCCAGTCTGTCCCCAGGATCTTGGCCAATCCCTGACTTACCTGGGCAACAAAAGCAGGGCCGTTGTCGGAGCCGATTACCTTTGGGATCCCAAACCTGGGAAATATTTCTTCAAGGATTTTTTTAGACACCGTCTGAGCTGTCTCAGTTTTGGTGGGGAACGCCTCTGTCCATCCTGAAAATGTGTCTAGAAAAACTAGGAGGTACTTATATCTATACTTAGCAGGCTTAATTTCAGTGAAGTCAACTTCCCAATAAGTTCCTGGGCGATCTCCTCGAAGTCTTTTCCCGGATGTTGCTTGATTTTTGCTCACGTTTACTAATTGACAGGGAACACAATTTTTTACAATCTCGTCAGCCAATTTTCCTAATCCAATAACATGATAAGGGGAGTCTCGAACCAAAGTCTTTAGGTTTTTTGCTCCCAAATGTGTCAGTTGATGTAATTGCCTTAAGTATTCTTCTGCCTCTCTCTGGGGCAGGACAACTTTCCCTTTTTCAGACTTGTATATCTCTTGGGGTGAGGAATTTTTGAACCCTAATTTGTTTATACAAACGAGATCTTCAGGTGTGTACTGGAAGCTCTTGATGTGAGTGGCTTCCGGACACACTTGAAGGGGCAAAATGTTCATTCTCTGAGCCGCTTGCTTTGCGGCTTGGTCTGCTCTCCGGTTTCCTCGAGCTATTGGAGAGTCATCTTTCTGGTGTCCAGGGCAATGCATTATTGCTACTTCTTTAGGCCTATGGATGGCTTCTAGCAAATCTAAAATTTCTTGTTTGTTTTTAACATCTTTCCTGGCAGAAGTTAGCAGCCCTCTCTGTCTATAAATAGCCCCGTGTATATGAGCAGTGGCAAAGGCGTATCTGCTGTCAGTGTAGACGTTAAGTCTCTTACCTTCCGCCATCCTTAGGGCCTGAGTCAGGGCGATGAGTTCTGCTCGCTGTGCAGAGGTGCCCGTTGGGAGTCCACTGGCCCATACAACTCGGTCATCATCTACTACTGCAGCTCCAGCCATTCTCCTACCATCCATGATGTAACTGCTCCCGTCCGTGTACCAAGTCAGGAGTCCCGTTCCCCCTAAGGGCTGGTCTTGCAAGTCCTGGCGGGTTCCTGTCTCTTCAGCCAGGATTTCCTGGCAGGTATGAAGCACTTCTTTCCCCAAATCGGGGAGCAGAGTGGCCGGGTTTAGGATGGCAGTGGGGGCAAACTCTACTCGATCACGATTCAGGAGTAAGGTTTGGTAGTGAGTCATTCTGGCATTCGACATCCATCTCTCGGGTGGTTGCCGAATTACACTCTCCAACGCATGTGGAGCAACTACAGTAAGTTTCTGTCCCAGTGTCAGTTTGTCAGAATCTTTAACTAGGAGGGCCACTGCCGCCACTACTCTCAAACAGGCAGGCCATCCACTACTTACTGGATCTAATTTTTTTGACAAATAGGCGACAGGTCTCTTCCACGGTCCCCATTGCTGGGTCAACACTCCCCGAGCCACTCCACTCCGCTCATCCACAAAAAGGACGAATGGCTTAGTCACGTCTGGCAGGGCCAGAGCGGGTGCCGACAGGAGGGCCTTCTTGATTTCATCAAAGGCCTGTTGCTGTTCAGGTTCCCAAACAAACGGGGCTGCCCCTTTGGTTAGGGGGTACAGGGGGGCGGCTAAGGTGGCATATCCGGGTATCCACAATCTGCAGAACCCTGCTGTTCCCAGAAATTCGCGGACTTGGCGCGGAGTAGTAGGGACCGGGATCTGCGTCACAGTCTGCTTCCGGGCTTCAGTAAGCCACCTTTTCCCTTCTCTCAGGGAATACCCTAAATAAGTCACTTGTTGTTGGCAGATCTGTGCCTTTTTGGCAGATGCTCTATACCCCAGCCTAGCAAGTTCAGTCAAAAGGGCTTCAGTAGCCGCTTGGCAGACCTCCTGTGTAGGAGCGGCTATCAGTAAGTCATCAACATATTGTAACAAGGTTACCTGTGGGTTGGAGGCTCGGTAAAAGGCCAAGTCCTGGTGTAAAGCCTCGTCGAAGAGGGTAGGTGAATTCTTGAATCCTTGTGGCAAGCGAGTCCAGGTCAATTGTCCAGTAGTTCCTGTGGAGGGGTCTTTCCACTCAAAAGCAAACAGCGGTTGGCTACTCTGGTGCAGGCGAAAACAAAAGAAGGCATCTTTTAAATCTAAGACTGTATACCAAGTGTTTTCTGGGGCCAGAGAGCTTAGCAGGTTGTAAGGATTTGGCACAGTGGGATGAATGTCCTGTGTTCTCTTATTAACTTCTCTCAAATCTTGCGCTGGTCGATAATCTCCTGTTCCCGCTTTCTTTACAGGCAGCAAGGGAGTGTTCCATGGGGATTTACATTTTACTAATATCCCCTGCTCTATGAGCCTCTGGATATGGGGCCTAATTCCATCTCTGGCTTCTTTACTCATTGGATATTGTCTCACAGTTACTGGTGAGGCTGAGGCTTTCAATTCTATGACCACCGGGGGCTGGTTTACAGCAAGTCCCATACCTGCCGTCTCTGCCCAGGCCCCTGGAAACTGGTTGAGCCACCTCTGATTGACTCGGGAGGGTTCTGGTTCCTTAAAAAGGCAGTACTCGTCTTCTAACTTTATGGACAGAATGCTTAGGCCCAAGGGTTTCTTCTCTCTATCAGTCACTAGGGTATCTTCAGCCTGAAAGGATATTTGGGCCCCGACTTTAGTTAAAATGTCTCTTCCTAACAAGGGTGTAGGGCATTCCGGTATAACAAGGAATGAGTGGTTTACTTGTCCCATTCCTAAGTCCACTGTTCTTTGGGTAGTCCATGCATATTGTTTCTGACCCGTGGCCCCGAACACCCAAGACTTTTTACTAGAAAGGGGGCCTCTAGCTTGGGTCAGTACTGAATGTTGAGCACCAGTATCTACCAGAAACTCAACAGGTTGCCCCTCCACCTTCAGAGTTACCCTAGGCTCGGGGAGGGGCTCCGAGCCCCGTCTTCCCTAGTCCTCGTCTTCTAGCAGAGACAACACTTTCTTTGGAGGTCCCTGCGGTGGTTTCTTTGGGCATTCTTTCACCCAATGCCCCTTTTCCTTGCAGTACGCACACTGATCTTTATCCAAAGGAGGTCGGTTGCCCAGGGACCCTGCCTTACTAGTTTTACCACTAGAGGGCGGTCGTCCCTTACTTTCTACTACTGCGGCCAAGATCTTTGTTAAATTTCTCTCATGCTTCCTATCTCTCTTTTCTTCTTTACTTTCCCTCTCCTTCTCTTTCCTTAACTCTTTCTCTTCTTCAGTCTCTCTCTTATGATAAACTTTCTCTGCTTCTTTCACTAAATCTCTCAGCAACAAATCCTGTAAGCCCTCCAATCTCTGAAGTTTTTTCTTAATGTCGGGTGCCGATTGCCCGATAAAAGCAAGGGCCACTGAAGCACTATGCCCCTCAGAAGTGGGATCAAAGGGGGTATACCGCCTGAAGGCTTCTATCAGGCGCTCTAAGAATACTGCAGGTGCTTCACTGGCTCCCTGGCTAACCTCTCTTACCTTGGCCAAATTGGTGGGGCGTCTTGCGGCCCCACGGAGACCTGCCACCAGAGCCCGACGATAGATGGTTAGTCGCTCCCTACCTTCTGGAGAATTAAAGTCCCAGTTGGGTCTAGTCAACGGGAACCCTCTCTCTATGTCATGAGGGAGTTGCGAAGGCCGTCCATCGGTTCCAGGCACATTCTTCCGTGCCTCCAGGAGAATCCTCTCTCTCTCTTCCGTGGTAAAGAGCACCTGCAAAAGCTGCTGACAGTCATCCCAGGTGGGCTGGTGGGAAAACATCAGAGACTCTACTAAACCAGTTAGTTTCTGTGGCTCCTCTGAAAAGGGCGGGTGGTTAGCTTTCCAATTATACAAATCAGCAGAGGTGAAGGGCCAATATTGCAGAGGTTGGAAAGGCGGTTCCCCTTCTTCTCCAAGGATGGGAACTCCATAAGACCGGAGAGGAAAGATACCCGGTGGGTCCAAGATGGCCCCTCGGTGGCGCCGGGTGCCCTGGGCAGGTCCTGGAGCCTGCCCTACTGCCTCGGCATCAGGGACTGAGGGTGCCGGAGCTGGGGGTGCTGGGGGTGCTGAGGGTGCTGGGGGTGCTGGGGGTGGGGGCACCGGGGGTGCCGTGGGGGCAGGAGGGTAAGGAGGGGGAGGGGGATCATCAATTATAAGCGAATCTTGAGTATCAGGGTAAACTTTGGTAGTTTCCTTTTCCTTTTTCTGAGGTTGAGTCTGGGCAGCTAAAACTCGAGGGCCCATTTTCTTTAGCACCCAGGGCTTTACCCAGGGCGGTGGGTTCTCCACCAACTCTTGCCAGACTACAATGTAGGGTTGCTGATCCGGGTGTCCTTGAGACGAATCCTGGAAGACAACAGCTTTTACTGCTAATAAGGTGGGGAGATCAAAAGTCCCCTCCGAGGGCCACCCAACATTGTAGGTGGGCCATTCGGAGGCACAGAAAGTCTGCCATGGTCCCTTTTTCACTTCTACTGACAAATTATGTGCCCTCTCTCTAACTTCCGTCCAATGATCTAGCGTCAGGCTAAGGGGGGTCGTCACTGTCTGTCCCATTGTCAGTATAACAATAATTAGACACGTAAAAGACACAAAAAACAAAGACACACACAGATTAGACACACAGCGGCCGCTTTTGGTTCTTTTCAGAGCCTCGAACAGAAACCGAAAGGAATCAGAGGGTTGATATTCTCGGCGCCTAAAAATCAACCCTATCTCATCAGGTTCAGTTTGCCGGAAAAACAGACGGGAGGCTACCAGGCGTCCCTGGCCTCCCAACGTCCCTGAGGCGTCCCCCAGGGTTGCAGCCTGCGGTGCTCTAGTACGTCTACCGACCGCAGTCACAGCCCCTTTACGGGATTGAGACGGCTGCCAGACAGCGGGTACCCTTCAGAACTCCGACCGGTCTCACTGAAACAGAAAACAGAACACATACAACTCAAGGCGCCACCAATCTTACCTCTTCCTCCAAGAGTGACTTCAGGAGTGAAGCGGGGTGGACGCCCGATCCCGGACGAGCCCCCAAATGTTGGATTCCCCTGAGGAAGGCGCCGCCCCAAATCACTCACCAAAGACGTTTCTTGATGCAACAAGCAAGAGGAATTTATTCAGAAGCCAACTAGTTGGGGTCCAAGTCAGCCCATCGCAGCGGGTCTCAACGAGGACCCTGAGTACTTACAACTAAGTGGTTATATAGGATTTTCTGAGGCATTCAGCCCTAGAGGATTGCCATGGTTACAGATTATTTTGTAATAACAAGATAACAATACTACAAAGCAAGATAACAATACTACAAAGGCAGTAATTTTTCAAACCTACGATTTCTGGGTTAGTGCCACGTCCTGGGGGTGTAGCAAGGTAGGGTCGGCTTTTATGCTTAACTAACCGAAAGGTTAGCGCTGCCAGCAGTCATGATTAATTAGCTTGTTTTTCCAGAGGAGTTACCTGGTTTCAGTTGTTCCCTCTGAGTCATATATCAGAATGGCTTTTTGGGCTTCAAGATGGCCACTCTTAGGCTAACTTATTTCTCAGGGAGGTTGGGGTCCTACATGTGGAGAAACACTGCTGCAGAGGAAAGAGTCTGTGGCAAAGCCAGCATCCCTGGGGATGTGCTGTCAGTGGCGGCTGCTGCCGAAGCCAGGGCTGCTTGTGATTACCCCATAATGGAGGTGGGATGGACAACAGCCACAGCATTGGGGGCATTTAAATGGCACCAATGGAAATTGGTCAACCACAAAAACTCTGTGGGGCAAGAGGGTACATGCAGAACTTGGGTTCCCCACAGCCATGCTACATGTGTTCTGGAATCAAACACCTACGACCTTGACTGCCGGTCCATTGCGCTGTCCCTAGCAGTGTGGCCTGGGGGGCATGAAGGTCATACACTTTACATCATCACCGCTTCCTTGACTATTGAATATCACTGATGTCCAATCACTGTGTCAGGGACTGGAGCTACAGTGGATGAACAGGGCTGTTGCACATACCACAGACCTGCAAATTAACTATTATATATAAATGATTGGTACGATAATATGCATAAGTTAAAATGGTAGAACAGATGTAATATGCCATTGTACTTAAAGTCCTCAGGGAAGTGTTTGAACACAATATAATTCTTTACCTGAAACTTGAAGGTTGAATGGCAATAATTGGACAGGTGGATTTGAAAGATATGGAAAGGGCAGTTAGGGTAGAGGGGATCATGTATAAATAGTACAGAGAGGTGGTGGAAACCCTACATTCTTGGGTCAATACACAGTTACATACTGCAAGGTGCTCAGCTTTATGAGGGAAGTTTAAAAGACTAGATTGCCCTGGCCAGCGGGGAGTTCAACAAGAGCTCGAGGGGAAGTTAACCTGGATGAGAGGCAAACCAGACACGAAGAAGGAGACCAAGTCGAAAGTCTGATCACGGTCTCAAGGTTTATTCTTACAAGGTTGATTATATAGGAGCTAGGAGGGGGAAACAGCCCCAGCTGAAGTGGCAAGGATTATCTAGGTTGCTAGGATACCTAACTGAAGAATGTTCTCTGGAAAAGATCATGGGTGGGGGATTTCTGAGAAAAGACAAAATGTTTTACTAAGGAGGAGATGTTATCACGGCAGCTGCTTAATCTCTATCCCAGCGGTCTAATCACAAGCTGGGTCAATTGATCTTTCATAAACGGGGCAGGCTTAAGAAGCTAGAGACTTAGGCAAAAAGGGCGAGACCATTGTTTCTATGGCCTACGGCTTCCGACACTAGATGGGTAAGAAGTTACCTCTGCAACTTTTATTCAAGCTTTTTAACATTTCTGTCTTCCTAGAAATACGTGGGCTGCCAAAAAGAAGTGTACATAGACTTAATGCTCCTGGATAATGGAATACTGTATGCCCATTTTGTATGGATGTGAAATAAGTGGGTGACTACTGTGAGCAGGTTACTGTGTTCTGAGCTTGCCATGTGACTCAGATTCAGGGACAGTGGGAGAGTGAAAGGGGTGAAAGATCAAGACAAAGCCACCTTCACAGAGAAAGGTCATATAGACAGTATGCCAGGATTCAGTTTTCCACACAGCAGTGTACGTTCTTGCCAGTGTTGTTGTTACTACTATTATTATTACTATTACTGGTTTTTGATGAGGAACCAGCACTCAGGTCTTAAAACACTGCAGAGTAAATTACCAACTTTCCTGTTTTCTTACATAGTCCTTTTCCCTTTGTTCACTTTGCATTGGTAGGTTAATTTCTTCTCCAAATGAGTCAGTAAAGATGGAAACGTTGAATCAGTTGAAAAGACATATTTACATGGTTCTGAAGAAAGGCACCAGTATCCTGAATCAGCAAAGAACTTGAAGAAAAAAAAGTCATTGCTTTTATCCACCCCAATGAGAGTAAAATTCTAGAGGATATTCTAACAATGGAACAGGAAAATATACTGCATATGATAATGTCTCATAACAATTCATTGTCGTGTCCATCCAATCATCCCGTAAGATCCTCACAAGTCCTGTTTAATCAGGGATGGAAAAACAGGAGAGCCCTCTGAGGCAGGTATTGTTTCTGATCTATTCTTCTGATTGAGAGTTTATTTGTGCTTGTGTAGATCCTGACTGATTGTCTCTATACTGACTCCAGTATGCTCCTGTCTAACAGTTACAGAAGGAAAGTATTCCAGGATCCTGACTCTGATGCTGAATATAATTCAGGTTGGATTTGGTTATAAAATCATGTTTTAAATATAAATCTCAGCTTCATTTCCAAAAAGGTTTCTCCATGTACAAGCTATTACAAAATGCACAAAGAATGAAAAGGCTTTAGTGAATAAAAATTAGAGTGGAAAAAAAAGAAACACCAAGGTTAAAAAATTAATTAGGTTTTACTAATGGTTGTCATGTTTCTGTGTCAACCTCATATTTTCTGGCAATTTTCACAATAAAATTGTCTATCACAATATCTATTTTAGAAGAATTTTTACAAAGACTTCATTAATTCTAATATTCTCCCTACAAGTATATTTCCATATTTGCTTCAGAGGAGTTTTGAAGGTTCTGTGACATAGTTGATTTTTTTCTCCTTACCATTATACTTGGTAAATTTGAATAAGGAAGATGCATTTCCTCACCTTCAAGTTGATTTTTTTTTTCCTTTAAAGGATGTTGCATATATTAAAAGAGATTTTGGGTTTTGATGCAAATAATAAAATAGAAAATTCAAGGCTACTCTTGCCATCCCAATTGTTATTTCAGCCTCCCCATGGTCTCCTTCTGAGATATCCTTATCACATGTGGTTTCTAGGCTGCCAGGACTTTCTTGCAAATATAAATCTTTCAAATGAGCATCTGTTCTAGAACACAGACACAATCAGTTCCTTGCTATGTAGAGCTAAAGGCATATAGGCTATTCTAAAATCCCTCCCCAGGGCTCTGTTGTAGAGCAGTTGCATAGTTTGCTGTACTTACTGTGAATACTGCTGGCTGCTTTTAAGTCTCTCTGTGCCAGAAGCAGTTGAATATAACATCACTGTTTTGTGGAGGGGGACATGAGCATGTTGCCCACACACCCTTCCTGCCAGGTCACTGATCTCCTTTTGTGAGCTGGACAGCCACTGATAGGATCCCTTCAGATTCCTGTTGGTGAATCCCCAGCACCTGGCATACAATAAAGAGAATCACTTCCTGTGTGTGTGACTGCTTCCACAATTTGAGAGATAGACACGTTCGTTCCTCAATCTGTAACAGAATAATATATAGGAAGTTTCAACTGAAGCATTCAGATATGAAGATAAGGAATTTAAAAATGAGATCCAGGTCAGGATGTAGATATTTGAAGAAATACTTGAAAGTTGGTTTTACAACTCTAGAAACCTCTCTTCTACAAGAGAGAGATAAAAAGGGTAGAAAGTGAAGCCTGAAAGAACCTCTTGGAATGTGTTTTTTTTGGTGAGAGAACTGTGGGGAGTAAAATGGACAGTGCCACTTAGTTCAAACCTGGTGTTGTTGTTACAGGTTGAGTTTATTCTCCTCAGTTCCTATAACAAAACTGTAACAAAGAACTGAAAAGCAGAAACACAATAGCTAAGGAGAGGGAAAGTTTTATTTGAATACACTCCAAGGGAGGAGCAGGCCACAGTCAAGATAGACAAAGACTCGAGATTTTAAGGGAGGCACTTCTTTGATTGACAAGGTGAGGTCATTAGACTGACAGTTCCATTTATACAGCCATTCCTCTTGGCACATGTGTCTTTTCCCAAAATGCACACAGAGAAGTGCATAGTGGGTGAGGGGGCAAAACTGAAATTTTATTTTAATGAGATAGTAAGGCATGGTTTGGGCAGTTCTTAGCTTTGTTTGATTGTGGCTGCATTAGGACCTGGTTGGACCAGGTTTCACCTAGACCTGTTAGGCAAGAAGTTACTTTCCTTCAAAGCCTCTGTGGTCTCCACTTGGGAACCCCTTCCTGGGCAGTTTGGGCAGTTTTTTCCTTGAACTTTCTCTTCCCCTTCTTGGCTGCTCACTTCTATCTTTCTACCTAACAGTGTGGCAGGCTTGTGAGCAGGGAGTTTTGTAAAGCTCGACAAGTGTCCAGTGCAGTTAGCAGATACAGAGGATTGGTGTCCACCTCACGCCTGCCAACAGCAGCAGAGTGAAGGGTGGTGCTGCAGGTCCAGCACCTGCAAAGTAAGTGAATTCTCCTGTGATCCTGGGTCAAAGGCATGTATGCCCCAGAGAGCAAGTATGGAACCAGCAATGTGAGTGAAGCATGATGTCTGTTTCAAGGGTCATATTTTATGCAGTATGGCTGCCAGGAGAATGGGACCCAAGAAACTATTGGTTTCCAACCACGGGCAATGGTGAGTGGGTGGAGGAATGGCCAGCTGACAGAGGCCTGGCCACACTAAAAGAGCTGCAGTCAGGACATATCAGCCTCTCAGAATCCTGGGATGGCTCAGAAATGAAACAGAGAAGAAGCCTACCTTCCTTGCCCCAGAAGGCTCCTCTCTGAAGACAGGGCAACTGTCTGTGCCCAGGGCATCCTGGAGTGGCCTTACCTTTGACTGAAGGTTGAAGTGTGGGTTGTGTTGGATTGAAATCTAAATTGCTGAATTAAAAGTGCACTGTGTGATAGAGCATTGATAGTGACATAATGATTGTGGGTAAAATCGCAGTATTTCCAGAATCTCTCACCTGGCTTTAGTGCATCTGCATATCAACAGGTGTTTCCAAGGGGTGGAGAGCTTTAGCCTATGTACATACTATAGGTAATCACAAGGGTGCACTAGCATGTATCTGGACTGGAGAGGTTGGATGGAGCTCTCTTGTGCTGCAGCCAGGTCAAGGGAGAGATGAGATGACTGCTTTTAAGACAAAAATAGGTTTCTTGAACTTAATTTCTCCCTTTGACTGATTTAGGTTTCCAATGTATTTTGTCCTGGGATTTCCCTCCTGGAGTTACGAATGATTTAGTGACAAAAGAATGATCAGATAAGTCATTGACGACCAGAGTTTCCATCCAAAGTACAGGCACAGGATGACCATCAGATTTAGAGGGAAATGGGCTTGGGGAGTGTAACTCCAGGGGAAAATACCTTTGAAACCAACTCAGTTAAAGGAAGAAATAGTTTAAGAAACCTGTTTATTTCTTACAAGTAGTCGTCCTGTCTCTTGACCAGGCTGCAGCAGAAGAGCGCTCCACCCTTGCAATCACCTATTGGTATGTAGATGACTGGAACTCTCCACCCCTTGGAAACACCAGTTGATATGCAGATGCACCCCTTGGAAACACCAGTTGATATGCAGATGCACTAGAGAGAGGTGAGAGATTCTGGAAATGTGCAATTTTACTCACGGGGAGGTAGAGAATGCAGAAACAAGAAAACTAATTGTAATATTTTGAATTTAATTCTTAGAGAAATCACAGTCCCGGAGAGGAGCTGGAAAGCACCCTGCCCAGACATGGAGAACATCCTCAGGGCTCAAGTCCCCCTCACTGAGAGACACAGATCCTTGTACCTGCAGCTTGCCCAGACCTTTGGTAACATACACTTGGCTAAAATGCCAAAACTTTGAGGATGGCAGCGTGAGTAGAGCAGAGGAACTCTCCTCCCAAAACCACATAGAATTATGAAAATATAAGACAACTTCCTAAAATAGAGACCAGAGGACACAGGACAACATCCAGACCACATCCACACCTGCGAGAACCCAGCACCTCGTGAAGGGGGTAAGATACAAGCCCCGACCCGGCGGGACCCGAGCACCCCTCCCCCCAGGCTCCTGGTGGGTGGAAAGAAACCAGAGCATTTTTTTTCTTTCTTTTTTGGTGAGTGCTTTTTGGAAGCCTTAAAGGGACAGGGACCCCAATACCAGGGAAACAGGGCAGTAAGGCCAGTGAGTGGGTGCCTGAGACCGGCGCCTGAGGACAAAGAAAATCATGCGTTTTTCCCTTTTTTTTGGCGAGTGCTTTTTGGAAGCCTTAAAGGGACGGGGACCCCAATACTAGGGAAACAAGGCAGCAAGACCGGTGAGCGGGTGCCTGAGACCAGCGCCTGAGGACAAAGAAAATCGTGTGTTTTTCCCTTTTATTTTTTGGCGAGTGCTTTTTGGAAGCCTTAAGGGGACAGGGTCCCCATACTAGGGAAACAGGGCAGCAAGACCGGTGAGCGGGTGCCTGAGACCGGCGCCTGAGGACAAACAATATCGCGCATTTTTCCCTTTTTTTTTTTTTTTGGTGAGTGCTTTTTGGAAGCCTTAAAGGGACAGGGACCCCAATACTAGAGAAACAAGGCAGCAAGACCGGTGAACAGGTGCCTGAGACCGGCGCCTGAGGACAAAGAAAATCGCGGGTTTTTTCCTTTTTTTTTTCCCCCTCTTTAATTGTTGCTGTTGTTGTTTTCATTTGGAGAGTGCTTTTTGGAAGTCTTAAAGGGGCAGGACAGGACACTTAGCCCAGAGGCAGGGAATCTGGGGGATCTCTGGGCACCCTAACCCCCTGGGCAACAGGGAGCACAGAGGCCCATTACAGAGATAAATAGCCTCCTGGCCGCTCCCCCTCCAAAGGGGCTCCACCATTTTGGAGGAGCAGCCCCAGCCAGGCAAGGCCCACAGCAACAGCGGATATACACTCCATAGCAACCGGGCAGGTAGCAGAAGCCCTGTCTGCGCACAGCTGCCAAGCATAAGCCACTAGAGGTCGCTATTCTCCCAGGAGAGGAAGGCCACAAACCAACAAGAAGGAAAGCTCTTCCAGCTGTCACTCATACCAGCTCTGCAAACTATCTCTATCACCATGAAAAGGCAAAACTACAGGCAGAAAAAGATCACAGAGACAACACCTGAGAAGCAGACAGACCTAACCAGTCCTCCTGAGAAAGAATTCAAAATAAAAATCATGAACATGCTGACAGAGATGCAGAGAAAAATGCAAGAGCAATGGGATGAAGATCGGAGGGAGATCACAGATGTCAGGAAGGAGATCACAGAAGTGAAACAATCCCTGGAAGGATTTATAAGCAGAATGGATAAGATGCAAGAGGCCATTGAAGGAATAGAAACCAGAGAACAGGAATGTATAGAAACCAACATAGAGAGAGATAAAAGGATCTCCAGGAATGAAACAACACTAAGAGAACTATGTGACCAATCCAAAAGGAATAATATTCGTATTATAGGAGTACCAGAAGAAGAAGAAAGAGGAAAAGGTATAGAAAGTCTCTTTGAAGAAATAATTGCTGAAAACTTCCCCAAACTGGGGAAGGAAATAATCGAACAGACCACGGAAATACACAGAACCCCAAACAGAAAGGATCCAAGGAGGACAACACCAAGACACATAATAAATAAAATGGCAAGGATCAAGGACAAGGAAAGAGTTTTAAAGGCAGCTAGAGAGAAAAAGGTCACCTATAAAGGAAAACCCATCAGGCTAACATCAGACTTCACGACAGAAACCCTACAGGCCAGAAGAGAATGGCATGATATATTTAATGCAATGAAACAGAAGGGCCTTGAACCAAGGATACTGTATCCAGCACGACTATCATTTAAATATGATGGCGGGATGAAACAATTCCCAGACAAGCAAAACTGAGGGAATTTGCTTCCCACAAACCACCTCTACAGGGCATCTTACAGGGACTGCTCTAGATGGGAGCACTCCTAAAAAGAGCACAGAACAAAACATACAACAAATGATGAATGGAGGAGGAGGAATAAGAAGGGAGAGAAGAAAATAATCTCCAGACAGTGTATATAACAGCTCAATAAGCGAGCTAAGATAGGCAGTAAGATACTAAAGAAGCTAACCTTGAACCTTTGGTAACCACGAATCTAAAGCCTGCAATGGCAATAAGTACATATCTCTCAATAGTCACCCTAAATGTAAATGGACTTAATGCACCAATCAAAAGACACAGAGTAATAGAATGGATAAAAAAGCAAGACCCATCTATATGCTGCTTACAAGAAACTCACCTAAAACCCAAAGACAAGCACAGATTAAAAGTCAAAGGATGGAAAAACATATTTCAGGCAAACAACAGTGAGAAGATAGCAGGGGTTGCAGTACTAATATCGGACAAAATAGACTTCAAAACAAAGAAAGTAACAAGAGATAAACAAGGACACTACATAATGATAAAGGACTCAGTCCAACCAGAGGATATAACCATTCTAAATATATAAGCACCCAACACAGGAGCACCAGCATTTGTGAAACAAATACTAACAGAACTAGAGAGGGAAATAGACTGCAATGCATTCATCTTAGGAGACTTCAACACACCACTCACCCCAAAGGATAGATCCACCGGGCAGAAAATAAGTAAGGACACACAGGCAATGATCAACACACTAGAACAGATGGACTTAATAGACATCCATAGAACTCTACATCCAAAAGCAACAGGATATACATTCTTCTCAAGTGCACATGGAACATTCTCCAGAATAGACCACATACTAGCTCACAAAAAGAGCCTCAGTAAATTCCAAAATATTGAAATTCTACCAACCAATTTTTCAGACCACAAAGGTATAAAACTAGAAATAAATTCTACAAAGAAAACAAAAAGGCTCACAAACACATGGAGGCTTAACAACATGCTTCTAAATAATCAATGGATCAATGAACAAACCAAAATACAGATCAAGGAATATATAGAAACAAATGACAACAATAACACAAAGCACCAACTTCTGTGGGATGCAGCGAAAGGAGTCTTAATAGGAAAGTATATATTGATCCAGGCACACCTGAAGAAGGAAGAACAATCCCAAATGGATAGTCTAACATCACAACTATCGAATCTGGAAAAAGAAGAACAAATGAGGCCTAAAGTCAGCAGAAGGAGGGACATAATAAAGATCAGAGAAGAAATAAACAAAATTGAGAAGAATAAAACAATAGCAAAAATCAACAAAACCAAGAGCTGGTTCCTTGAGAAAATAAACGAAATAGATAAGCCTCTGGCCAAACTTATTAAGAGAAAAAGAGAATCAATACAAATCAACACAATCAGAAATGAGAATGGAAAAACCATGACAGACCCCACAGAAATACAAAGAATTATTAAAGACTACTATGAAAACCTATATGCCAACAAGCTGGAAAACCTAGAAGAAATGGACAACTTTCTAGAAAAATACAACCTCCCAAAACTGACCAAGGAAGAAACACAGAAGTTAAACAAACCAATTACGAGCAAAGAAATTGAAACGGTAATCAAAAAACTACCCAAGAACAAAACTCAGGGGCTGGACGGATTTACCTCAGAATTTTACCAGACACACAGAGAAGACATAATACCCATTCTCCTTAAAGTATTCCAAAAAATAGAAGAGGAGGGAATACTCCCAAACTCATTCTATGAAGCCAACCTCACCCTAATACCAAAACCAGGCAAAGACCCCACCAAAAAAGAAAATTACAGACCAATATCCCTGATGAATACAGATGCAAAAATACTTAATAAAATATTAGCAAACAGAATTCAGCAGTATATCAAAATGATAATACACCATGACCAAGCGGGATTCATCCCAGGGATGCAAGGATGGTACAACATTCGAAAATCCATCAACATCATCCACCACATCAACAAAAAGAACGACAAAAACCACATGATCATCTCCATAGATGCTGAAAAAGCATTTGACAAAATTCAACATCCATTCATGAAAAAAATTCTCAGCAAAATGGGAAATGGGAATAGAAGGCAAGTACCTCAACATAATAAAGGCCATATATGATAAACCCACAGCCAGCATTACACTGAACAGCGAGAAGCTGAAAGCATTTCCTCTGAGATCGAGAACCAGACAGGGATTCCCATTCTCCCCACTATTATTTAACATAGTACTGGAGGTCCTAGCCACAGCAATCAGACAAAACAAAGAAATACAGGGAATCCAGATTTCTGGATAATAAGAAGTTAAACTGTCACTATTTGCAGATGATATGATACTGTACATAAAATACCCTAAAGACTCCACCCCAAAACTACTAGAAATGATATCAGAATACAGCAAATTTTCAGGATACAAAACTAACACACAGAAATCTGTGGCTTTCCTATACACTAACAATGAACCAACAGAAAGAGAAATCAGGAAAACAACTCCATTCGCAACTGCATCAAAAAGAATAAAATACCTGGGAATAAACCTAACCAAAGAAGTGACAAACTTATACTCTGAAAACTACAAATCACTCTTAAGAGAAATTAAAGGGGACACGAAAAAATGGAAACTCATCCCATGCTCATGGCTAGAAAGAATTAATATCATCAAAATGGCCATCCTGCCTAAAGCAATATACAGATTTGATGCAATCCCTATCAAATTACCAGCAACATTCTTCAATGAATTGGAACAAATAATTCAAAAATTCATATGGAAACACCAAAGACCCCGAATAGCCAAAGCAATCCTGAGAAAGAAGAATAAAGTAGGGGGGATCTCACTCCCCAACTTCAAGCTCTACTACAAAGCCATAGTAATCAAGACAATTTGGTACTGGCAAAAGAACAGAGCCACAGACCACTGGAACAGATTAGAGACTCCAGAAATTAACCCAAACATATATGGTCAATTAATATTTGATAAAGGAGCCATGGACATACAATGGCAAAATGACAGTCTCTTCAACAGATGGTGCTGGCAAAACTGGACAGCTACATGTAGGAGAATGAAATTGGACCTTTGTCTAACCCCATATACAAAGGTAAACTCAAAATGGATCAAAGACCTGAATGTAAGTCATGAAACCATTAAACTCTTGGAGAAAAACATAGACAAAAACCTCTTAGACATATACATGAGTGACCTCTTCTTGAACATATCTCCCCGGGCAAGGAAAACAACAGCAAAAATGAGCAAGTGGGACTACATTAACCTGAAAAGTTTCTGTACAGCAAAAGACACCATCAATATAACAAAAAGGAACCCTACAGTATGGGAGAATATATTTGAAAATGACAGATCCGATAAAGGCTTGATGTCCAGAATATATAAAGAGCTCACATGCCTCCACAAACAAAAAACAAATAACCCAATTAAAAAATGGGCAGAGGAACTGAACAGACAGTTCTCTAAAAAAGAAATACAGATGGCCAACAGACACCTGAAAAGATGCTCCATATCGCTAATTATCAGAGAAATGCAAATTAAAACTACAATGAGGTATCACCTCACACCAGTAAGGATAGCTGCCATCCAAAAGACAAACAACAACAAATGTTGGCGAGGCTGTGGAGAAAGGGGTACCCTCCTACACTGCTGGTGGGAATGTAAATTAGTTCAACCATTGTGGAAAGCAGTATGGAGGTTCATCAAAATGCTCAAAACAGATTTACCATTTGACCCAGGAATTCCACTCGTAGGAATTTACCCTAAGAATGCAGCAATCAAGTTTGAGAAAGACAGATGCACCCCTATGTTTATCGCAGCACTATTTACAATAGCCAAGAATTGGAAGCAACCTAAATGTCCATCGGCAGATGAATGGACAAAGAAGATGTGGTACATATACACAATGGAATACTACTCAGCCATAAGAAGAGGAAAAATCCTACCATTTGCAGCAACATGGGTGGAGCTGGGGAGTATTATGCTCAGTGAAATAAGCCAAGCAGAGAAAGAGAAATACCAAATGATTTCACTCATCTGAGGAGTATAAGAACAAAGGAAAAACTGAAGGAACAAAACAGCAGCGGAATTACAGAACCCAAAAATGGACTAACAGGTACCAAAGGAAAGGAACTGGGGAGGATTGGTGGGCAGGGGGGATAAGGAGAGGGGAAGAAGAAGGGGGTATTAAGATTAGCATGCATAGTGGGGAGAGGGAGGAAGGGGAGGGAGGGCTCTACAACACAGAGAGGACAAGTAGTGATTCTACATTTTGCTATGCTGATGGACAGTGACCATAATGTGGTTTTTAGGGGGGACCTGATATAGGGGAGAGCATAGTAAACATAGTATTTTTCATGTAAATGTAGATTAAAGATTTAAAAAAAATCAGTTCCTGTGTGCTGACCTCCAATGAGTTCTACACTGTGGTATAGAGGGCATGTCAAGGTGTGGGCAAAGGGTCTGTTTGTTTCTATGCAGAAGATCAAGGCCTAGCTTGGCTACCCAGAAAATGACCTAAGATACGATATGAGGAGAAGCTTCCGGCATCAGCACTCTCTGGAGGACTCATGCCAGGGGATGATCATCAAAAAGCCTCCACAGGGATCTGGGCGATGCTGTGGTTGTGGCTGCGTCCACCCCACCGTTTCCTGGACTTGCCATTGGAATGAGGAGGGAGATGTCTAGGCTAGCATGTGCATACAGTGAGACAACGAATTTGACCGGATCTGTACTGTTGGAGCTCAACCAGGAGTTGGGAGGGGTGCAAGTTGTAGCGCTGCAAAATCTTACGACTATAGACTATCTACGGTTAAAAGAACATATGGGATGTGAACAGATCCCAGAAATGGGTTGCTTTAATTTGTCTGACTTCTCTCAGACTGTTCAAGTACAGTTGGACAATATCCATCATATCATAGACAAATTTTCACAAATGCCTAGGGTGCCTAAATGGTTTTCTTGGCTTCACTGGAGATGGCTGGTAATTATAGATTTGCTTTGTTTATGTCACCGTATTCCTATTATGTTAATATGTGTGCACAAGTTAGTTAGTAGTTTAAAACCTATACATACTTAAGGTACTCTACAAGAAGATATGTCAAAGAAATAATCAATCCTCCCATGTTTTCTTCCATATGCTACCTCTATAGTTTTTCTTCTTCCTTCCTAATTACAACCCTTAAATAGAATTCGTGCCTCATATCGAATTTACCGAGTATCATAATTCCTCCAGGTGGTAAAGATACCTCGAGACAAGTGCTGGGCATAGAAGCCACAGGGCATAAATCTGCAAAGAAGTAAAAAGCTAACCTTTTCAAACAATATGGCTTCTCTCTCACTTACCAACTTACATCTCCCTGTATGGCCCCGGAAGATGACTGGTTAGCCAGAGATGGGTAAGATTCCTCAAGGGAGGAACAACCTAAGACAGGCACAGTCTCAGGGCGGCCATCAGGTGAGAAATTGGGGAACAACAATGGTGAAGCTTAGAACCTCACCCCGCCCCCGCCCCCCCCCCCCCCGTGTTGAGAGAAAGCTTCTGCATCCATGGATGTTTTATTCCCCTTATCTAGCTCGGATTAGCACATAGTCTACAGGCACACACCTGATCATCTACAAGTGCTCTCTTACAACACTAAACTATGTTTTCTACCTTTATCTTGCATCTACCTACCACTTCAGCAGTTTATTAAAAATTAAAAAAATAATAATAATAAAGGGAGAAATGTGGGATCTACATATAAATCAAGTATAAAAATCAAACGAATATTCATATTTGACCTGATTGTTTATAGTTCATAATGCGTGATCAAAACCGAAAGTTTCTGTGATGAATGCCCTTGTACTGTTCACCATGTAAGAACTTATTCACTATGTAAGAATTCGTTCACCATGTAAGAACTTGTTCGTTATGCTTCAGAAGATTGGAGACTGAAGATAACTAGGCTTGAGATGGATTAATGACTGTGCATTGAGCATTGACCCCTATACAGAATTTTATTGTTGTTAACAACCATTTGATCAATAAATATGAGAGATGCCCTCTCAAAAAAAAAAAAAAAAACTTTCGTCTATGTTTAGAAATTCAAGAAATAAAATTTTGGAAAAATTTTTAAAAAAGGGCAGTTAATTATGGGTATTGAGATATTTGAATATGATTTAATTATGCCTTAAAACTAAGATTTTCATGTTTGAGATGATGTATTTTGAAAATTATTTTACATAATTATAAATGATATGGTGTATTAAAGTTAGTAGAAGTATGTTACATATGAGAGAAGCATAATGAAATAGAAGTTTCATATTAAAACAAGGTTATAAGATGTGAATCTCCAGTAAATTATTCTGATTTATACAAAAAAACCTTCACTGAATATAAATCACAACTCTCATCTTGATTCTTAATGATTTCCATATTCATGTAGATGATATTTCCAACACTCCAGTCTATAACTCATCTGTTCATATCTCTTGCTGATACCCTAGACCTGGTCATTGGCAATAATGACTGCTCCATAGTCTCCATTTCAAACCTCCCATTGCCTGATCCCTAACTCCACTTTCGCACACTTCCTATCTTCTCACTAACTGTCTCTAGTATTTTGACTAAATCCTTTAACCCCCACCAAGGTCTATAATTCACTGATCCCTCAAACATTTCACTATGCTCCTTAGTCAAACATTTCCTCACAAACACTGTCAACTCTACTCCATCTTCATACTGGCTTGGCAAAATCCATCCTAGTTAAATCCCACTCTGTGTTTTCTGCATCTGCATCTGGGCAGCTGAATGTGGCCAGAGAAAAAAACAACCATACTGACTATCTCACTTTAAATCTCTTATATCCTTATTGATTCGTAAAATCTCTTTGTTCTATACTTTTACTGAGATGACTAAAACATCACCCAATTTGTGGATTTTTCTCTTTCTTCATTCAGTTATGATTTTGTATTTTATATTTTGAGGCAATGTTGTTAGGTATATAATATGGTAAGGCAAACTTTTCATTGTCATACCTTTATTATGAGAAATGACTTAATGTCTGATAATGCTTTTTGCCTTAAAGTTTACTTTGCTTGAATTAGTAGCTATGAAATAGCTTTTCTTTTGTTAGTGTTTATATAGGATATATTTTTTTATCTTTTTTACTTCAACCTTTCTGTGTCTTAATATTCAAGCTGTGTCTTCTCCAATAAGTAGCATATAGTTTGATTTTTAAAAACCTGTCTGATAGTCTTTGTCTTTTAATTTACATTTATTATACTTAGTAATATATTTGAGTTCATATCTACCCCTTAGTATTTGCTTTTTCTTTGTTGGTTTCACTTTAAATTCATATCCACAAACCTTAAGTTGGCCATTAATAATCAGTGTGGCTAGATCATGTCAGCTCATTCACTGCCAAACCTGGGGGTAGATGTCTTCAGTTTCTCTGCCTTCTCTTTGTGATGACCAAGGTATAAAGGACTTCACGTTGTACTGCACTGAGCACTGAACATACACAAATTCTCACCATCACAGTTACCCACCTAAAAGCATCCATAGTTCTGTACTCTGCTTTCTTTTCCATTGTTACAAATGAGTAGTTCATGTACTTACCTTGTCAACACTTCTACTTGTGTATTATTTCCTATACCCTCTCACCTATTCAAGGAGTCTGTTCCAACGTTTCTTCTTTTTTTCTATATAATTCTCATCAGCATCATAAAACATGATGCTATTTCTCTCATCTTAAAAAAGCAAAAGCAAAACAAGCAAACCTCTCAACACCATTTTCTCTTGAACATCTCTGCTCCTCTTTACCACAAAACTCCCAGCAAAAGTTGTATCTACTTGTTGCCTCCAATTTCTCTCCTCACATTCTCTTAAAATTTCCTAAATTCTCTTAAATTCAGGCTTTTTCTTCCACCACTTCACATTTTAATTTGTTTATAATTAAAATGATTTAATGTTTAAGTGCCAGCCAGAAAAACATTGATACCAAAATCATGGAAATTTGTAGACTTTTAATAAAAAATCTTGCATAATTAGTGCATAGGAATGAAAAGTATTATGATTTAGAACCTGTGATGAGATTCTTCAATTTCACTCAACATATCTCTCTTTATAAGGCAATTTTTCCAGCTGAGATAGCATTTAAAACCAAGCATTAAATAAACTGATTTAGAACTAAACTTTTAACTCAGAAAGTTGTAAACCAATATTTTTAAATATAGTGAAGCACTTTAATTTACACTACTCTAAAAGTATACTATGTATTGTGTAAATATTATAATAAATATTTTAATGAGAAAAATGTTGCCACTAAAATAAAATATAAAATTATTTCAAAGTTGTTTCTTATCCCCATTCTTCAAAAAAATTTTAGTTGTATGTGTTTTAACAGCTTTATTGAGATATAAATCATATGTAAAATTCACTCTTTTATAGTATACTATTCAGTGATTTTTAGTTTACAGTTATCAATCATCACCATTATTCAATTCCTGAATTATTTTCATCACCCCAACAAGAAACCCCATATCCACTAGCAGTCACTCTCATTTCTGCCTCCTCTAGACCCTGGCAATCACTAATCTAATTTCTATCTTTATGGATTTGCCTATTCTAGACAGTTCACATAAATGAAATCATACAATATGTGGCCTTTTGTGTCTCACTTCCTTCAAAATACTTTCAAGTTTCACCTGTGGTGCAGCATGCATCAATGATTCATTCCTTTTTACGGCTGAATAATATCCTCTTGTGTAGATACACCATATTATTGACAGATACTTGATTTGTTTCCTGTCATGGGCTATGATGAATAAAGCTGCTGTGAATGTTTCTGTACAAGTCTTTGTGTGACATGTTTTCTCTAGGGTATATACCTAGACAAGGATTGTGGGGTCAAATGTTAACTTTGCATTAACATTTGAGGAATTGAAAATAGTTTTTCAAAGGGGCCATGCCACATTATATGAGTATATGACAGTATACTCATCATATAATGAGTGTATAAGTACCAACAGTCTTTGAGAGATCCAATGAGAAACCTCTATGATTTTAATTTGCATTTTCCTGCTGTTGTGCATCCTTCTGTGTACTTATTGGCCATTTGAATATCTTCTTTGGAAAAATGTCACTTCAGTTCCTTTGTCCATTTTTAAATTGGATTATATGTCTTTTTATTGAGTTGCTAGAGTTCTTTATATGTTCTGAATAAAATATTTTCTCCCCCCCCCAAAAAAAAAGCCAAAACTTTTTCTTGTTTTAGTCTCTCCAATTCAGCCCTTTACTACTTCTGTGAAAACTGTTTGGTGTTCAAATGGGCATAGCCAGGCTAGTAGTCAAAGGTGAGGTAGAAAAATGATGGTGAACTAATCCCCTCAGGATGTATTTTCTTTTCAGTAAGTTTAAAGACCTTGTGTATTTTACCATGCCTATGACAGGATCTTTATTTTTAACTTTAATAATTAAAAATCCTTATGTATATTTACTGACAGAAGACTTTTGAAGGGAGGTGGGGAACCATGTCTGTAACTACTGGAGCTTTAGACCTTGAAGGACCTGAAAGTTTTCTTCTACTGGGCTCTCCCACCCTGAGTGTGGCTGGTAAAGGCTTCAGACATTCCCCACCCCAGCTCAGGAAACTGGGAGTGTTAGGCAGAAAGACAGATATGAGTTGGGTGGAGAGATAATAAAGCCAGTAAAGCCCACTGAAAGGGACTTGAAGAGTTAATCAGATAAAACCAGACGGCCAGAAAGGACTCACATTAAAGAGTTAATTAGTTAATTAGTTGAAGTTTCAAAGGTCAGAGTGACTTGGAATGTCCAGATATACCCTAAATGAAAAACAATTCCCCAGATAAAGAAAAGTATCAGAGCGCAGCTCATGTCTCCATGGTACCAATTAGATCAGGCCTCCAAGACCAGAGGTTGTCAGTCAAGAACTTCTCTGTCCTGCCCCAGGACATAGAGCAGGAAAACGGGACAAGGGTCATGCCACTGTAAAATCTACTTAGCCTGCGAAAAAGGCCCAGCTTATTCTTTAACTTAATCTATGTGCTGTTCTTCCTCTTCTTCCAGCCCCTTTATCAGTTAAGTGATTTTATAACCAGGACAGGAAATAGACCTCCAATGTGAGAAATAAACCTATAAGGATAAACAATGCCAAGATCCAGACCAACACAGTCACTTAAATAACCCGATTTATAAGACAAAACTTCAAAGGAATTATGAATCACCTGTACACATCATGCCTTATGTTGACCCTTACCCAAAAGCCCTATAAAAACCCCAGACCTTAAACCCTTAAGGGTGCCTCCTCTCTGAGGTTGCCTGCACTCCCCTTTCTTTGAGTGTGTACCTTTTTGTCTTAAAAAAATACTTCTTACTGCTCAACTTATGTTTTTTATCTGGGCTCTTCCAGTGGTAAGTGTCTTTGTTACTTTGCTATTCCATTTTATTCTCTAGACTTAAGCACAAGTTTTCACTCTGTCTCTGTTCTTCTCCAGATAAGTAAGGAGGGGCTGCTGAGAGCCTGATTTGGGCTTGCAAGTTCCCATTGCCTGGGTGACTTGGACAGGACAGCAGCTGTATGACCATGCTCTTTAGCAGCCTGCCTGAAAATCTCCTTTCTTTGCTGTGAGAATTTCTCAGAACATAATCTCACACCATGCAGTGCTCTGTGGCTCCCCCAAATCCTGGGGTGGTAGGAGCTTAGTTCCCATGCTGTGCAGATTCAAGTGGCCACTGGACTTCAGGTGACCCTGGCTTCAGGAGCTGTCAAGGCATCTGCCCTATGAGGAGCAGGAGTTCAATGAGCTCCTCTTTCCCCCCTCTGTTCTTCCTTGCTCTCTGCTGCCTGCAAGGCAGCTGCCATCCCCTACTGTTATCCTTTTAATGAATTCCTTCCTTTTCACTCTGACTTCCCTGCATCTCTGAACCTAATTTTTTCCCCAAAGAAGGATCTAGAGTCACTGTAGGGAGGCTATACAGTGTGTAGTTGAAAGTTTCTTGCAGCGGTGTTCCATACATGTCACATTCCAACTCTACAACATAAATGTATGATTTATATAAAGTCTCTGTGCCTCAGTTTCCTCAGTGCAAAATGAGTGTGGTACCTCATGATTGTTAAAAGGTTTAATGTTACTCTTCAGCAACAAGAAGGCGGGGGGGACAAGCAGGACAAGCCTGTTATCCCGGGGCTGAGCGAGAGGGCAAGTGTCAGTGGCTTGGACACCCTCCCCTGAGATCTGGGGAAAAACAAAACCACACCAAGCCGGGAGATGTGTCAGCCTCAAGGGCGCAGCAAAACTCAGCTTTATTCCATCAGAGGCTTAGCTATATAGGGGAAGATAAGGAAGTAACAGAAACCAATGGGAATTGATTATCTCATCTGTCACTACGGTCTTTAGGCAGGTTTCGGGTTAGGTGGGGAGGCGGAGTTAGGGCCAAGAGCCTGTGCACGGGAAGCTAGTTAGGCCACGAACGCGGAAGTAATGAGGGAGGATGGAAACCTCCAGTCTGTGGCCGGCACAGGCCTAAAAGAGGCAAAAGGTCCCAACAGTTTAAATGAAAAATATATAGAGAATGTTCTGGCAATGGCACTCGTGAGGTGTTCTTTTATCACAGCATGGCATCTTCTCCCACAACCAACAAAGGTGAGGAACTGCCTGCTAGATTTTGACAAAATTTAACCCGAAGGGAAGAACAAGAAAATAAGAAACTCTAGGATTCTTTACAAAGTCAAATGGACTACAGGGCTTAGGACTTCCCTCTGAAGGGAGAGCTGGGGCCACATCAGAGTGAACAGAGGGCAGATCCCTTGATAACTCCTGAAGCCAGGGTCACCTGAAGTCCAGATGCCTGCCATAGGGCACCAAGGGATTCTGAGAAAGGAGAATACTGCATCAACCCAGTGAGTGGGAATGACTGGCCTTTCCTTGGGTCTTCTAAGACATGGACACAAGGGAATTCTGGAGCCTAATACTCCATCTTTATATCTTAAATTCAGCTTCAAAATAATTTGTTGCCTTTTCCTTTTGCAAGAAGGCTCATCTGCTGCTCATTATCACTTCCCGGGGGATGGTGAGAAAGCTTTCTCCAAAGTTCCAGTTAAACTCTCCAGGTGCTTTTTGCTTCCTTTTACAACTGCTGTGGTGCAAAGACTGATTGACTGACATCAAAAGGACAGCCAGGTGGTAAGAACAGCTGGGTCCACTGCAAGGTTTC
This sequence comes from Manis javanica, assembly GCF_040802235.1. Lineage (NCBI taxonomy): Eukaryota > Metazoa > Chordata > Mammalia > Pholidota > Manidae > Manis > Manis javanica. The sequence continues at coordinate 111,565,629 of NC_133159.1, read as the reverse complement.
AGCAAGAAAGAGAAATGAAGGTTTGGATCTGGGGAAGTCAGATTGGAACTGCTCAAGGAAGCAGATTTATAACTCTGTCTTCTCCTTGCAGTGCCTGCATGTTGCTGCTCAATAAGTATTTGCTGTGATATGAGTAATTCAGAAAATAAGAACGAAATGGGGTCAAGGTGGGGTATGGACTAGGAACACTGCAGGGTGTATGGAGGGGAAGGAGGAAGGGGAGCCTTGCGGCCTGAGAAGGATGCTCATGCCAGCAGGAGTGAGGCCCTGGGAGCTCAGGGCCGGCAGGGGCCTGCCGGGGAAGGGGACCAATGAAAGCCATGTGCGAGGGAGGAGGCAGATGGAAAGCAAGACAATGCCATTTGTCAGAGATGATACGGATGTGCAATCTGAAGGAAGAAGAATAGAAGAGGATCTGCGGCAGGGGCAGAAATGAAGTAGTCAGGGGAGGGGAGGGTGGGAGCAGTTCCTCAGAGCTAGAAAGGACTAATAAAGTCCACACAAAGAGCAACTAGGGCTGCTCTGAAAGGGGGATATCACATCACAGGCACGGACTCCCTCCAGAAAGTCACCAGCGGAGGATACAAAGGGAGCCGTGAGAGAGAGCGATTAGGGAAACACGACTGGAAGGAAATGGAAGTAGTACTTTATTATGTTTATTTTGTACTGTCAGTGAGGGGTAGTGGATGAAGTATTCCCTTCCCTGTCTCCTTTCCTCCTCCCTTCCTCTCCATCTTTATTGGGGGGTTTGTAATCTTGGTTTTAAATGTATAGTATAGAAATTTAGCTTCTTAGAGCAACCTGTGGGTTCATGAGGCCACATGTGTGAAATGACTTTAGTGAGTATAAATGCAAATATAAAAAGTGGTTATTAAGCCTGGTTCAAAGACTGACGACCTTCTCCTCTCTCGAGTTCCCGAAGAGGCATTTTGGGTCAAGCCCACAGCAACCGAAGGAGAGTCAGATGTAAAGTGCTGGGTTTTTTCACTGCAAACATTACTTCAGAGTAAAACCACAAAACAAAAGGCTGAGCTCCCAAAAGAGTGTCATGTCAGCAGTGGGATGGTTTGTGGAAATACTTTGGGGTAGCTGCGTTCTGGCCAGCTGCCTGACTCCAAATGTTTCCTCCCCCCTGGGTCTCTGACTTGGACCTAACTACACTAATTTACCCTGAGCATGAGGCACACTATTCATATGAAAAGAATATACTTAAGTAGATACAGTGCAGCCTTCCCCTGGGGTTAGCTTTGCTTTGCTCTAAACAGGAGTTTGGCTGCCATCTGGAAAGATGTCCTAACTGCACTGTTGAGCCAGTAAAGCCCAAATAATGTGAAATGGCATAAGCTTTTAAGCAAGTACCCTGGAGAGAAGAGCCTACAGTGGGAGGGTTATGTGCAGGTAAGGGGCGATGCAGCCAGGCCAGGCCAGGCTCTTAATTGAATTTCACAAATGGGATCATTCCTGACTATAAAAATAGTTTGCTGGTTATGGCACATATTGAACCAGACTTCCAAGTCATTAAGATGCTGGTTCAAATCCCCAGCTTGACCCTTTAGTCACTTGGCCAAGTTACTTAACCTCTCTGAATCAGTTTCCTCATAAATAAAGAAGATAATACCAACTTCATCGAATTTTCTAATGTTTAAATAAAATGCATATGTAAAGCATTTAGTGCAAGCTCACAGGAATTAGCTAAGAAGGATTTAAACCAATCTGAATGCCCCAACTCAATCCAGAGATAGTCAGAATTTCTAGGCTGGGACCTGGGATTTGTGTGTGTCAAAGCTTCCAGGGGTTTCTGATGCACTATGGGGGCTGAGAACCTTTGTGAATCCTATAGGGAATAAGAAATAGTCATAGGGGGAAGTCTTCAATGCCAGAAAGCTGGACAAGTACTTAGCACAGTGCTTGCCATACAGTAAACCCTCAAAATGATAGCTATTTTCTACTCATCTTAATGTTTTTAAGCCATATTAGTAATGATTTATATTTGTTGTTTGGTATGGAATAATTAAGCTTATCTATAGACAGTGGAGAATGCACAGTCTACATTTTACTCTGAGGAGTGTCAAGTATGGTAAGATTAAGCATAGCAAACCTTTAATAGTATTGGGCAAGGGAGCATATTCCTAAGTGCAGTGCCAGACTGTTGTCAAAATGAGTCAGCATTCATCATTTCTTAAGAAATCAACTGTGGGTAAAATTTCAGTATTCCCTGACTCTCTCGCTTGGCCTTAGTGCATCTCCATATCAGTAGAAGTTTCCAAGGGTTCCAAGGGGTGGAGAGTAGTTCATCTCCATATTGATGCCGGGGTTCTTGTTCACGAAGCTGAAGAATGAGCTTCACAAACACTCAAGATAGGAGAGCAAGATAGAGGCTTTTGTTTAGAAATAAAGTGAGAGGACAGAGCTTCTAGCTCACACGAGGAGGGGGACAAGAGAGCCCGGGGTGGTGTGTAGTCTAGGGGGTTTATAGGCTGTTGAGGATTTTGGGGAACTGAGGGCTTAGGGTGTGGAATTCTACCACCTGCCCTGCCCTCAGGGTGGGCTGGGTTGTTGTCTGTTTGCTAGGGCTGTTTGCAGTAAAGTCATGGGTTATCTGAGATACCCTTGCTGAACACTCAAACATTCCAGGCAGAGTTGCTCCTGGCCTTTCAAACTTTAACTGATCTCACTGAAGATGTCTATATTCCTAGTCTACTATCTTTACCCTAGAGAATTAGTGTGCCCTTGACTTTGCATAATGCTGAACACAGAGTTTCCATAGGGATGTTACATTGTTACATTGCTTTGACTGTAAATATCTTGCCTTGCTTTTTCTGGAGGCCCTCACCGTACTCTGTCTAAGCCCATGGTCCCTGTCTCATTCCCCCCTCTACAGATAGAGACTCTAGCTGCTGCTAGGGAAAGGGGGTGACAATGGCTCTGGCTGCTTCATGCTGAGAGGGGACGTAGTGAGGGGTGCAGCTGGGTCTCCATCACTGGTCAGTTGAGAGGGCCTCAGAAGATGGGCACTTCTATTCCTGGTTCCACTTTTATTATAGTTTCCAGTTTTGTGGCTTCTAGGCAAAATAGAACAAACTGTGGTATTAGATTAACTAGCAACATTTGGAGTTGGATTTTCCATTCTGGAAGGACAAACTTGATGAGATTAAGAATGCATGGTTGACTATGAGGACTAGAAATAGTAAAACTTTAATTGAAATAATGGGAGAAAACTAACACATCTGGAGGATCATAGCCAGATATTTTGGGGAAACTAAAATTGTGAATCTAGTTTATGTTCCAATGACTAGTATTAGGATTTAGTATAGATAAAAGCTACATTATTGAAACAATACGTTTCTCTAGAAAATAATTAATACTTGGCTTGATTATTTGCATAAGTGCATCGAGAAGAGCAATTGATTACATAGGCTTTTTTAAATGTGCTTTGCTGGTGCTTTTTTTTTTATATTTCATGGCAGTATATTTATTGCACAAATTCAATAAGAATCTGCTTTCCTTGTAAGAGGACCAATTAAAAACACTGGTTATATTACCAAGGCTTTGACTGGAACATCATACCTGAGAGACACATGCACAAACTCGGATATGAACAGCTTTAAGGAACTAAAGTTGACTATATAAAGCCAACACAGCCCCTTGGAAGAACTGGCCTGGTACCTTGCTTACAGGGTTCCCAGCAGCCTTACCAGGTGAGTAAGGAAGGTCACTTCCTGGCAGGTGCAGGAACCTCAAGATGTCTTGGAGACTTTGAGAAAAGAGAAATTCACCCAAATCCATAGGCACTGCAGGCAAAACCTAATGGCAAGTCTGACTTGGATTTCTGGCCTCGAGAGGCCTTTAAAAGTTCAATCTGAAATTCCTTACAAAAAGTTCCAGCAAAGCACATTTAAAAGAGCCTATGGAATCAATTACTCTTCTTGCTGCACTTATGCAAATAATAAAGCCAAGTGTTAATTATTTTCTTAATCTAGCTACTTCTAATAAAAACAAGGGTGATTTTAGAGAAAAGTATTGTTTCAATAATGCAGTCTTATCTATACTAAATCAAAATACTAGTCATTAAAATGTAAACTCAATCCAAAATTTTAGTTTCCCCATAATACCTAGCTATAAGTCTCAATTAAACTCTTTATATCTCTAATTCTCATATTCGGCCATGCATTATTATTATTTTTTTTTTGAGAGAGCATCTCTCATATATATTGATCAAGTGGTTGTTAACAACAATAAAATTCTGTATAGGGGAGTCAATGCTCAATGCACAATCATTAATCCACCCCAAGCCTAATTTTCATCAGTCTCCAATCCTCTGAAGCATAACGAACAAGTTCTTACATGGTGTACAAATTCTTACATAGTGAATAAGTTCTTACATGGTGAACAGTACAAGGGCAGTCATCATAGAAACTTTCAGTTTTGATCACGCATTATGAACTACAAACAATCAGGTCAAATATGAATATTCGTTTGATTTTTATACTTGATTTATATGTAGATCCCACATTTCTCCCTTTATTATTATTATTATTTTAAATAAACTGCTGAAGTGGTAGGTAGATGCAAGATAAAGGTAGAAAACATAGTTTAGTATTGTAAGAGAGCAAATGTAGATGATCAGGTGTGTGCCTGTAGACTATGTGTTAATCCAAGCTAGACAAGGGCAGTAAAACATCCACAGATGCAGAAGATTTCTCTCAGAACAGGGGGGGTGAGGTTCTAAGCCTCCCCTCTGTTGATCCCCAATTTCTCACCTGATGGCCCCCCTGAGACTGTGCCTGTCTTAGGTTGTTCCTCCCTTGAGGAATCTTACCCGTCTCTGGCTAACCAGTCATCTTCCGGGGCCATACAGGGAGATGTAAAGTTGGTAAGTGAGAGAGAAGCCATATTGTTTGAAAAGGTTAGCTTTTTACTTCTTTGCAGATTTATCCCCTGTGGCTTCTATGCCCAGCATTTGTCTTGAGGTATCTTTACCACTTGAAGGAATTATGATACTCGGTAAATTCGATATGAGGCACGAATTCTATTTAAGGGTTTTAATTAGGAAGGAAGAAGAAAAGCTATAGAAGTAGCAAGTGGAAGAAAACATGGGAAGATTGATTATTTCTTTGACATATCTTCTTGTAGACTAACTTAATCATGTATAGGTTTTAAACTACTAATTAAATTGCACACACACATTAACATAATAGGAATACAGTTACATAAACAAAGCAGATCTATAATTACCAGCCATCTCCAGTGAAACCAAGAAAACCAGTTAGGCATCCTAGGCATTTGTGAAAATTTGTCTATAATATGATGGATATTGTCCAACTGTACTTGAACAGTCTGAGAGAAATCAGACAAATAAACAACCCATTCCTGGGAACTGTTCACATCCCATATGTTCTTTTAACAGTAGATAGTCTGTAGTTGTAAGATTTTGGAGCTCAACAACTTGCACTTCTCCTAATTCTTGGTTGAGTTACAACAGTATAGATCCAGTCAAATTTGTTGTTTTACTGTATGCACAGGCCAGCTTAGATATCTCCTTCTTCATTCCCATGGCAAGTCCAGGAACCGGTGGGATGAATGCAGCTACAGCTGTAGCAGCACCTGGATCTTTGTTGAGGATTTTTGATGATCATCTTCTGGTATGAGTCTTCCAGAGAGTGCTGATGTTGGAAGTTCTTCTTAATATCATATCTTAGTTCATTTTCTGGGTAGCCAAATTAGGCTTTGATCCTCTGTATAAACACAAACAGACCGTTTGCCTACACTTTGATATGCCCTTTATACCATTGTGTAGAACTCCTTGGAGGTCAGCACACAGGAACTGCTTTTTTTTTTTAAGAGAAAGGAATATTATCAGAAAAATGTACCTCCATAGCTGATCATCTGACACCCTTTAAGTGATCAAAATTAAGGATATTTAAAGCATGCATTAATCGTTGATTTACAGTTAGTATTATCCTATCAGTGAGTAATCCCCCTTTTCTTTCTTTCTTTCTTTCTGTTCTGTTATCATTAATCTACACTTACATGAAGAATATTATGTTTACTAGGCTCTCCCCTAAACCAGGTCCCCCCTATAAACCCCTTTACAGTCACTTCCATCAGCATAGCAAAATGTTGTAGAATCACTACTTGTCTTCTCCGTGTTGTATAGCCCCCTCTTGTCTCCCCCCCATTATGCATGCTAACCTTAATACCCACCCTCTTCTTCCTCCCCTTATCCCTCCCTACCCACCCATCCTCCCCAGTCCCTTTCCCTTTGGTACCTGTTAGTCCATTCTTGGGTTCTGTGATTCCGCTGCTGTTTTGTTCCTTCAGTTTTTCCTTTGTTCTTATACTCCACAGATGAGTGAAATCATTTGGTATTTCTCTTTCTCCACTTGGCTTATGTCACTGAGCATAATACCCTCCAGCTCCATCCATGTTGATGCAAAAGGAATGATTTGCCCTCTTCTTATGGCTGAGTAGTATTCCATTGTGTATATGTACCACATCTTCTTTATCCATTCATCTATTGATGGACATTTAGGTTGCTTCCACTTCTTGGCTATTGTAAATAGTGCTGCGATAAACATAGGGGTGCATTGGTCTTTCTCATACTTGATTGCTGCATTCTTAGGGTAAATTCCTAGGAGTGGAATTCCTGGGTCAAATGGTAAGTCTATTTTGAGCATTTTGATGTACCTCCATACTGTTTTCCACAATGGTTGAACTAATTTACATTCCCACCAGCAGTGTAGGAGGGTTCCCCTTTCTCCACAGCCTCGCCAACATTTGTTGTTGTTTGTCTTTTGGATGGCAGCCATCCTTACTGGTGTGAGGTGATACCTCATTGTAGTTTTAATTTGCATTTCTCTGATAATTAGCGATGTGGAGCATCTTTTCATGTGTCTGTTAGACATCTGAATTTCTTCTTTGGAGAACCGTCTGCTCAGTTCCTCTGCCCATTTTTTAATTGGGTTATTTGTTTTTTGTTTGTTGAGGCATGTGAGCTCTTTATATATTCTGGACGTCAAGCCTTTATCAGATATGTCATTTTCAAACATATTCTCCCATACTGTAGGGTTCCTTTTTGTTCTATTGATGGTGTCTTTTGCTGTACAGAAGCTTTTCAGCTTAATATAGTCCCACTTGTTCATTTTTGCTGTTGTTTTCCTTGCCTGGGGAGATATGTTCAAGAAGATGTCACTCATGTTTATGTCTAAGAGGTTTTTGCCTATGTTTTTTTCCAAGAGTTTAATGGTTTCATGACTTACATTCAGGTCTTTGATCCATTTTGAGTTTACTTTTGTATATGGGGTTAGGCAATGGTCCAGTTTCATTCTCCTACATGTAGCTGTCCAGTTTTGCCAGCACCATCTGTTGAAGAGACTGTCATTTCGCCATTGTATGTCCATGGCTCCTTTATCAAATATTTATTGACCATATGTGTCTGGGTGAATGTCTGGATTCTCTAGTCTGTTCCATTGGTCTGTGGCTCTGTTCTTGTGCCAGTACCAAATTGTCTTGATTACTATGGCTTTATAGTAGAGCTTGAAGTTGGGGAGTGAGATCCCGCCTACTTTATTCTTCTTATTCAGGATTGCTTTGGCTATTCGGGGTCTTTGGTGTTTCCATATGAATTCTGGAATTATTTGTTCCAGTTCATTGAGGAATGTTGCTGGTAGTTTGATAGGGATTGCATCAAATCTGTATATTGCTTTGGGCAGGATGGCCATTTTGATGATATTAATTCTTCCTAGCCACGAGCATGGGATGAGTTTCCATTTGTTCGTGTCCCCTTTAATTTCTCTTAAGAGTGACTTGTAGTTTTCAGAGTATAAGTCTTTCACTTCTTTGGTTAGGTTTATTCCTAGGTATTTTATTCTTTTTGATGCAATTGTGAATGGAGTTGTTTTCCTGATTTCTCTTTCTGTTGGTTCATTGTTAGTGTGTAGGAAAGCCACAGATTTCTGTGTGTTAGTTTTGTATCCTGCAAATTTGCTGTATTCTGATATCATTTCTAGTAGTTTTGGGGTGGAGTCTTTAGAGTTTTTTATGTACAGTATCATGTCATCTGCAAATAGTGACAGTTTAGCTTCCTCTTTACCAATCTGGATTCCTTGTATTTCTTTGTTTTTTTCTGATTGATTGCTGTGGCTAGGACCTCCAGTAATACGTTAAATAATAGTGGGGAGAGTGGGCATCCCTGTCTAGTTCCCGATCTCAGAGGAAAAGCTTTCAGCTTCTTGCTGTTCAGTATAATGTTGGCTGTGGGTTTATCATAAATGGCCTTTATTATGTTGACGTACTTGCCCTCTATACCCATTTTGCTGAGAGTTTTTATCATGAATGGATGTTGAACTTTGTCAAAAGCTTTTTCAGCATCTATGGAGATGATCATGTGGTTTTTGTCTTTCTTTTTGTTGATATGGTGGATGATGTTGATGGACTTTTGTATGTTGTACCATCCTTGCATCCCTGGGATGAATCCCACTTGGTTGTGGTGTACGATCCTTTTGATGTATTTTTGGATTCAGTTTGCTAATATTTTGTTGAGTATTTTTGCATCTATGTTCATCAGGGATATTGGTCTGTAGTTTTCTTTTTTGGTGGGGTCTTTGCCTGGTTTTGGTATTAGGGTGATGTTGTCTTCATAGAATGAGTTTGGGAGTATCCCCTCCTCTTCTATTTTTTGGAAAACTTTAAGGAGATTGTGTATTATGTCTTCCCTGTATGTCTGACAAAATTCCGAGGTGAATCCATCTGGCCAGTGGTTTTGTTCTTTGGTAGTTTTTTGATTACTGCTTCAATTTCGCTGCTGGTAATTGGTCTGTTTAGATTTTCTGTTTCTTTCTGGGTCAGTCTTGGAATGTTGTATTTTTCTAGGAAGTTGTCCATTTGTCCTAGGTTTTCCAGCTTGTTAGCATATAGGTTTTCATAGTACTCTCCATAATTCTTTGTATTTCTGTTGGGTCTGTTGTGATTTTTCTTCTCGTTTCTGATTCTGTTGATTTGTGTTGACTCTCTTTTCCTCTTAATAAGTCTGGCTAGAGGCTTACCTATCTTATTTTCTTGAAGAACCAGCTCTTGGTTTCATTGATTTTTGCTTTTGTTTTATTCTTCTCAATTTTATTTATTTATTCTCTGATCTTTATTATGTCCCTCCTTCTGCTGACCTTAGGCCTCATTTGTTCTTCTTTTCCCAATTTTGGTAATTGTGCCATTAGACCATTCATTTGGGATTGTTCTTCCTTCTTTAAATATGCCTGGATTGCTATATACTTTCCTCTTAAGACTGCTTTTGCTGTATCCCGCAGTAGTTGAGGTTTTGTGTTGTTGTTGTCGTTTTTTTCCATATATTGCTGGATCTCCATTTTGATTTGGTCATTGATCCATTGATTATTTAGGAGCGTGTTTTTAAGCCTCCATGTGCTTGTGAGCCTTTTTTCTTTCTTTCTACAGTTTCTTTCTAGTTTTATGCCTTTGTGGTCTGAAAAGTTGGTTGGTAGGATTTCAATCTTTTGGAATTTACTGAGGCTCTTTTTGTGGCCTAGTATGTGGTCTATTCTGGAGAATGTTCCTTGTGCACTTGAGAAGAATGTGTGTCCTGTTGCTTTTGGATGTAGAGTTCTGTAGATGTCTATTAGGTCCATCTGTTCTAGTGTGTTGTTCAGTGCCTCTGTGTCCTTACTTATTTTCTGTCTGGTGGATCTGTCCTTTGGAGTGAGTGGTGTGTTGAAGTCTCCTAGAATGAATGCATTGCATTCTATTTCCTCCTTTAGTTCTGTTAATATTTGTTTCAGGTATGTTGGTGCTCCTGTATTGGGTGCATATATATTTATAATGGTTATGTCCTCTTGTTGGACTGAGCCCTTTATCATTCTGTAATGTCCTTCTTTGTCTTTTGTTACTTTCTTTATTTTGAAGTCTGTTTTGTCTGATACCAGAATTGCAACACCGGCTTTCTTCTCTTTGCTGTTTGCCTGAAATATCTTTTTCCATCCCTTGACTTTAAGTCTGTGCATGTCTTTGGGTTTGAGGTGAGTCTCCTGTAAGCAGCATATGGAAGGGTCTTGCTTTTTTATCCATTCTATTACTCTGTGTCTTTTGATTGGTGCATTCAGTCCATTTACATTTAGGGTGATTATTGAAAGGTATGTACTTATTGCCATTGCAGGCTTTAAGTTTGCGGTTACCAACGGTTCAGGTTTAGCTTCTTTACTATCTTACTGTCTGACTTAACTCGCTTATTGAGCTGTTATAAACACAGTCTGATGATTATTTCTCTCCCTTCTTACTCCTCCTGCTCCCTTCTTCATATGTTGGGTGTTTTGTTCTGTGCTCTTTCTAGGAGTGCTCCCATCTAGAGCTTCCCTGTAAGATGCCCTGTAGAGGTGGTTTGTGGGAGGCAAATTCCCTCAACTTTTGCTTGTCTGGGAATTGTTTAATCCCTCCTTCATATTTAAATGATAGTTGTGTTGGATACAGTAGTCTTGCTTCGAGGCCCTTCTGTTTCATTGCATTAAGTATATCATGCCATTCTCTTCTGGCCTGTAGGGTTTCTGTTGAGAAGTCTGATGATAGCCTGATGGGTTTTCCTTTGTAGGTAACCTTTTTTTCTCTCTGGCTGCCTTTAATACTTTGTCCTTGTCTTTGATCTTTGCCATTTTAATTATTATGTGTCTTGGTGTTGCCATCCTTGGATCCCTTGTCATGGGAGTTCTGTGTACCTCTGTGGTCTGAGAGGCCATTTCCTCCCCTAGTTTGGGGAAGTTTTCAGCAATTATTTCTTCAAAGACACTTTCTATCCCTTTTTCTCTCTTCTTCTTTTTCTGGTACCCTTATAATGCGGATATTGTTCCATTTCAATTGGTCACTCAGCTCTCTTAGAATTCTTTCATTCCTGGAGATCCTTTTATCTCTCTCTGCATCAGCTTCTCTGTGTTCCTGTTCTCTGTTTTCTAGTCCATTAATGGTCTCTTGCATCTCGTCCTTTCTGTTTTGAAGTCCTTCCATAGCTTGTTTTATTTCTATATTCTCCTTCCTTAGTTCTTGCATATTTCTCTGCAAGTCCATCAGGATGGTTATGACTTTTGTTTTGAATTCTTTTTCAGGAAGACTGACTAAATCTATCTTCCCAGGTTCCTTCTCAGGGGAAGATGTAGCAGATGCTGAAGCTGTCTGGGCTAGTCTTGTCTGGATCATATTTTTTCCCCTTTTCATGTTGATAGGTGCTATTGACTGTTAGCTGGGAGGACCAAACTTTTCACTTGCTACTGGCCTTTCTTTACTGGGACAACTGCGACCCCTAGTGGCTTGTGTTGGGTAATTGCGTGTAGACTGGGTCTTTGTGTCTTGTCCTGCCGATATGGAGGAAGCTCCCTTTCTGAGGGCGGTGCCTGCCTTAGGCTGCTTCTCTGCTTTCACCACGTCCAGAGGGGTGATGGACGGGGTCTGTTTGGCTGTTTACCTCCATGAGTGGCCTCAGAGCTGTTTCCCAGGGGGTTAGTGCACCCGGTTTTCCCTGTAATTTCCAGCCACTGGGCTGTGATCTGTGTTGTTTCCATCTAGCTGTTACATCCCGGTCCCTTTAAGACTTTCAAAAAGCATTCACTTTTCTTTGTCACAGGGGCATCATCTTCAGAACCTGCTCAGAGGTCTTGCTGCCCTGTTTCCCTAGTTTTCAGCCCTCCACGCATGCACTGTGTCTGCGCTCTGGTGTGGATGGCTGGGTCTGGGTGTTTACCAGTCCTGGGCTCCCTCTCCCTCTGCGCTCTGACTCCTCTCCTCCCGCTGGGAGCTGGGAGGAGGCATGCTCACATCCCGCCAGGCTGGGGCTTGTATCTTGCCCCTTTCACCAGGTGCTGGGCTCTCGCACGTGTGGATGTAGTCTGGCTGTTGTCCTGTGTCTTCTGGTCTCTCTTTTAGGATTAGTTGTATTTGTTGTATTTTCAAAAATATGTATGTTTTTGGGAGGAGATTCCCACTGTCCTTCTCATGCTGCCATGTTGGCTCTGCCTTGCTGGTACTTGTAATAAGGAATTTCAGATTGGACTTTTAAAGGCCTCTTGAGGCCAGAAAGCCAAGCTAGACTTGCCATCAGGTTTTGCCTGTAGTACCTGTAGATTTGTGTGAATTCCTCTCTTCTTGAGGTACCCAAGACATCCTGAGGTTCCTGCACCTGCCAGCAAGTGACCTTCCTTACTCACCTGGTAAGGCTGCTGGGAACTCTTTAAGCAAGGTACCAGGCCTATTCTTTGAAGGGGCTTTGTTGGCTTTATAAAGTCAACCTTAGTTCCTTAAAGCTGTTCATATCTGAGTTTATGTATGTGTCTCTCAGGTATGACATTCCAGTCAAAGCCTTGGTACTATAACCAGTGTTTTTAATTGGTCCTCTTACAAGGAAAGCAGATTCTTATTGAACTTATCCAAATAAACATACTTCCATGAAATATCAAAAAACAGGCACTGAGAGTTTTTAAATTCTGGAGGTATCAGGTAGAGAGAAAGATAAATGTTTCAATTGTGCTTACAAAGGTAGTGTCATTTACTAAACTGTTGTCAGCTTAAGAGAAAAATCTTAAAACACTTTATCAGCAACATTTGGAACAAAGAGCCACAAAATCATCTTCCTTAGTTTACTCAATCCTATGTAGGTAATACCTGTTTTGTTGAAATCTAGTTCTTTACTAGTTTAGAAGTAATAAACTACTGACTATAAATCACAAGACTTACAAATGACAACAGCTAAAGATCTGAAGAGAGCTTACTATAAGACAGTTGACATAAGGACATTTGAATATTTTTGTAACACAAAACATTCAGTATCAAAGTTTAGCATCATTCCCTTTGACAGTGCTTTCTAGGTAATTAAGCAGGTAGTTATATATCAGATAAATAAGCCAAATCAGCCAAATACTTTCCCCAATGAGAAAAAAATTCTCTGACATGTAACAGGGGCCATCTGGAAAATATCAGAGTTAACTAGATGTAAAAGCACCTTTTTGAATTTGATTTTTATTTTTTGGCATTTGCTTAAATAGTATTATAGGTTGTCATGAAGCAGTACTTATCCATTTAACGAGAATGACAACAAAATACCTCAAAGCCAAATAAAGAAGGTTACAGTTGTTAGCAAAGTTTAGCTTTTAGTCCTTTTAATATTAAGATCTCATTTTCTTAAATACTCAGAAATTTCTGGAACCATGTGCTTTATGGCACGATCTCTCACTAAGCACAAAATATGTCTATCTAATTTAGCAAAACTTTAGACAAAGTCAAGCCTCTATTTAAGCATCTTTTCCTGAAAGATTTAACAGATAACATCAATTTAAATTACTTTAGGTAAACTTTGGCCACTGATAACCGTAAGGACATGTCCATTTCAGTTCAACTTGAATTAGTATTAATGCTTAATATCTTTTATTAGAATTTTCTGGAAGTTTTAGAATGCCCAATTTTCACAAGCACTTGTCTGTAAATCAACTTTATTAATACCATTTGTAGGTAGAAAAATATTTCTCATTTACACACTTAGACACACAAACATACAGAATGAGATGTAATGACTACAGTTAGCAATACTTTTCATAAGAGAACATATACACAGACAGATAAACTGATACAAAGATTTGAGTTACTGATATCCAATTGCCTTTCCTTTTAGCTTATTTGACTAAAAGTATCTCAGTTTTCAAGAATACACTCTAAAGGTGAGCAGTTTACATGACTGAGTTAAGGTCTAGGTGGCCACAGACTAACAGGGCTGATGAATGCTCTGAACTGATAGGGACTGTGTGTGTCCAGGGGGCTTGAAATAAAATGCAAGTACAATTTTAGCACCAGTCATTTAAAGCCAGGCTGTATTGCAGAAGATACATTTCTTCTGTTTCAGGGAGTCTAATTTAAAAACCTCCCAAGTTTTGAGGATAATGAACTCAATAAGTAGAATAGATTTCCACCAAAATTTAGAAAATTTGTCCCTTATTGTAGTAGTTAATGGGACTTTTGACTATTTACTTTCCTTGCATTAAAATAAATTTGGCTGCATAACTTTATTGCATATGTCTCTCAGGCGCCAAGCCTCTCCATTAGAGAGTGTGTATTGAGGTCAGGCTTGTGTGCTGAAGATAAGACACTTCTTTTTCAGGGCCTGGGGATCAAAATTGCTCCCAGTTCTTTAGTATGCAAGCCAGAGGCATGTCTGGCTTTAACTTGAAGAGAAAGCTCCTACCTGGGAGAGAGAAAGACAGGTGTGTGACACCTGGTCGGCGTTTCCTCTGTGGGTGGGCGTCCCCTTGCCTTGGAGCCTGGGTGACAGTGGTCAATCACCCCCTCTGCCAGGCCTACTGGACTTAACCACTCCTTACCAGCATGGCCTGCACCTTGCCTTGATTCCCCTCTTGCCTTCCCACTAAGCAAGAGTCGCCTTGGAGCTCTGGATTTAGTGGGACCTTACCAGTGTGCTCCTACTTTACACCTTTGGGAGTTTTCCTAGTTTTCTCTGCACAAGCTTTAATCATTTCTTGAGAGCCCCCTGCCTGTCCAATAAGTGCAGGGACTGTGTGACCTCTTGGTCAGTCACAGCCTGTTTTGCTTCCCTGGGGCTGCAGAAAAGGAAATGCCTAGCCTCAGGATGGCTGCCTCTAAGGAAGGGAGGTCAACAGAATAGAGCCATTTACATGTTTGCCTCTGGGTTCAGTTTGATTACTTCACAGACTTCATTTACGTTACACAGGAGAAAGTGGCACAGGCCTAAGAGGACTGCTTTGAATGGGGAGCAGGGGAACTTTTTCCAAGGCCAGAGATAAAATTCAGAGGCTGCCACAGACATTTATGGGGAGGCGGGGAGTGTCTATATTCTTAAACATCAGTTTCTGCCACTGCATGGTAATTATCCTGCTAGTCACTGTAAGAAATCTGACCTGTGAGATAAGAGGTCAGGTGTCACCTGCGACTCTTGCACAGGCAGCAGCCTAGCCAGAGGTTCACTCAGTGCCATCGGATCAATCAGCCAGAGCCGAGATCCAAGGACCACTATCTACTAGTCCCGTCTACCTTGGAGTCCGCAGATTAGGATAGGAAAGTAGGAAATCAGCTCAGCCACTCCCTGACATTCCCGTCCATCTGGAGGCAGGGGATCAAGGAGCAGCAGACACCAGGAAACCTTTCACATGAGACTTAAGACTGGTAGCCAATGCTAATAATCTTTTAAGTGGCTAACAGGTGCTCAGACACATTTTGTGAGATAAAGAGTACAGCATTAAGTCAGGAATAAGAGCAAAGCATAGACATCCTACCTTGCGGTGGTGAGCACCGGGTTCCATGAAATTGATGAAGTTAGAGGCACACAGAGAATGTGTAAAGGAAGTAAAGAGCATCCTTGCCTCACCCAGAGGCCAGGGCAGACCAAAAAAGCAGGCTGGAAGTCAGAGAGACAGAGGGAGACACTCCTCATGGATAAGCAGTTGGGCTGTTGGGGCCTGATTCCAGACACGTGGACCTTTGAGGAGCCACTGAAGGGCAGCCTCAGCCTAGACTCTCACAGGTGCCCACAGCTTTCCTCAGTTCCTCGCATCTGAGGAGATGCCTCTGAAAGGGAAACCTGGCCTCCACTCAGGAGACTTTCCCAGCTCCCAAGGGAGACGGGGGATACACTGAGGGAGACGCAGGGGAACCAGTCACTTGAGTTTGAGATCGGCAGCTGGGCTAGTCCCACTTAAGTGGCTGATGAGTGCCTGATGCTGTGTGCCATAGACAGCTTTCTTCTATAAGGACAGTGAGAGAAAATGCAGGCTTGGATGCCGATACTCACCTCTGAGGTTATCCTGGGCAAGCCCCCAAAGAGGATGCCAGGGTTCTTGTTTGCAGAGCAGCAGAATGAGCTTCACAAACAGTCAAGGTAAGAGAGCAAGGTACAGGCTTTTATTTAGAAATAGTGAGAGGAAAGAGCTCCTGGCTCATGCCAGCAGGGGACAAGAGAACCTGGGGTGCTGTGTTGTCCAGGGGATTTATAGGCAGTTGAGGAATTTTGGGAACTGACAAAGGGCTTAGGGTGTGGACTTGTTAAAAGTGGCCTTAGGATGTTTGTCCTTGATGAGACATTAAGTCCCTTTTAGCATGCTAAAGTAATCTTACACATGATTACAAACAATTAGCATAATTGGCAAAATGGGCTACTTTCCTTCATCTGGCGAGTCTCAACTGATCTCACTGAAGAATGACTCCAGAGCTTAATGTTTAACACAGAGTTTGGTAGGGGGTTTCCTTGCATGTAGTTACATTGCTCTGACTGTAAATATTTTGCCTTGCTTTTTCCAGAGACCCTAACCCTGTTCTGTCTAAGCCCATGGTCTCTGTCTCAAGCGTGTAATCTTCTGAGGCTGACTGCTCATTATTTCAACCCTAACTCAGTCATTTATTAGCTGTATAACCTTGGGCAGGTTATTTAACCTCTCTGTGCCGTTTCTTTTTTCATAAGACAAATAATAATAGTACCTGCACAGGGAATGTTGTGAGGAGTAAATAAGTAAAAGCTCAAGAAAACTATCTTACTCAACTTTTTATTCTGTTCAGACTTCCAACAGATTAGCTAAGGCCCACCTGCAATGGGAGGACAATCTGATTTACACAGTCTACTGATACTAATGTTAATCTCATCCAGAAACACCATCATAGACACACCTAGAAATAATTCCTAACTGAATATCTGGGCATCCTGTGGCCCAGTCAAGTTGACATGTAAGATTAACCATCACATTAGATTAGGAATCAATATTTGGTTTAAAGCCCCGTGCCATCAATTATTGTCTACTAGTATGTACTGAAGGAAGTTATAATCTAGTGTGCACCAATTTCTTTTTTATCAAATGGAGATTACAGTCTGTCCCAACACATTACCTTCTTTTGAAGTAAATGAGATAAACACAATTTATACATGAAACAAATTTGTATTTTCTGAAATACCCTAGAAAGTTAATAGCATTATGTTCTTATTTGCATATAATAAAATTTCTTTGTTATAATTATTTGTAATTTACCTTGGTTCAAGTGGATGAAAGTGAAGTAACCACACTGAGTCACAATATAATGTTTCCACCAACCTGTACATACTTTATTATTTAGTTCTGATAGCCAGAAACAAACAGAGGACAGAGAAAGTAAGAAAAATATGAAAAGTTTGTAGGACAAAGATTGATTAGTATCTTTTCTTGAAATGGAACTTTTGTTGCAACCTCAATGAAAAAATTCTTTTTAACTCTTTCTCATGGTTTATAGATGGATATAGTGTCTTATATTGAGAAATAGTTACAGTTATGGAATCAAAGTATAATTAGTAGTAAACTTGGATGGGTTTTAACCATGAATATATCACCCCTTAATTCACTGTTAGAGACACAATGTCTTAAAGCAGAATAATTTGAAAAGCTATACCACTTTATCATTTCCTTTTAGAATGTACCTAGAAATTCTCGGCATCGTTTGGTTTTTTTCCTTGGTAGAACCCAGTCTCATAGATATGCCACTCTGAGCTGGCATATCTTCAAAGACCAATGTCAAACTGACCACTCCTGTGATATAAGAAGAGCCAGGACCCAGGAAACCGCAGTATTAGGTCCCTCTTCTCCTTCACAACCCAAAGGCAGAGAGTTAGACAGGAGAAGTCATGGTGATTTTGCACTTACAAAATCTTTAGACATCTTTGTGTAAGTAAGGCTTATGATCCCATGAAATGGAGAATGTCATGAGCCACCAAAAGCTTCTAAGGAAGTTTTCTGCAGGCTTTCTGCTTCTTTCTAAATCCTTTCAAATTACCTGTGGGCCCTAGTGCATTTATATAGGAAACTAGTCCCTGGTAGGCACAATAATCACTTCACTAAGCTTCAAGGTCTTCCCTGAGAAAGTGACTCGTGACTTATGAGACCCCTTTGTTCTATAGTACTTATGATGACAATCAGATGGCTGGACACTAACCACAGTGGCAGAGGGTCTGCTTCACTGAGAAGGTGGTATTGAGCAGTACAGGACATAATTATTGTATCAGAAGAGCAGAGCTGAGGGAGGTCATATACCCCCAAAACTACTTCCCTATAAAAGGAGAAAAAAATTCTTTCAAAAACAACATAGAACCACCAAAGTTATATAAAATGCTGTTTATAAACTGTGAAGCATATACTACCAATTCATTCTGCAGCAGTGTATGTATCATGAATGTTATGAGACAGAAAAAACATTACTAAGAATGATTTGCTAAAAATTCACCAGAATGGAATTTCAATCCTACTACTCATGGAGAAGCCTACCCTACCTGGTCCATGTTATGTGCCCATCTTTCCTGTCAAAAATTAAGCATGCTGCACTTTTGGAATACAGAAATGATTCTTTCCTTTCGTTTAGAGATGATACAATCAATACTTATTAATGTGAAATTTAATTATTCTATACCAGAACTTCATTAATGAATTTCATTGAAATTCCTAATCTCTCATTTTGTTTTATTTTAATATCATCTGTGTCAAACTTATTTTGTAATTATTTTACATTATAATCATATTCACCAAATATTCATCATTTTAATGATTTTGAATCTTTTATTTGATATTTTATCACCAGAAGTAGCTTCTTTTTCTTCTCTCTCTCCCTTTTTCCTAAATTCTGAAGGTCAGGTTTTTTTATTGAATTATTTGAAAAAGCCAAATACTACCATTCCCTCTGTTTATGTCTGAGGTTCTCTTTGGCCCTCTTCCTCCTGAACCCTAGAAGGTGGTGCCTGGTGTCCATTCTCATTTGATTTAAAATTTATTCACCTTGTTTTGATAGAATCTATGATTCCTGAAAAGGCGCCACATTACCATCTGCCTTTTTCTTGCAGCCAGTTCAGAGAAAGCTACAGAAAGAAGAGAGATGTTGGTGGATCTCAGAACTTAATGCAGAAATCCTGACAATCTGCAAAATTTGTAGAAAGAAAATTTTTAGGATGCTAAGAAGGGCCAAAATACCTGTCCAGAGAGGAAGAAGGCAGGGCCCCAGGCACAGACAACAGTCTGGGGAAAGCTTTCTCATTCTCACCTTTTTCTTTCCCTCATTGCCCTGGAGAGAATAGCACCCACCACCACTGTGATGCAGAGAACAGCAGCCCCAGTCCATGCCCGCTGGGCTGGAAATTGGTTGAGTGTAGTGATGCCCTGATGCTTTGCCCATATTGCCCTGCAGCACCGAAGTACTCATCCTCCAGCTCTTGGGACAGTTGGGTGCTAACATCCCATGACACAGTCCCTCTGTAGGACTTCCCTCAACTGAGTGCTAACCTCTGGCTCTTGATCTACTCCCTGGGGAACACAACCTGGTAGCAGTTTGATCCGCTAGGTCTTGAACAAACCCTGCCTCCACTACTATTTCTTGGGCCAAGGATTGCAAATAAAGGAGGTAGCTTATTGAGTAAGGAAGTCATTGGTGTCAGCAGCAGCTCTGAGGCCCTGGGAAATGGTTGCCTGGTGATTTTAGGCACAAACAAGGCTGTTGAGCCCGGACTTACCAGAAGAGACTCTGAGTAGAGGCACATCTCCTACACTTACATCCCGTATTTCCAAGGAGAGGCACAAGCCACGAGAGGACCTCCTGCCAATGAACCAATGATGTTACAATAAACTGTGATGATCTCAACCCTCTGAACTTGAGGTTAAAAAAAAAACACATTAAAAATCTGTGATTAGTCAAATCCATCTGTTTTACCTCCAATTCAGTTGTTTATGTTTGCATTGAACTGTGGATTTGAAAATGGTTCTACAGTATATTGCTCAGTAAATGCTACAAATATTCAAATTCACAGTTCATCATTTCATTAAGCAAACATGTCTTTTTTCAACTCCCTGCAACTCTTAATAATACCTATTCTTTTCAAAGGAAAAATATATTTCCATACAGAAAAATGAGTCTGAATACAGTTTTCTAAAGATTATTATTTTTTCCCTGGAGCAACTGTAGGTTCCAAGGGTTCAAAAACCCCAAAACCCTCACAGTGAAGAAGGTACCAACCTCAGATAAACTTGCATACAAATGAATTTCATCATGTAGAGTATTAGGTCAGATTACCTCTCACCTGAATTTTTGCAGGTGGTAATGTCCCACATAAATGAAATGAAAATCTCATGCCAGAGCTGTTTATTTGAAGGAATACTGCTGAAACAGGCTGGTAACAGCAAGTGTTATGTTATTATCAAATTGGAAGAGGGCCAACCAGATCTCTATAATGCGCTATGGCTGGACAACCTGCCCACTCTACTAGTTGGGTTTCCATGACTACAATACCTCATCTAAGCAAATCTAAAAAGATGCTTATCACAAGATTCTTAATGCATATTCACAAAAATATACTATAAGTACAACAATTGGCTGTATATTTTACTAAATAGCAAATTTAAAATATATACAAATAAATGGATAAAACTAGGCCATGTATTTTGGGTTATCGGCCAAAGTGCTTTTTTTTTTTAACTTGGTATAATAAAACACAGTTGGGAGAAGCTAAAGGAAAATTTTAAATGTTTTATATTTTCTTTTCAAACCAGCTTTGAGGCATAATTTACATACAAAAAAGCACCCATTTTAAGAGTACAGTGCAATGAGTTTTGAAAAATTTATAAGCTGTGTAGCTATCACTCCCCAAATTCTAAAACGCCTCTTTGCAGTCAGTTGCTTCCCACTCCCAATCCCAGTGAATCACTGCTCTACTGTCTTTTGCCATAGATTTGCTTAGCATTTCATAAGCATATGCTTTGACTTTTATACAAATCTACAAATAGTATGCATTCATTTTTCTGGCTTCCTTTGCTTACCATAATGTTCTTGGGATTCTTCCTTAGCTTTCTTTGCTTACTATAATCTTGGGATTAGTCCATTCCTTTGTTGATGGACATTTGTGTTTCTACTAGGTTTTGCCTAATAGGAATCCAACCTTGGGATTCCCTGCCTTTCTGGATGATTTTTAAAGATTTGCTTATAGCAGTGTTCACTCATTTTAATGTGTATTTCGATGAGTTGTGATAAATTCATAAAGTCATGTATCCATCAACACAGTACCGTACAGAGCTGCTCATCACAGTAGAAATTCATCCGTAGTAGTTCCTCATTCCTTCTCCACCCCCTGAAAACCAGTGAATGATTTTCCTAGGGTTTCCTTAGAGTTTGTCTTTCCAATAATGTCATATAAATGGAATTGTACAATTAGTCTTTAAATCTATCTTCTTTCACTTAGTAAACTGCCAAAGATCTCTCCATCTTGTTGTGTGAATCTATTGCCTATTCCTTTTTATTGCTGAGTGTATTGTACTGTATGGCTTACCATAGTTTGTCTATCAGTTCATCTATAGAAGAATTTCTAGACTGTATCTGGTCTGCAGTGACTATGAAAAAAGTTGCTATAGATATTTGAATGCAAGTTTTAGTTTTATTTATGTGTATATGTGTGAACATGAGTTTTCGATTCATTTGGATAATTACCTCGATGCATGATTTCTAGGTGATATGGTATATTTAACTTTACAAAAAGTGCTAAACAAAGTGACTGTACCATACGGCATTCCCACCAGCAATGAATAGGCATTTTTGTTGCTTCACATCCTTGTCAACATTGGCATTGTAAGTGTTAAAACCTTATTTAAAGATTTTCATAGGTATGTAGCAGCATTTTAATTTGATTTTAATCTGTTATTTTCCTAGTGATGATTAATCTTGTGTAACCCTTCATGACTTTATTTTACATTTCCATTACATCATTAGTGAAGCCTCTGTTTATATCTTTTGACCCATTTTTAACCGGGTCTGTTTGTTTTTTGACTGTTGAGTTATAAGTGTTCTTCACATATCCTGGATACAAATCCTTATCAGGTATGTGATTTGCAAATATTTTCTCCCTGTCTGTTCATTTTCTTAACAGTATATTTTGCACAACAAACACTTTAATTTTAATGAGGCCCAATTGATGCACTTTTTTCTTTTGTGGACCATGTTTTTGGTGTCATATCTAAAAATTCATGGCCAAACTCAAAGTCACACAGATTTTCTTTTGTTTTCTACTGCAATTTTTAAAATTTAGGTTCTACATTTACAGCTATGATCCATTTTGAGTTAATTTTTTTATATAAGATGTGAGACTTGTGTCAAGGATTATTTATTTGTTTTTGTACATATTTTATTATTTTTGCTCTATATGTATTTATTTGCTTTATATGAGGATGTCCAGTTATTTCAGCACCATTTGTTTCTGCATTGTATTGCTGTTGCACCTTTGTCAAAGATCAGTTGACTATGTTTATGTCAGTCTATTTCTGGGTTGTCTATTCTGTTCCATTCATCTCTATGTCTGTATTTTTGTTAGTATTACACTGTCTTGATTAAAGTAGCTTTCTAGTAAGTCTTAGAACTGGGAGTGTAACTTCTCCAATTTTATTCTTTTTCAGATTTTTTTGGCTGTTTAGTTCTTTGCCTTGCAAATTTTAGAATCAGCTTGTACATATTACAGATTCTTTTTGGGAAATTTACTGTGGTTGTATTGGATCTATGAATCAAATTAGGGACAACTCACATCTTAACAATATTGAATCTTCTAATCCATGAACAAATTTTATCTTTTCATTTGTTTATTTTTAAATTTCCTTTTAATTTTATTTTTTCTTAGCATTTTTTTATTGTTTTTTTATAATTTTCAGCCCCCAGGTCATGATCATATTTTGCTTATATTGTTGAAATTCTGTAGGGCATAGTTGATGAATCAGGGTATTCTAACCTAGATGAAATCAGGGCATATGACTAGACAGATTTAGTATCAGTGTTACGGGTTGAATTCATTCTCCTCCATTCTTGTCCCTGCCACAACAAAGAATTGTTAACTCAAAGACACAGTAGTAAAGCAGAATGAAAATTTTATTTATTTGAATACACTCCAAGGGAGGAGCAGGCCAGAGTCAAGGTAGACAAAGGCAGGAAAGAAAAGCTCATTGAACTCTTGCTTGGCATTGGGCAAATCCCTTGCCAACTCCTAAAGCCAGGGTCACCTGGTGTCCAGGGTCTGTTTGAATCTGCATGGCATTGGAACCCCAGGATTTGGGGGAGCTGCTGAGCACTGGATAGAGTGAGATTATGTTCTGAGTAATTCCCACAGCAAAGAAAGGAGATTTTCAGGCAGGCTACTAAAGAGCAAGATTGTACGGCCACAGTCTTGTCTGCAAGGGAACTTCCAAGCCCAAGTCGTCAGAGCTCTCAGCAGCCCTTCCCTACTTATCTGGAGTAGAGCAGAGACAGTGATGCACTCAAAGAACGGACAGTGTGGGCAACCTCAGAGAGGAGGCACCCTTAAGGGTTTAGGGTTTCATAGGGCTTTTGGGTAGGAGTCAGCGTAAGGCATGATATATACAGGTGATTCAGATTTTCTTTGAAATTTTGTCTTAAGAATAGGGTTATTTAGGTGACTGTGTTGGTCTGGGTTTTGGCATTCATTATCCACATAGGTTTATTTACACTTCAGAGGTCTATCTTCTGTCCTGGTTACAAAGTTACTTGATAAGGGGCTGGAAGAGGAAGAACAGCATATAGATGAAGTTAAAGAATAAACTGGGTCTTTTTCACAGACTAAGTAGATTTTACAGTGGCATAATCTAATTGGTGCAATGAAGACAAGGGCTGTGTTTTGATAGTATTTTTTATCTGAGGAATATCTGGACATTCCAAGTCACTCCTGGCCTTTGAAACTTCAACTAATTAATTGTGAGTCTTTCTGACTCCCTAGTTTTATTTGGTTAACTTTTTGAGTGCCTCTCAGAATTTCCCCCCACCCCTCTCATGTCTGCCTTTCTGCCTTACATCAGGATTTTGGATGCAACACAAACTCTTGTGCTCACGCTTTCAGTGGTTCTCCATTACACTATAGGAAGACTCCAAACTCTTTAGCATGAAATTTGCATTATGGCATCTAATTAACTTTCCGATCTTAACTTCCATCACACTTTCACACCTTTGGCTGTAGTGAATATGCTAATTAATTCACTAGATAATTTTGAGTGCCAGCACTATGTGTTAGACACTGTACAAATTCTGGACAAATTACAGTTTTGTCTTATTTCAATTCAGTGGTTAAGCAGGGAAGTCAACAAATAAAGTGCACATTTAATATTATGAGTGATAACTGAGTGATTACTGAGATGCTTCAATGTAAATTCATACTTAATTCTTACCATAATCCTGCAAAAAAAATCTATTTCAGTTTTTTTTGTGGTTAAACAAGGTTAAGAGGAATTAAAAACATTGCCTGAGAGCACACACTAAATGATGGATTTAGCATTCCAATCTAGACCCATCTAACTACCATCTATCTGCAGTCCACATTACTATTCAATTCAGGTGGTAAGAAAACAACATACTTAGGTTAGTTTAGGAGATTCAGAGGTTTCATGGAAAGGTAATGCTTGAACCTGTGGTTGAAAGGAATTTAAGGTTTTGGTTTATGGGCAAGAACGGTGAGGACAAGAGTATTTCAAGAAGTGAGAATCACATGTATTTTTGTTCACAGACTTTGAATGCTATGAAATGGTCAGAGAAAATCTTATATGGCATGAGAGTCATACTGTACAGTGAGGGGAGTCATTTCACCTTAGTCCAGGAAGGAGTTATGGGTCATTTGGAGAAATGCACTGTCACATATACCTGTTGGAAACTCATTCTGTACTTGGAATGCAACTATGAAAGGGTTCGAAATAGAGGAGCTACTTGAATGGACACATGGTTTAGAAAGATATCTTTAGAAGGCAAGAATAAGGATTAAGGCTGAAGTCAGTAGATGATTTAGGAAAATATAGAAATTTCACAAGTACCAGGACAAGGCTGTAGGTAATGAGCTGATGATCTAAACTTGGGCAATGGCCTATAGGGATGGAGAAGAGAGGACAGATTAGGGAGGTGAATAAAGAATTAGTATTTGCAGACCTTAAAAGTGATTTGGTGGTGAAGGCATGGTTGAGGGGGAGAAGGCTGAGCAATCCAAGGTGTCTCACCTGAATCACTGAAATAAGAGAGAAGGAATAGGTTTAGGGGTAGAGAAGATATAAGATAGCTTATTTGTGTTAAGCTAATGGCCCTTGTGGTATTTTGAGGCTATCTTTTCAGTATGACTCTCTTGCCATATAAGATTTTCCCTGACCATTTCATAGCATTCAAAGTCTGTTAACATAAATGCATATGTATGCCTCTCTGAGAATGTTTTTCTCAATCCTAGTATTGCCAGATCAACCTTTTCTGTGCCCAGACCATGGGAGACCCAGAAGTAAGCCCAGAACTCAGAGCATCCTTGGGCAGCCAGCCACTCCATCCTTACTTCAGTTATCCTGATTGAGGTCAATCTTACCTTTCCTCCCCAATTTTCTATGAAAATTTTATTTAAAGCCATTTCATCTCCAATGAACATATCTACATTCTCCTTAAGGGAGTTGGGGTAACTTTGTAAAGATGCAAATCTGATCATGTCACTCTTCTGATTAAAAGCCCATTAATGGCTCCATTTCCCACTGGATAAAGTCCAAATTCCACAACATCATGTGCAAGACTTGGTGAGAGTCCCCTGATTTCTCCTCCAGCCTCATCTCTCACTAATGATATGCTGATATCCAGTCAAATGAACTTTTCCTTACCCATGCAAGATTGTGTTAAGTGCTTGTCTCAAATGTTCCCATACTCTCTGTGCTTGCTCCTATTTTAGCACATATCTAATTGTGATTTTTTTTGTTTATTTGTATCCCCTTTTACACTGAATGTTTCCTATGGATAGAGGCAATGTCTGTTCTTTGATAGATCCTCAGGAACTATCACTGTGCCTGGAAGATAAATACTTGTTGAGTTGTAAAAAATGAATGAATGAATGAAGATAATACTGTCCTTATTTGCACAAGACTATGAACCAATATTGACAGGGATTTTTATTATAATTCAGGTCTTTGGATTTTTCAGGTGGTTGCCAATTTAGCAGTGCAGATCATACACAGAGAAAAATGAAAAGTTCAAATGCATTTTTTATAGAACAAGACATTTTCAGTGCTCTCATTGTATTACATGACACAGAAAGATCAATAATAGCTTAAACAGCCACCCACATAATTAACTGCATCCTTCTTGTCAAAATGACCTTGTAGGGTGATGTGGAGTGATATTGCAACCATATCAGCAAAAATTGAAGAAAGATCGAAGGCCCAGAACTCATAAAGAATAGATGAGGCATAAATTGGAAGCAGGCATGTGTGGCAGCCATATTTAAAAGGAGCACAGAAATGAATTAAATAAGTAAAAATGAGATCTTCTAAACTGTCTGTCACATAGCTGAGCCCACTGCAGCAAGAGTTACCTTAGAATCAGCATGACAACCCTACATACAGATAGGTTGAGAAACAATATAGAAAATGGCCCTTATATTAATTAGAAATAGTCTTAGTTGAACTGATAATTTATAGTTGTTTTAAGTTTCAAGGCCCAAAGTTCATGTGTACAAGTTTCTTGTAGACATAGCAATCTCTCTATCCTTGGATGTATAGACAAGCCCATATATGACACTTTTGAAAATCTAGCACTTGACCAAATAATTGTAAAAACCTATCTAGCTTTGTGAAATGAAAAGGCTGAAGCTTTGAATGATAGTTTTAAATCATGTCTCCAGGCTTACCAGCTGTGTAACCTTTGATGAGCAAATTAAACAGCTATTCCTTTTTTTTTATCTGTAAAATAGGACACAGTGGGTCTACCTCAATAGCCTCCTGAGATAATGCTGGGAAGAAATTACTGAACACATCATCTTACTCAGGAAGGTACACCACAAAAAGTATGCAACCATTTCTTATGACTTTGCCATTCCTGAATCTTTTCTTTCTCCTTAGGAAAGAAAATTTTTCTGTAGCAGTTTTCCCCTGAACATATTTGCATGGAAAATAAGAAAATAACATCAAGTAGGGAAATTGAATGTTCAATTCAATGCCTAATTCCTGTTAGACCTTCATCTATTTTCCTTTCTTTCTATTTCTAGTCTGTCATAGGCACTGAGCATTAGTTCTCCTTATAACTATTGAAGGCATTTTCATCATACAATAAAATAAATACTTATTAGGTCCCTCCCATCTGAAAAAAAGTGCTATGGGTCCCTGTTTCCTGATATTAATAAACCTTAAGCTTAATGGTTTGAGTTCTATAAAATGTAAAACCAGTGAAAGTTATTGTTATTAACTTTGTAGTGACAATTGCTCCCTGATTCTTTCTTGAGGCCTTAAAGAGAATAGCAGAGGTCACTGGTGGAGAAGGAAGGAGCCATCTTCTTGGATGGAGATTGGAGGTTTGAAGGCCAACAGCCTGCCAGGGTCTCTGAGTATCCAGGGGGCTCCACCACAGCACCACATGGAATTGTTATAGATTCTTCCATATTCATTCCATTTCAATATAGCAGTGAAAAAATTGACAATTTATAGAATTGTAAATTAATGATGTTAATATTTTATAGAAAGACAGCATAAAGCTGCAAATTTTCACTGTTTTCCACCAGATTCTCTAATTCTAGTATAGTTTGTTTTATTTTAGAATAGCAGCAGAGTGATATATTTCTATATTTCACCTTGTCTGGCTCATTTTTTCAGGTATATACACATCTAGATATTTACATTCATGTTTTACGATGTCATCTTGAAAAGCACGGCATGTGTTAGCAATTCAGATTTGAATTGAAATCTCCGGCACATGGACTCTGCCTTTTGGTGATACGCTCCCTCCTCCAATAACACTGCCAAAGTTGGCCACTACATTTTAAAACCTCCAAATCTTCGTTTACCTGTGCTGTAATTGCATATCACTAATGCTACTAGTTGTCTTATTGTATAAGCTATAAAGAATCATTTTTATATGTATTGTCAATCTCTTAATAACATTCAACTTCATATACATTTTAGTCAAGCATCAATGATATGTCATATATACAATGTATAAATAATTATTGCTGTTTATGTGTACTGAGGACAAGATTGTGAATTCTGGAGAAAATGAAATTGTTACATGTGAATTACCAGTGCTATTGGTTTCTAATTGATTTAATATCTGAGAAAAGGATAAATGTAATGAATACCGTGAACAATTTTTAAAAAGGTATACTAATATTTCCAATCAAGCTATACAAGCAATCGACCATGGGATAAATTGCAGCTTCTTAGTGCTTGATTTACTATTGTATTTGTGATTTTTCACATAAAACTTAGATAACAATATAAATTTAATTCTTCAGAGGAAGTAGTGATCCAAATCCAGTGATCAGTATTTTCTATATTACAATTACCAAAAAACAAGAAAGTTGTCATTTTCAAGCCTTTGAATACTTTTCTATTCTACTCTTACCTACCTTCACTAGAATGCACATTCCACCCACCACATCTCTATGTATCCAGCCCACCTCAACACCCACCCACCCCCAGACTGGAGTCTCAGATACCTTCTCAGCATGGCACTGGAGATTGCGGTGACCATGGGTGTCTCTGAAATTTCATATGGGCTTTACAAATCAGCAAGGGAGGGATTAATCTCACTTTTCTTACATACAGTTTTTGGATCAGTCTGGGAGATACCAAGTGACATTTCCAAGACATGATTCATGAGAGCATGTTGTATAGTAATCGAGTGACCATCAGCATCTCAGGAAATTCTTCAGTCCCTAGCAAAGTTGGGCAGTTGGTAACCCTGTATACTAGATATTGTGATGTGTTTTGCAGAAAAGAAATCATGATTCAGAACAGTTAATTTATTTATCTGAAGTTAGCACTTCTTCATTGCTAACCAACATATTTATTAAGCCCCTCTAACATTTATCTAAGCAGATAGTGACAGAGCTGAGATTTGATCACAGCTTAAACTCTTTCAATATATTTTCTATTTGCTGATCAAATGTGGTCACCTCTCTTTGGAAACTCTTTTATACATTATTTACTTATTTATTACAGAATGTATTACATACTATCATTATTCATACACTTGTGTTTTTTCAGTTGAAATGAACATGACTAACCCTATACCAAGTAGTTCTAAGACTTAAATACCTGCTTCTTTACATACCTGTTCTCTTGGTAATAAACTTATCCCTCCAATTACCATGCAAAGTACCATCCCTGCAGGTACATTCCATCTCCATCTGCAAAACCTCTCTCAAATCTATTCTTTTCCTTCTCTTCCCATAGCCACGCCTTTCCATCATCCCTTCTCAATTGCACTAGAACCATGGTCTGCTCCTGCATTCCCACCTCTCATGTCTGTCTCTCCTGTTTAATATTTACTGGCAGAACCATCATTATTATCATCACAAAGCCTTTCACAGTCTTGCCACACTCATCACCACTGCCACCACCACCATCACTGTCACCACCACATTTTGAACTCGTCTCTTCTCCTGCCCCCGTGCATCTCATGCTCCCTCCACACCGACTTATTCCCGTTCCTTGAGTTCCCTTTCCTCTTCACGTCTCTTGCTCTCCCATTTTCCGGGAAAGTTCTTTGTCATTTCTTCTAGGACTCCGAGGGCCTGCTCGCTCTTCAAGCCTGTGGTCGAGACCATTGCCCCCCAGAAGCCCTCCCTAGTGCCTGTTCCCAGTCTTTGCTTTCAGTGCTGTCTTCTCTTCATACTTCTACAACAACCTGAATATATTTTACTTCAGTATTAATCATTTTGAATATTTTTCTTTCTCTCTTGGCGTCACTAACCTTTGAACACTTAAAGTACAGGGGCAGGATTTGGCATCTTTGCTCTCCTCATCATGGACCCGGCACATGCCAGGTGGGCCAGCAGTGTTGGGATGTAACTACTGAGGCAGGGACGGCAATGACACGCTATTCCTGGGATGTGTTTCTCCCTACTAAGTTACCATCCTCAGACACATTGCTTCCCCCTTAGTCTGAAGAAACATATGAATAAAAAAATCTAAATAATCATTAATGAAAAGTGACATTCATATGATCCCAAATTTCAACTTCTTATGGAGCATGTGATGCTCCAGGGATCAATGTCATCTGAAATTTTATGTTAAGTTTTCAATTACTCTCTTTCATTCGGATAACCTGGTTGGAATTTCTTAAAACTAAAAAGAACCTACAAACATCACAAAATTCATACTGTTCCCCAATCTTTTATCTGTATGGATTAAATTATCTTGCCTGAAACTAAATTTACCAATAGACTTAACAATTTTTGGTGAAGTAATCCATGCTCCTAATTGGAAGGTTTACTTAAAAAGTGTTTGAATGGAACCAGTGAATTGAAACCTTGAACAATTTCTATTAGTCTAGGGTTGATTGGTTTTTAATTTTGTAAAAGTTTGTCATTTGTCAAATTCTCCCTTTCATTTCTAATAGGGTTTAATACTCATTCTGACTACTTAAAGCTAGAGAAAAAAATAAAGTACTACAAACAACTCCATCTTTGTTTAAAATGGGATTGCTGTATGGGGTATTACTGTATTAGATCCCATAATCTTGTAACACATAGAGGCCTCTGGCTACCAGCATTTGGTTAAACCACTGCCCCATTCCACAGAACAAACCATTTTGACCAAGATCACTGAGTGTCTAGGTGCCATGTGAGA
Source organism: Manis javanica (assembly GCF_040802235.1). Lineage (NCBI taxonomy): Eukaryota > Metazoa > Chordata > Mammalia > Pholidota > Manidae > Manis > Manis javanica. The sequence goes on along the minus strand of NC_133159.1, from coordinate 111,535,009 downwards.
GGCTAGGATGGGGACAAAAAGATGAAGAAGCCTAGGAATTTCCTTAAGGGCCTTGTACCTACTGTGGGAGACAGATATGTAAACAAAACATAGCAAGACAGTACGGAGTTCTCTTTGCCTGAAAGCTGGTCAGCAGCTCAAGAGAAGACAGAAGTAACCTTTAACTGGAAATAAAAGTATTTTATTTGGTAAAGGGCAAAGCAATGTGATTCAAAACTGGAAGAAGAAAGTATAAACTGAGAATCTGTTAAGAGCAGATTCTCAAGAGAAGAACACGATTCCAGCCAACTAAATTTGGGAAGGGAAGATCAAAAAGGAGTCTGCGAAGACAAGGACGAGTCAAAAACGTGATCCTATAAAATGATCTCAGGGGTGGGAGAGCTACTGAGTGTGAACTACAGAAATGAGGACCAAGATTTGGGGAGAGAAACATGTATTCTGGAAGGAGCAACTGCGCTATTGAAGCAGTTTTACTCTGAATGAAGAGGAATCCACAGTAGTGTTTTTGCAGTGATAGACTAAAGGTAAAGTAGGCTAGAGTGTTGGAAAGTCCCAAGGCTCACCTTTGGTAGAAAAGGTATTTAACAGGAAAAGTTTTCATACACTAAAAGAATAATCATAAAACTAGATATAAAAAAGAGAAAATTATTATTCTTTCACATCATGCATAAGTGAGCAAAAACTTCTCTAAGCAGAATATATTTGCCCACTGTGTTATCCAGAAGGCCATTAACCTTTTGACTTGCAGGAGGTATTTTTTTGGTTCATACAAAGGAAGCTAAGATGGTAGTTCTGCCCTAGATTGTAGGATTTTGCAATCCAGGCCCTTCACTAAGCTCCTTGCCACATGTAGCCCTTGGAAATAAAGTCACAATTATACCAACCTAGATGTGACTAGGAGAGTCACAGCTGCCAAATTTTAAAATTGGGCATTTCTTGAACTTGGGACAGGGAAGCCATTACACAGAACACAATTTTAGCAAGGCTATTCTTATCTTTTGAAGAAAAAAATCTGATCAAGCCAATTACGGTAAATTGGAAATAATAAGGCCAGTTCTTTGTACACAGGGAGCTAGAGTTGGACATAATCAGGGCTTCTGTTATCCTGCTCTGAGGCAGAATCACACAGAAATGGACTGAGTGTCAGTTGGGGCTCAGGAAACAGTGAGCATGTGGTGGGCACAGGGTGTCAGTGTGGAGTCTCAGGCACTGCTCAGGTAATGGTGAGCATGTGGTAGGCACAGGGTGTCTGTGCTGAGTCTCTGGTGGGACTCAGGAAGGGGTAAACCTGTGGTGGGCAAAGGGTGTCTTTGCTAAGTTTCAGGTGGGGCTCAGGTAGGTGTGAGCATGTGGTGGGCCCAGGGTGTCTGTGCTGAATCTCAGACAGGGCAGGAAGGAGTTTGCATGTGGTGGATAAAAGGTGTCTATGCTGAGTCTCAAGTGGGATCAGGAAGGGGTTTTCTCGTGGTGGTTGCAAGGTATTCTGCTGAATCTCTGGCAGGGCTCAGGAAGGGGTCAGCCTGTGGTTACAGTGGTGTCTGTGCTGAGTCTTCTAGCAGCCTCAGGAAGGTGGTTGCATGTACTGGGAAAAGGGTGTCTATGCTGAGTCTCAAGCGAGGCTCCGGAAGGGGTCAGTATTTGGTGGGCACAGTGTGATCTCTTCTGTGTCTCAGGTAGTTGTCAGGAATGGGTGAACCTGTTATGGACACTGCGTGATCTTTCTTGAGTCTCAGACGGGGTTCAGGAACAGGTGAGCATGTGGTGGGCACGGAGTGTCTGTGCTGTGTCTCTGGAGGTTCCCCGGACAGGGCTAGCATTGGTGGACATTGTGTCTCTATTCAGTCTCTGGTTTGGCTCAGAAAGTGGGGAACGTGTGGTAGGCACAGTGGTGTCTATCCTGAGTCTCAGGTGGGGCTCCAGAAGTTTTTAGCATGTTTTGGGCACATTAGTTTCTCTGCTGAGTCCAAGGTGGGGCTCAGGAAGGGGTCAGTATTTGGTGGGCACAGTGCGGTCTTTTCTGAGTCTCATGCGGGTCTCAGGAATGGGTGAGCCTTTTATGAGCACTGGGCGATCTGTGCTGAGTCTCAGTTGGGGCTCAGGAAGTGGTGAGCATGTGGTGGGCTAGGGTGTCTGTGCTGAATCTTAGGTGGGGCTCAGGAAAGGGTTAGCGTGTGGTGGGCTAGGGGGTCTGTGTGGAGTCTCAGGGGGTACTCAGGAAGAGGTTAGCATGTTGTGGGCACAGTGTTGTCTGAGTCTCAGGTGGGGCTCAGGAAGAGTTGGTATGCAGTGGGCACAGGGTTGTCTGCGCTGAGTCCAGGTGGCATTTAGGAATGCATGAGCCTGTGTTGGGCCTGCAGGACTGGGGAGCCAGTCAGTCACTATCACCACATTCCAGTCTGTCATTCCCTGTGCTCTTTTACTTTATGTAATTAAAACAAGTGGGTCTGCAGAGATTTCAAAACTAGAACCAGGACTATGCAGCAAAGGAAAAAAAAAAAGAGACTCATCTGTTTCTCTGCAGAAGAGGTATTTATTTAATTCTATGCAGAATTCAATAATATATTGTTGAGTTTCTAGGTGCCAACCACTGTTAGGCACTGGAAACAGAACAATACATAAGGCAGAATTTCTGCTCTCAAGGATCTCAATTGTAGTGAACTGTATTGGTGAGAAATGGAGAGATTACACTGAAGCCTAAAAGACAAAACCCAAGGTAGAAAGAGCTCAGGTAGGTGAGACTCTTAAATGAGTCTTTGGGTAATGAAGGCAACCTTCCTAAAGACAGTGGCATCTAAGGCAAGACATAAAGAACAAGGTGTAGTAAGTCAGGGAGAGCTGGATAGAGACACTAAGTCATAGATGGAGAGCAGAGAGAGCAGGGTAGATGAGTCAAGGACCCTCACACAAGCAAACACTGTAGCTGGAGCTCAGAGTGGGTGTGGAGGTCAAGCCTGGATGTCACAGCTCCTAGCATGTGCTGTTTTTCTTCTTAAATTAAAAAGGCCTGGCTTTGAATGCTGGTGGGGCTGAACATGATCTGGAAGTTGGGTCCAACGTACATGGATACATGAATCAGAGTACATTTGAGGAGTTAGTCTGACATCAGGAATAGCAGCATACTTACAATAAGCTGAACTCTTTAGAGGAAGCTGAACCTCAAAATTCAGGGAGATTTTAAAAAGCCAGTTGTAAAGGTCAGGATAGTTCATGGGAGATGGGAAATGGAGGCAAAGTCGGGAGCCTGAATGAAGAAAGCAGGTGAGGAACACCTGTTAAGGGCTTGGTATGTTTCCGACAGACATTGTCTCATAGCCTTGCCTTTTGGGATGGCAAACGTAAACTCTGTACATATGCTAAACTGGCTAATGATTGAGACGGACACTTTGTATTTAATGTATGATAGTGTTGTTTCATTATTTTATTTTTATTGGTTTGCTTTTTTAATAAAATGTGTCCTCTTGCTTCCTGGTGAAGCATTATCAATGGGTGGCTTGGAACTGGCTCATAGAAGCTCATAAGAGGAGTTTGTTTTTTAAACACTCAGGAATTTTTAAAGCCGATTTTTAAACTGTTAGTAGCTTAAAATCAGTCATGGTGGCAGTATTTATGCCATGTATGCTGGCAAATACTATGAATCAGGGGATTTGAGCTTGTTTCTTTTCTACAAAGCTGGTTTACCAGTGCATTATGAAACTGCATCATGCATGAATTTATGTTTTACAGAAATTCTGTGAGGTCCCTACTCTTGGGATCCACATCTTGCAGATGAAGAATTGAGCCAGAGAGATATTATGTAATGTTTCCAAGGTCACAGCTTTCGTGTGAATGAGTCAGGCAAAATATGTAGTTGGTCTGATGCCAGAGTCTGCAGTTTTTTTTTTAGGGAGTTCTGATGTCTATTATTTTTTAACTTTTTTATTAAGGTATTATTGATATACACTCTCATGAAGGTTTTACATGAAAAACAATGTGGTTACCACATTCACCTATATTAATCAAGTCCCCACCCACACCGTTTGCAGTCACTGTCAATCACTGTAGTAAGGTACCACAGACTCACTAGTTGCCTTCTCTGTGCTACACTGTTTTCCCTGTGACCCCCCACACCATGTGTACTAAACATAATACTCCTCAATCTCCTTCTCGCAACCTCTCCACCGACCCTCCCACACCCCTCCCATTTGGTAACTGCTAGTCTCTTCTTGGAGTCTGTAAGTCCACTGCTGTTTTGTTCCTTTAGTTTTGCTTTGTTGTTATACTCCACAAATGAAGGAAATAATTTGGCCCTTGTCTTTCTCCACTTAGCATTTCACTGAGAGTAATATCCTCCAGCTCCGTCCATGTTGTGGCAAATGGTACGATTTGTTCCTTTCTTATGGCTGAATAGTATTCCATTGTGTATATGTGCCACTTCTTTATCCATTCATCTACTGATGGACACTTAGGTTGCTTCCATATCTTGGCAATTGTAAATAGTGCTGCGATAAACATAGGGGTGCATCTGTCTTTTTGAATCTGAGAACTTGTATTCTTTGGCTCAATTCCAAGGAGTGGAATTCCCTGGTCAAAGACATTTCTTTTTTTAGTATTTTGAGGAACCTCCATATTGTTTTCCACAATGGTTGAACTAGCTTACATTCCCACCAGCAGTGTAGGAGGGTTCCCCTTTCTCTGCATCCTTGCCAGCATTTGTTGTTCTTAGTCTTTCAATGCTGGCCATCCTTACTAGTGTGAGGTTATATCTCATTGTGGTTTAAATTTGCATTTCCCTGATGACTACTGATGTGGGGCATCTTTTCATGTGTCTGTTGGTCACCTGAATTTCTTCTTTGGAGAATTGTCTCTTCATATCCTCTTCCCATTTGTTAATTGGGTTATTTGCTTTTTGGGTGTTGAGGCATGTGAGTTCTTTATATATTTTGGATGTTAACCTCTTGTCGGATATGTTATTTACAAATATATTCTCCATACTGTAGGATGCCTTTTTGTTCTGTTGATGGTATCCTTTGCCATACAGTAGCTTTTTAGTTTGATGTAGTCCCACATATTTGTTTTTGCTTTTTGTTTCCCTTGCTCAAGGAGATGCATTCAGGAAGACATTACTCATGTTTATATTCAGGAGATTTTTGCCTATGTTGTCTTCTAAGAGTTTTATGGTTTCATTACTTACATTCAGGTCTTTGATCCATTTTGAGTTTACTTCTGTGTATGGGGTTAAACAATAATCCAGTTTCATTCTCTTGTATGTAGCTGTCCAGTTTTGCCAACACCAGTTGTTGAAGAGGCTGTCATTTCCCCATTCTATGTCCATGGCTCCTTTATCATATATTAACTGACCATATATGTTTGGGTTAATGTCTGGAGACTCTATTCTGTTCCACTGGTCTGTGGCTCTGTTCTTGTGCCAGTACCAAATTGTCTTGATTACTGTGGCTTTGTAGTAGAGCTTGAAGTTGGAGAGCGAGATCCCCCTCACTTTATTCTTCCTTCTCAGGATTGCTTTGGCTATTCAGGGTCTTTGGTGTTTCCATATGAATTTTTGAACTATTTGTTCCAGTTTGTTGAAGAATGCTGTTGGTGATTTGATAGGGATTGCATTGAATCTGTGGATTGCTTTGGACAGAATGGCCATTTTGGCAATATTAATTCTTCCTAGCCAAGAGCATGGAATGAGTTTCCATTTGTTAGTGTCCTCTTTAATTTCTCTTCAGAATGTCTTGTAGTTTTCAGGGTATAGGTCTTTCACTTCCTTGGTTAGATTTATTCCTAGGTATTTTACTCTTTTTGATGCAATTGTGAATGGGCTTGTTCTTCTGATTTCTTCCACTGCTAGTTCATCATTAGTGTATAGGAATGTAACAGATTTCTGTGTGTTAATTTTTTATCCTCCAACTTTGTTGAATTCAGATATTAAATCTAGTAGTTTTGGAGTGGATTGTTATGTACAATATGCAAACAGTGACAGATTAACTTCTTCTTTATCAATCTGGATGCTCTTTATTTCTTTGTGTTGTCTAAATCCTGTAGCAAGAACCTCCAGAACTATGCTGAATAAAAGTGGAGAGAGTGGGCATCCTTGTCTCATTCCTGATCTTAAAGGAAAAGCTGTCAGCTTCTTGATGTTAAGTATGATGTTGGCTGTGGGTTTGTCATATATGGCCTTTATTATGTTGAGATACTTGCCCTCTATATCCATTCTGTTGAGAGTTTTTACCATAAATGGATGTTGAGTTTTGTCAAATGCTTTTTCGGCATCTATGGAGATGATCATGTTGTTTTTGTCCTTTTTGTTGATGTGGTGAATGATGTTGATGAATTGTCTAATATTGTACCATCCTTGCATCCCTGGAATGAATCCTAGTTGATCATGATGGATGATCTTTTTGATATATTTTTGAATTCGGTTTGCTCATGTTTTGTTGAGTATTTTGCATCTGTGTTCATCAGGGTATTGGTCTGTAATTTTCTTTTTTTCTGGTGTCTTTGCCTGGTTTGGTATTAGACTGGTGCTGGCTTCATACAATGAGCTTAGGAGTATTCCCTCCTACTTTTTGGAAAACTTTCAGGGGGATGGGTATTAGGTCTTCATTAAATGTTTGATAGAATTCAGCAGTGAAGACATCTGGTACAGGAGTTTGTTCTTAGGTAGTTTCTTGATTACCAGTTGAATTTTGTTGCTGGTAATTGGTCTGTTCAGATTTTCTTTTTCATTCTGGGTCAGCCTTGGAAGGTTGTATTTTTCTAGAAAGTTGTTCTTCTAGGTTATCCAGTTTGTTAGCATATAATTTTTCATAGTATTCTCTAATAATTCTTTGTATTTCTGTGTTGTCTGTAGTGATTTTTCCTTTCTCATTTCTGATTCTGTTTATGTGTGAACACTCTCTTTTTTTCTTGATAAGTCTGGCTAGGGGTTTATCCATTTTTTAAATTTTCTCCAAGAACCAGCTCTTGCTTTCATTAATTCTTTCTATTGTTTTATTCTTACCATTTTTATTTATTTCTGCTCTAATCTTTATTATTCCCTTTTTCTACTGGCTTTGCGCCTCAATTGTTCTTATTTTTCCAGTTTCATTAATTGTGAGTTTAGGCTGTTTATAAGGGATTATTCTTCTTTCCTGAGATAGGCCTGTATTGCAATACACTTTCCTCTTAGCACAGCCTTAGCTGCATCCCACAGAATTTGCTGTGTTGAATTATAGTTGTCATTTGTCTCCATATATTGCTTGATCTCTGCTTTTATTTGGTCATTGATCCATTGGTTATCTAGGAGCATATTGTGGAGCCTCCACGTGTTTGTGGGATTTTTCATTTTCTTTGTGTAATTTATTTTTAGTTTCATAACTTTGTCATCTGAGAAACTGGTTGGTACAATGTCAGTCTTTTTGTACCAAGGCTCTTTTTGTGGCTTAGAATATGATCTATTCTTGAAAATGTTCCATGTGCACTTGAGAAGAATGTGTATTCTTCTGCTTTTGGGTGTAGAGTTCTGTAGATGTCTGTTAGGTCCATCTGTTCTAATGTGTTGTTCAGTACCTCTGTCTCCTTACTTATTTTCTGTCTGGTTGATCTGTCCTTTGAAGTGAGTGGTGTGTTGAATTCTCCTAGAATGAATGCATTGCATTCTATTTCCCCTTTTAATTCTGTTAGTATTTGTTTTACATATGTAGGTGCTCCTGTGTTGAATGCATAGGTACTTATAATGGTTATATCTTCATGTTGGATCGAACCCTTTATCATTATGTAATGTCCTTCTTTGTCCCTTGTGACTTTCTTTGTTTTGAAGTTTATTTTGTCTGACACAAGTACTGCAAATCCTGCTTTTTTCTTCCTATTAGTTGCATGAAATATCTTTTTCCATCCCTTCACTTTCAGTCTGTGTATGTCTTTGGGTTTAAATTGAGTCTCTTGTAGGCAGCATATAGATGGGTCTTGCTTTTTTATCCATTCTATTAGTCTGTGTCTTTTGATTGGTGCATTCAGTCCATTTACATTTAGGGTGATTATCGATAGGTATGTACTTATTCCATTGCAGGCTTTAGATTCATGGTTACCAAAAGTTCAAGGTTAACTTCCTTACTATCTAAGGGTCTAACTTAACTCACTTAGTATGCTATTACAGACACAACCTAAAGGTTCTTTTTTCTCCTCTTTTTTCATCCTCCTCCATTCTTTATATATTAGGTATCATATTCTATACTTTTTGTCAATCCCTTGGTTGACTTTGGGGATAATTGATTTAGTTTTGCATTTGCTTAGTAATTAACTGTTCTACTTTCTTTTCTGTGGTTTTATTACCCTTGGTGACAGCTATTAGACCTTCGGAACACTTCCTTCTATATTCTTCCCTCCAAAATACACTGTAGAGATGGTTTGTGGGAGGTAAATTCTCTCAGCTTTTGCTTATCTGGAAATTGTTTAATCGCTCCTTCAAATTTAAATGATAATATTGCCAGATTGAGTATTCTTGGTTCTAGATCTTTTTGCTTCATTGCATTAAATACATCATGCCACTCCCTTCTGGCCTATAAGGTTTCTGCTGAGAAGTCTGATGATATCTTGATGGGCTTTCCTTTGTATGTGATCTTATTTCTCTTTCTAACTGCTTTTAATAGTCTGTCCTTATCCTGATCTTTGCCATTTTAATTATTATATGTCTTGGTGTTGTCTTCCTTGGGTCTCTTGTGTTGGGAGATCTGTGTACCTCTATGGCCTGAGAGACTATCTTCTTCCCCAGATTGGGGATATTTTCAGCAATTACCTCCTCAAAGACACTTTCCATCCCTTTTTCTCTCTCTTATTCTGGTACCCCTATAATATGAATATTGTTCCAGTTGGATTGATCACACAGTTCTCTCAATATTCTTTCATTCTTAGAGATCCTTTTTTCTCTCTTTGCCTCAGTCTCTTTGTATTCTTCTCCTCTAATTTCTATTTTATTTATTATCTCCTCCCCTGTATCTAATCTGCCTTTAAAACCTTCCATTGTATGTTTCATTTCTGATACTGTGTTCTGACCAGAATTAATTCCTGAGTTTTTGAATATTTTTCTGTACCTCCATGAGCATGTTTATGATTTTTATTTTGAAATCTCTTCCATGAAAATTCATGAAGTCAATTTCATTTGACTCTTTCTCTGGTGTATTTATAATTTTGCTTTGAACTATGTTCCTTTGATGTTTCATATCTGTATGTGGTGCCCTCTAGTGCCCAGAAGCTCTATTCTCTGGATCTGCTGAGCTCCTGGAGCAATGTTGGTGCCTGGGAGGAGGAAAGAGTTGTTTCCTGCATTTCAGCTGTTATGTCTGTCTTCACTGCCAGAATCAGTGGGCCAAACACACTGGTATAAGCCTCTATGCTTTGCATTTGTAGCTGCTATAGGCCAGGCTTCTCCCTGGCTGACCTAACACCAGGGCAGGGTTTGCTGGTTTGCTGGCCAGGTGTGGGCTCTCTGGGAGGAAAGTGCAGCAGGCTGCATATCACGGAGGGGCTCCTTGGAGCTGCATAGCCAGCCAGGGTGATGGAGCACCTGAAGATCATGAAACTTCCCAACCTGCTGGGCAGAGTGCACCCAGGAAATTTTGTCTAACTGTCCCTTCTTCTGAGCAGTAAGGTCTGTGCAATCCTCTGGGCCCCTTTAACAGCCCTCTCACTGTTAAGAAGTCTCTCAGACTGCCCACCTTTCTTTTGTCCCAGAGCAGCCAGATATGGATCCCTGTTTTCCACAAGCAGCTGGAATCTCAGTCTCTCCAGGTGTTCTGCCTGTCTTAGCTTTCCAAACCCCCTAATCATGAAAGCACCATGCAAGCATCATGTAGTGGAGGCTTGTACTCCCAGAGGAGATCTCCAGAGCTGGGTGTTCAACCTTCCCAGGCCTTCACATCCTCCCCCTCCATTTCTCTTCCTCCCACTGGTGAGCTGGGGTAGGGGAAGGGTTTGGATCTTGTTACCCTGTTCTGCAAGGTTAATTATTTTCTCCAGATTTATGCAGTCTGGCACAGCCCTCTTTCCTATTGCTCTTTCAGGATTAGTTGTATTAATTATATTTTTGTATTATGTGTGGTTTTAGAAGGAAACCTCTGTCTCACCTCTAATGCTGCTATCTTTAATCCCAGAGCCTGTAGTTTTAACTACAGACTTAGGGGAATCTCTATGTTTTAAACTCACATTCCCTATGGTTTTTCATGGAGAAAGTATTTTATGAAAAGGATTTTCTTTCATGTACTCCCTTTTCTTGTGAAAGGGAGTATTTTTTAAGGACACACTCTATGTGGGATTTTCTATCCTTTAAATGGAGTGGTCAGAAAGATGGGAAAAGATCTGGATGTATGGATTACTTTCAACTCACTTTCTGCAAGGGGGGATTCCACAGCCTAGGGGTAATGACTTCAGGTTTTATTCTACTGGTAGCGGGAAACCACTGAAGGGTTTCATTTAGCATCTGATAAGATATCATTTGTACTTTGAGGGATCACTCTGGCTACAATATAGAGAACAGACTTATGAGCATAAAATGGAAGCAGGGTTTATCATGCTAGTTTAGTTGAGAGATGGCAGTGCTTTTAATGAGGTGGGCTTTTGCAGTGGAGGCAGTGTATCCTGATTCCACTCGTGATGAGATGTCAGACATTTGGAAGATTACTCATCTTCTCTGAGTGTATAATTACTCACCTATAACATAGAAAAAGATACTGTGCCCCCCTCACAGAGATGTGGTGACTGTTAAATGAAGTAATGTAGTTAAAGCTCTAGAATAGTGTACGACAAACAATGGTCTTCAGTCTACAATCATTCCTGTCTCAAAGTGTGTATTCTCATTTACTTCCTCACAGCACTCTTTGGTTTTCCATGGAGAAAATGTCTCCTGATATGCAGTTCTAATCAAAATAACACAAAAGAAGAGCTCTGAAGTGATTTCCCACCATTATGGAATAAATAGATACCAGTAATATGGTAATTGTGGATATCATTCCCAAGATTTCCAAACATCTGTCTCACCTAGCAGTTTCCTCAGAACATTTGCATGGATGAATGAAATAGGACACCATAATTCAAGAATAAATCAGAGATTCTGAGAGTATGAAGGGAATTAATTCAAATGCTTAATTTAAGAGACGTAAAACCTGGTCCAGAGTGGTTTTGATAGCATGCTCCCTAGATCATGTACTATGTGAAAGGGTATACTCTTACACTAGCATAAATCAGTAAAATTTTAATTAAACCTCTACCTGTGCTTAACACTGGGCTAAATCATTTTCATGATAAATAACAATTAAATAAAAGTGATAAAATGGAGTTTAGAATTTTCCTCCATTTCTCTCTAGTCATATGCCAACATGTTCAGTTTTCCTATTTAGATCTTTCCTTCATAGATCACTAAATCCATAACTGTGTTTCTAGACCACAAATACTTCTAGACTGATTGTCACTCATCAGTCCTAGCCCACCTGCCATCTCTCTGGGTGCTGTCACATGATTTACTCTGTTTCATCTGGTCTCAACTAGAATGAGCACAACAGAAACACCAAATTAGGGGCAGTGTTTGACCTAGTTTCCAGAAAATCTTCTTAAAATGAAAATATGTTTGGACTAACACTAGAGTGATAGGTCATCTTAATTCAAACACTTTGTACAAAATTGTTTTGGGAGGAATATGACCTCCAGGGGATATTCTTGCCTTGAGCCAGAATTAATTTGGAATTTGACCTAAAGTGAATCTAGCTGCTCACCTATGGATCCATTTCATCAAGCAACTTTTTTGTTTGCTTGAAATGTCCTGCCATTTGAAAGCTAATGTCCTGGTCCTCCAGGAGGAACCCAATGTAACAGTAAGGGGATTAGCTGCCCTTCCATTCTTACTTCTATAGTACATGATAAAGGCCCATAGCTGCAGAGAGTGATTATATAGTCAGGTAACTGGTTGAGATTTTCTCCATGTTCTAATTCCAGAAATACCCCTTTCCCTAAAAAAAATTAATACTTACTAGAAAGAAGTTTTCAGGCACACAAACACAACAGACTGGACATTAGGTCCCATCCAGAAACCAACCAATAAGTTCAAAGTAAGGCATCAGTATATATGGCTTTTGCTGGTAACAAACCACCTCAAAACTTAGAGGCTTAAAACAAGTACTGCTGTGCGTCGTGCCTCTGAGGCCTCCCTCCAGAGAAGGCTGGAAACGCTAGAATGCTGGAGCCTCTTTCCATGTGGTTGTTCATCAATGAGCAGGCTAGTCTGGGCTTGTTCACATATTGGTAGAAGAGTTCCCGGTGTAAGAGAAAAAGCAGTGAAGTCACTTGAGTCCCAGGCTGAGCAGTCAGACAGGGTTACTTCTAGTGCATTCTGTTTGTCAGATAAAGTCCCTAGGCCCCTCAGATTTAAGATGTGGTGAAAGAGACTCATTGATAAATGATGCTTTAGAGAATCTAGGGCCATTTTGCAATCTACAAGAGCATCCATAGTCTTTGCTCTTAACACAGATTCTCAAGCCATTTATCATAAAGCATTTTTCACAGGTCAGTAGGTATTTCTGTAAATACGGGATCATAACCCCAGCATAGCTGGCATAAAGCTTGCCAGTGTCATAGTTTTACACCTCATCAGATTCTGAGGTTGAAGCAGACATGCCTTTGAAGCACAGCATGAAATCGATTCCTCCAGTGACATTCACTGGATGATAGCCATCCATCCTATTAGTGAAAAAATGAATTTAGAAATGAAATTCTTGCAAAAATAAAACAAACATAAAACAGCAACAACTCTTGGAAGAATTCTGCTTTCCTCTTAGTGAATTTTGTTAAGGAAAATATTTTGGCTGTACTCTTTGAAAACTGGTCCAACCAAGAGCAATATTAACTCAAAAAGACTGTGTCAGCACTCTCGGCTTCAGGCTTTATGTCCTGATTTGCCTGGTGCTTATAGGGCAAAAGAACCCATTTCTAACTTGTTGAAATTCTTCTCCCTGGCTTGGCCAGCATTTCTGGCACCTCACTGACTTCACACTGCTGAGGCTAAACGCTGACCTCTTCAGAAGTCGTTCTCAGGTCTTTTTGACTGAAGACCTCCTTTGGCACTTGAAGATATTTTCACAAGTAACTTCCTCTCCTTTTGGAAATCTGTTGCTCCCGATGTGAAGCACAGTGAAGTACAGAATGTCTTTGGTATCTGTTTTCTTCAGTATCTCAGAAACACAGAATGATGTAAGGTATAAAGTAGGAATTTGCCTACTCTGTGTGATTTGAGGGCATTATCATTTATCAACATCTTTATATAAGTTTTTGTCATGATTCCTGACATTGTTACTATTAGAGAACCATTATTTGTTTTGGAGTAGTCTGGCTTGTTGCATGGATTAGGATGTTATATGTTATATAATCCAGCCAGTCCTGAGGAAAAGGGACACAAAAAGTGATGTGGATGGTGTGAAGAGTTTGGAACCAAAAATGGGAGAACTGGGCTCTAGACTCAGGAAAGTCACTACCTGGCTGGGTGACCTTGTGTATGTACCCACTTCTTTGGGTTATCTACAAAATCAAGACTGTAAACAAGAAGAGTGTTGTTTCTTAGGATTGGCATGATAAAAATGTGCAAGAGAATAGGAGCCAGGGGCAGGGGTCATTGCCACAGCAAGGTCAGCTGGAGGTCTGGGTGGGTGCCCTGGCAGTCAGGGGCTACACCCAATTACTGGACCCTAAAGAGAAGGACACTAGTGAGGATAAAAGTAGTGTGGAGGAGTAGACATTAAAGGTTATGGGAATATTGTGTTGTCCAGTTCAGCAATCGTTTATTAAGCACCTATGTGCCAGGCACTGGGCTGGATCATGAATTTGAAAGACACAGAGAAACAAAAAATAGATAATAACAAAATGTTATTGTTACACATTAAGCCAGCTGCTTTTTCTGAGCAATATAAGATCCTGGAGAAGGGAACAGGGAAAGATTCTTACAGTAGATAGAAACCTTAAGTCTTGAAGGCTGAGTGAGACTTTTTTTCAGAGGAATAAAAGAGGAAATAACATTGCAGGAGAGCATTCCCCAGAGAGGAGAGAGCAGAAGCCACCACGCCAGGACATGAGCAGCAGGAGGTATGTGGGAAGCAGCCCTATGACAATAGGCTTGCAGTTTAGCAGATCAGCTTCTGGGCAAACGACACCCGGGATCTGCATGTGGGAGGGAGAAGAAACACTGTTCTTTTTCAAAATGTCCTCAGTCCTGGAGGGCATCACCATGTGTTTCTGTCATCTTACTCCTGAGTCTAAAAAACCTCAACTCCTTATTTTTTCCGTACCGATGGAAGAGGTGGCTGGAAAAGTTTGTTTGGATATTTGGGACATACTTTAAGTTACTGGTTTGGTCTGATCTCCTGAGCATGAAGCCAGAGACAAGACTGAGCTGAAATAGAAACCAGGGCTCACTTCCCTAGCTTCAGCAGCCTTCTTACCACCATTCGAACATCAATTTAATTCAAACTTAAATATTTAATAGCCTCTATCATATTAAAGAGATTTAAATTTGCATTTAAACTTTCATTTCACCTCTACCTCACAGAGAAATTAAGAATCCATTTCCAGAAGGCCACATCACTCAGGGTGTGCACCTAGAGGTAGCCTGGCAATCTGGAATTCAGAGTCTGTGAAATATGCTGAGAACAATCAGATTCCAGTGTTCCAGATATTCCTGATCCCCATAGCTCTGCAGCTCAAGATTACTTAGCTCATCAGTTTCAGAAGCTACCCTGTGCCCAGCATTTGTGATAGACATGAGCAGGACCACAGAAGAATTAGCATATTGTCCCTGGTGTAAATATTTACCCTGTTACAGCAGGAGTAGGCCTTGTCCACCTTAAGTAATTAGACAAAAATTGAAGAAGAAAAAATTAATTCACAGCTTTAGTGAATTGCTGTGTAATATCACTTAGGCCCTTAAATTAAGGGAATCACTCACTGGTTGGTGACAAACCCAGAAGAGAAATAGAAGAAAACAATAGGTCATCGATACACCATTTCACACACTGAATCTCACCAGGTAGGACAGGGAACAGAGAGCAGGGTGAGTTGTCTTGATTGAGTGGTGAGATCAGCCTTTGGGTGTTGATGGAAGGGAAGGGCAATGAAAAATATCTTAGGTGTCACCTGACACTGCTACCTCCCCAGTCCTGTCATTAATTACTACTTTGGCCTACTCATTTAGTTATTTATTCAACAAATATTTGTTTAGTTCACTGTGAACACTGCCAAGTGTCAATTATTTTCCAAGACCATAACGATGAACACAGTTCTCAGCATCAAAGATCTTACATTCTAGTAGAGATGAAAGACTAGCAAAGCAAATGGTAAGTGCAGGAGGGTATGAAAAACACTACAATAAACATATAGTACCAGGAGTGGAAATGCACAGGGAAATGTCTCCTAAACCCCTAGTCATTCCAGATGATGATCATGTTGGCAGGTGACATAGTGTTTGAGCTGAGAATACTTAACTAAGCAGAGAAAGGTGATCTAGGCTGAGAAATGAGTGAAACAAGATACACTCTGGTGCTCATTCAGGATGGGTGGGTGTAGGTATATGGGAGTGTGGTGAAGATGAGGCTGGGAACCAAGCTGGCAGAGCTCACATGGGGATTAAACTGCTAAAACCCCTTCTCAAATGCATATATTTGGGTGGAAAAATTAAACATGAATTAATTACCATCCACTTTGCATCAAATCAACACAGCACATATATTAACTTCTGTTAAATGAATGGCAAACAGGATAAGAATGCTTCTATGTAGCCTTGGAAGGGGCAAGAGGCTGGCAGGGCCTTACGTCCCCGATGGCTGTTGGAAGACACCAAGCCCTTATGGCCTAAGGTGGAATGGACTCCAAGGAAAGGAAGCAATGCAGCTCTGCTCACTTTACTGTTGGAACCAACATATTTACTGTGGAAGCATGTCAGCAAATAGATACTCTATTTCCTATACCAGGAAACTTTCTATTGGTAAACCACTCCTCTGCTCACTCACTACATTTAACATAATTTCTTTTAATATGCAGAATGGGCTCCAAGATGCAGCTGTCAGGCCCAGGGAAGCTCATTCCCAAACAGTGGATCCCTGTGGTGGGGGGAGAGCACCTCTCTTGCTCCTTGCTCTGCTCTTCCCAGCTCGTCCCTCACCAGCATTTTGTCCAGGTCCCAACTCCCCAGCTACTGCTGGTAGCTTCAGGGAACTCTAAAGAGAGGGATTCTCTTTATGCATTGGGCAATATGTTCTAGGAACACAAGGGTAAGTAATGTATAATTCTTTCACTCAAGAACTCATTTCCCAGGCAAAGGAATAAATGTACTAACAGATTTTCTGGTACAAAGTGATTAGGGCTATAAAATGTATAGGATGGATTGGAAGGTAAGGTGGAGAGAATGGCAACAGGAAGAACAGCCAGCAGGTGGATAAACCAAGGCAAGAAATAGGGTGAGTGTGGGGGAGACTTTTAGAGTTGTCCTGTTTTAGATTATTGCCCTAACTCAGTGCTGCATGGATCACACTTTGAGTAATTTCTTTGGGCAAGTGCCAAAGCATTAAATCACAAGGAACAGAAACCAAAACAAATGTACAATGTTTTCCTCTAAAAATGATCAAGCTAGGAGGTCAAGGTTTATAGAAGAACTGTGGAAGTTCCTAGAACTGACTGATGGAGAACGCAGAACACCAGACCCAGAATCTCATGTAGTCCCACTCCTAAATCACTGATCATTTCTCAGCTATACAGTGGTGATTTTTTTTTACAAGAGATTTTACTACTCAGGGAATTTCTTTTGCACTTTAAAGTATTGAATTAAGCTTTGTAATTAGTTGGGTTTTGTCATTCAAGCCATGTTTGTTTTACATGAAAAGTTAAAAGCACAGATCTTTACTGGTCAGATTAAGACAAGCAATTCTCATGACTCAAAAGCCCTGCAAGTGTATGGCCACGTGACTGAAGCATCAGCACCTCTCAGACTCCTATCACTGCATGCATATGCAATTGTTGAGAAAAGATAGACAACTACTCATTAATTTTATAGTTGTATTGAAATATATTTATATATCATTCTTGCTTCTATATGTTAAAACTCTAGCCTAAACTTATGTTTGCTAATCAATCAATTTAAGGACTAATAGTTTAAGAAATGTTTTTTTAATGTCGGTATCATTAATCTACAATTACAGAAAGAACATTATGTTTGTTAGGTTCCCGCCTTCACCAAGTCCCCCCCACATACCCCTTCACAGTCACTGTCCATCTGCATAGTAAGATGCTGTAAAATCACTACTTGTCTTCTCTGTGTTGCACAGCCCTCCCCGTGCCCCCCATGCACTATACATGCTAATCATAATGCCCTCTTTCTTTTGCCCCACCCTTATCCCTCCCTTCCCACCCATCATCCGCAGTCCCTTTTCCTTTGGTAACTATTAGTCCATTCTTGGGTTCTGTGATTCTGCTGCTGTTTTATTCCTTCAGTTTTACTTTGTTCTTATACTCCACATATGAGTGAAATCATTTGGTACTTGTCTTTCTCTGCCTAGCTTATTTCACTGAGCACAATACCCTCTAGCTCCATCCATGTTGTTGCGAATGGTAGGATCTGGTTTTTTCTTATGGCTGCATAATATTCCATTGTGTATATGTAACACATCTTCTTTAACCATTCATCTACTGATGGACATTTAGGTTGCTTCCATATCTTGGCTATTGTAAATAGTGCAGTGATAAACATAGGGGTGCATCTGTCTTTTTCAAACTGGAGTGCTGCATTCTTAGGATAAATTCCTAGAAGTGGAATTCCTGGGTCAAATGGTATTTCTATTTTGAGCATTCTGAGGAACCTCCATACTGCTTTCCACAATGGTTGAACTAATTTACATTCCCACCAGCAGTGTAGGAGGGTTCTCCTTTGTCAACACCCTTGCCAACATTTGTTGTTGTCTGTCTTTTCGATGATGGCAATCCTTAATGGTGTGAGGTGATATCTCATTGTGGTTTCAATTTGCATTTCTCTGATGATTAGCAATGTGGAGCGTCCTTTCATGTGCCTGTTGGCCATCTGGATTTCTTCTTTAGAGAACTGTCTATTCAGCTTCCTCTGCCCATTTTTTAATTGGATTATTTGCTTTTTGTTTGTTGAGGTGTGTGAGCTCTTTATATATTTTGGATGTCAATCCTTTATAGGATCTGTCATTTATGAATATATTCTCCCATACTGTAGGATACCTTTTTGTTCTATTGATGGTGTCCTTTGCTGTACAGAATCTTTTTAGGTTGATATAGTCCCACTTGTTCATTTTTGCCTTTGTTTCCCTTGCCTGGGGAGATATGTTCATGAAGAACTCACTCATGTTTTCATGAGATTTTTGCCTATGTTTTTTTCTAAGATTTTTATGGTTTCATGACTTACATTCAGGTCTTTGATCCATTTGGAGTTTACTTTTGTGTATGGGGTTAGACAGTGATCCAGTTTCATTCTCTTACATGTAGCTGTCCAGTTTTGCCAGCACCATCTGTCATTTCCCCATTGTATGTCCATGGCTCCTTTATCGTATATTAATTTTCCATATATGTTTGGGTTAATGTCTGGAGTCTCTATTCTGTTCCACTGGTCTGTGGCTCTGTTTTTGTGCCAATCAAGACCAAATTGTCTTGATTACTGTGGCTTTGTAGTAGAGCTTGAAGTTGGAGAGTGAGATCCCCCTCACTTTATTCTTCCTTCTCAGGATTGCTTTGGCTATTCGGGGGCTTTGGCAGTTCCATATGAATTTCTGAACTATTTGTTCCAGTTTGTTGATAATTTGATAGGGATTGCATTGAATCTGTATATTGCTTTGGGCAGGATGGCCATTTTGACGATATTAATTGTTCCTAGCCAGGAGCATGGGATGAGTTTCCATTTGTTAGAGTCCTCTTTAATTTCTCTTAAGAGTGTCTTGTAGTTTTCAGGGTATAGGTCTTTCACTTCCTTGGTTTGGTTTATTCCTAGGTATTTTATTCTTTTTGATGCTATTGTGAATGGAATTGTTTTCCTGGTTTCTCTTTCTATTAGTTTATTGTTAGTGTATAGGAAAGCTACAGATTTCTGTGTGTTAGTTCTGTATCCTGCAACTTTGCTGAATTCTGATATTAGTTCTCGTAGTTTTGCAGTGGAGTCTTTAGGGTTTATGTACATCTGCAAATAGTGACAGTTTAACCTTTTCTTTACCAATCTGGATTCCTTGTATTTTTTTTTTCATATTGCTGTGGCTAGGACCTCCAGTACTATGTTGAATAACAGTGGGGAAAGTGGGCATCCCTGTCTTGTTCCCAATCTCAGAGGAAAAGCGTTAAGCCTCTCGCTGTTCAGTATGATGTTAGCTGTGGGTTTATCATATATGGCCTTTATTATGTTGAGATACTTCCCCTCGTTTTTTTCATGAACGGATGTTGAATTTTGTCGAATGATTTTTCAGCATCTATGGAGATGATCATGCGGTTTTTGTCGTTCTTTTTGTTGATGTGGTGGATGATGTTGATGGATTTTCAAATGTTGTACCATCCTTGCATCCCTGGAATGAATCCCCCTTGGTCATGGTATATGATCCTCCTGATGTATTTTTGAATTCGGTTTGCTAATATTTTGTTGAGTATTTTTGCATCTAAGTTCATCAGGGATATTGGTCTGTAGTTTTCTTTTTTGGTGAGATCTTTGCCTGGTTTTGGTATTAGGGTGATGTTGGCTTCATAGAATAAGTTGGGGAGTATCCCCTCCTCTTCTATTTTTTGGAACACTTTAAGGAGAATGGGTGTTATGTCTTCTCTGTATGTCTGATAAAATTCTGAGGTAAATCCATCTGGCCCAGGGGTTTTATTCTTGGGTAGTTTTTTGATTACCGATTCAATTTCGTTGCTGATAATTGGTCTGCTTAGATTTTCTGTTTCTTTCTGGGTCAGTCTTGAAAGGTTGTATTTTTCTAGGAAGTTGTCCATTTCTCCTAGGTTTCCCAGCTTGTTAGCATATAGGTTTTCATAGTATTCTCTAATGATTCTTTGTATTTATGTGGGGTCTGTTGTGATTTTTCCTTTCTCGTTTCTGATTCTGTTGATGTGTGTTGAATCTCTTTTTCTCTTAATAAGCCTGGCTAGAAGCTTATCTATTTTGTTTATTTTCTCAAAGTTCCAGCTCTTGGTTTCATTGATTTTTGCTATTGTTTATATTCTTCTCAATTTTATTTATTTCTTTTCTGGTCTTTATTATGTCCCTCCTTCTGCTGACCTTAGGCCTCATTTGTTCTTCTTTTTCCACTTTTGATAATTGTGACATTAGACCATTCATTTGGGATTGTTCTTCCTTCTTTAAATATGCTTGGATTGCTATATACTTTCCTCTTAAAACTGCTTTTGCTGCATCCCACAGAAGTTGGGGCTTTGTGTTGTTGTCATTTGTTTCCATATATTGCTGAATCTCCATTTTAATTTGGTCATTGATCCATTGATTATTTAGAAGCATGTTGTTAAGCCTCCATGTGTTTGTGAGCCTTTTTGTTTTCTTTGTAGAATTTATTTCTAATTTTATACCTTTGTGGTCTGAAAAGTTGGTTGGTAGGATTTCAATCTTTTGGAATTTACTGAGGTTCTTTTTGTGGCCTAGTATGTGGTCTATTCTGGAGAATGTTCCATGTGCACTTGAGAAGAATATGTATCCTGTTGCTTTTGGATGTAGAGTTCTTTAGATGTCTATTAGGTCCATCTGTTCTAGTGTGTTGTTCAGTTCCTCTGTGTCCTTACTTATTTTCTGTCTGGTGGATCTGTCCTTTGGAGTGAGTGGTGTGTTAAGGTCTCCCAAAATGAATGCATTGCATTCTATTTCCTCCTTTAATTCTGTTAGTATTTGTTTCACATATATTGGTGCTCCTGTATTGGGTGCATATATGCTTGTAATGGTTATATCCTCTTGCTGAGCTGAGCTCTTTATCATTATGTAATGTCCTTCTTTATATCTTGTTACTTTCTTTATTTTGAAGTCTATTTTGTCTGATACTAGTATTGCAACACCTGCTTTTTTCTCTCTGTTGTTTGCATGAAATATGTTTTTCCATCCTTTGACTTTTAATCTGTGCATGTCTTTGGGTTTGAGGTGAGTCTCTTATAAGCAGCATATAAATGGGTCTTCCTGTTTTATCCATTCTATTACTCTGTGTCTTTTGATTGGTGCATTCAGTCCATTTACATTTAGGGTGATTATTGAAAGATATGTACTTATTGCCATTGCAGGCTTTAGATTCGTGGTTACCAAGGGTTCAAGGTTAGCTTGTTTTCTACCTTACCGTCTGACTTAACTCACTGATTGAGCTGTTATAAACACAGTCTGATGAGTATTTCTTTCCCTTCTTTTTCCTCCTCCTCCATTCTTCATATGTTGGGTGTTTTGTTCTGTGCTCTTTTTAGGAGTGCTCCCATCTAGAGCAGTCCCTGTAAGATGCCCTGTAGAGGTGGTTTGTGGGAGGCAAATTCCGTCAACTTTTGCTTGTCTGGGAATTACTTAATCCCTCCTTCATCTTTACATTATAATCATGCTGGATACAGTATCCTTGGTTCAAGGCCCTTCTGTTTCATTGCATTAAATATATCATGCCATTCTCTTCTGGCCTGTAAGGTTTCTGTTGAGAAGTCTGATGATAGCCTGATGGGTTTTCCTTTGTAGGTGACCTTTTTTCTCTCTCTGGCTGCCTTTAATACTCTGTCCTTATCCTTGATCTTTGCCATTTTAATTATTATGTGTCTTGGTGTTGTCCTCTTTGGGTCTCATCTCTCGGGTATTCTGGGTGCCTCTGCAGTCTGAGCAACTATTTCCTCCCCAAGTTTGGGGAAGTTCTCAGCACTTATTTCTTCAAAGACACTTTCTATCCCTTTTTCTCTCTCTTATTCTTCTGGTACCCCTATAATGTGGATATTGTTCCTTTTGGATTGGTTACACAGTTCTCTTAATATTGTTTCATTCCTGGAGATCCTTTTATCTCTCTCTGCATCAGCTTCTGTGCATTCCTGTTCTGTGGTTTCTTTTCCATCAATGGCCTCTTGCATTTTATCCATTCTGCTTTTAAATCCTTCCAGTGATTGTTTCAGTTCTGTAATCTCCCTCTGGATGTCATCCCTTAGCTCTTGCATATTTCTCTGCAGCTCCATCAGTATGTTTATGATTTTTATTTTGAATTCTTTTTCAGGAAGACTGGTTAGGTCTATCTCCTTCTCAGGGGTTGTGATTTTGCTGTGTATCAAAATTTTCTGCCTTTTTGTGGTGATAGAGGTAGTTTGTGGAGCTTGCGCAAGTGATTGCTGGGAGAATGTCTCTTCTTGTCACTTTGTGGCCTTCTTCTCCTTGGAGAAAAGTGACCTCCAGCGGCTTGTGCTGGGCAGCTGTGCACAGCTGCGGTTTCTGATTCTTGCCTGGCGGCTATGGAGTTTAACTCCACATTTGCTGTGGGCTTGGCCTGCCTCAGGCTGCTGCTCCGATATGGTAGTGCCTCATCGGAGGGGAAACGGCCAGGAGGCCGTTTATCTCTGTGAGGGGCCTCCAAGCTTCCCTGCTGCCCAGGGGATTAGGGTGCCCAGAGTTCCCCGGGATTCCCAGCTGCTGGACTGTGACCCGGGATGCTTCCGTCCAGCTGTGGGGTCCCTGTCCCTTTAAGACTTTCAAAAAGCACTCACTTTTCTTTGTCCCCGGGGCACCGGCTGTGGGGACCTGCTCACAGGTCTTACTGTCCTATTTCTCTAGTTTCCAGCACCCCACACATGCACTGTGTCTGCACTCTGGTGCGGATGGGTAGGGCTGGGTGATTAGCAGTCCTGGGCTCCCTCTCCCTCCCCTCTCTGACTCCTCTCCTCCCACCGGGAGCTGGGGGGAGGGGCGCTCAGGTCCTGCCAGGCTTCAGCTTGTATCTTACCCGCTTTGTGAGGCGCTGGGTTCTCGCAGGTGTGGATGTAGTCTGGCTCTTGTCCTGTGTCTTCTGTTCTCTCTTTTAGGAAGAGTTGTATTTGTTGTATTTTCAAAAGTATATGTGGTTTTGGGAGGAGATTTCCACTGCTCTACTCAAGCCGCCATCTTGGCTCCACCTTATAGTTAAGTTTTATTAAGAATCTACTATATAAGCCGAGGCCTTTCCATTCCTTGTGCCATAGGAAGTATTGCTATATTCTTATAAGAACTTTGCAAGCTATTCATTATGTTCTCATTGTGGATGAAAACTTTAAGTGCCAAGTATTCATGTTATTCAAGATTGCAGCTGCAAAGCACATAGCAGACTTCCGCCAATGACTTATTTAAAAAAGGAATGAAATGGAAGAACCAGAATTTCATCAGTTCTTTGCATCCCAGGGTGTGTTTACTTTTCATTTACTATATCTCACTCCTCCCCAGAAAGGAAATTTAGACAAATGACATCTGTAGAATGCACATACCCTCATAATACGCAGCTAGCAACTATTAAAGAGGTCTCTGCAGATGGCTGAGCTGCTCTGGGAGTGGTGCTTATAACTCCCACATCGGGAGGAAAAGAGGTGCTCAGAAAGGTGGAATAAAGCCTCTCTGGAGTGAGCTTCCTAGGTGTAAACCTTAGGGATGAGTTTTCCTCTTTCCAAGAGCAAAACAAGAAATCCTGCCAAGGCTTTGAGCACCTTCCTGATGGCAGTGAGGAGCCACTACCCGGGAGCTGTGGGCTGGGACCAGGAGACCTCAAAGCAGCAGCGAGGATGAGGTGGTTGTAGCCAGACTTGTCCAACTGAGACCAAGACACAGCGGAGGAAGAGGAGGCGCAGTTGTGGGGACCAACTTCAGCACGGCTCAGCAGCATCTCAGAGGCAAATGCCCAGAGCTAAGCAATGAGTCTTTGATGCCTACAGGTGGTTAGTTGGATTTGTTATGTTCTCAGCATCTGCAGTTGGCCTCGAGGGCTCAGGGAAATGTGAAATCCCAGGCAGTTCTGACACAGGCATGCTCTTGAGCTCCAGAAACTTGCTTGAAGATAGCTCACCTTGAAATGGTAGGTTGTTTAGGGCAGAAATGCAGCTATTGCCTGGGGCAGTAGAATTTAATTTCTGTTTCTTCTCCTCCATGCTTAGGTCCAGGTTGTTGAAATGTGCTTACAGGAAACAGCTGATCCCTGGTGGGATGGGTCTTTGTGCTCCCCTTGGTGATTTTGCTTAACCTCCCACACCTGTCCCCTCCCAGGAGGCAGATAACAGGGAAGAAACTCAATGCTAACCATGGCTAACTTAAAACAGAGACCAGAGACTAATAGCAGAACTGAATTTAGTGATTTTTATGGGCTGAATTGGTCCCCTTGTGCTTATCTGTTGAAGTTTTAATCCCCAGCACCTCAGAGTGCAACCATATTAGGAGATAAGGGCTGTAAAGGGGGTAATTAAGTCACAGTGAGGCCTTTAGGGTGGAGCCTAATCTACTATGACTAGTGTCCTTATAAGAAGAGGAGGTTAGGACAGAGATGTGCTCAGAGGATGACCATGGGCAGATGCAGGTGGAAGTTGGACATCTGAGAGTCACAGAGCGAGGCCTCAGAAGAAACCAGCCAGCCAGCCCTGCCAGTAGCCAGATCTGGGACTGCTGAACTCCAGAGCTGTAAGAAAATACCTTGCTTGCTGAAGTCACCAGTCTGTGGCACTCTGTTAGGACAGCCCTACACACTAATAGAGCGGTCCAAGTTTCTGAAGACACTGCATGAAGGTTTAAGGCAAATGGGCCATGGGTGAGGGAGAACTAAGGACCACTTGAGGCCCCAAATTTTGCCCACATACATAATTAAATCATCATATTTTAGAGAACTTTGAACTCATGCAAAAACAGAATGTACAACTGTTCATAGAAACTATAATAGGATGAAAATACTGATTACCTGTGGAATGTTTATTGCATGGTACAAATATCAATTTAATCCTCAGTGCAGCATTCTGAGATAGGTAGCCTAATATCCCCATTTTATGGATAACGAAACAATAATAGTGGGGTAAGTAATTTTACCACCCAGCTAGTGGCAGAGCCAAGGCTCTAACAGATGAAGGGTCTAACTGAGGCACAAAGGCGTTGAGTAGTTGTTCAGTCATGAAACAAGCAAAGCCATAGCTCAGCTGGACTTATAACCAGCATCTCCACCTTCAAATGTCATCTTTCCATGGTTCCTTCCAGATTGCGGTAAGTCAGTCAAAGGAGTGGCATGATTATGCACCCAGTGTGTTTTCATTGCTCTTCTGAAAAGAAGAGCCTGTTATAAACAGGAACGTTAAGACATCAGTGGTGGACAGCTAAAGGTGGCCTTCAACTTTTTATTTGTCCAAAACTTTTCTTCTCTGTGTTTCAAATTCCTTGGAGAAAACGTTCAGCATATGCTGAGTATTCATGATACACAGTTGATCTTACAACTGGAATTACACCATAATATAAGGCTGCAGCATTGCTTAAAATATTGACTCACAGGCACAGCTGGTGCTTCATTTGTATTGCATTCAGAAGTGTAGAAACACTTTTTTTAACTTTTCAAGCTGAGTAAACATGTGAATCCAGGATCAATATAGACTAGAGACTGTAGTTAACATAGCGTGAGTTATATGATGTTATGGGGGAAAAAAGCAGAAGTCATTCAGGTACTCTCATGTTGAAATGCCTGAATAAATTATTTCAGAATTGGAAAATTGTGCATAAAAAGGTCTTCTGGATGCACCTGTGTTAAAACACACACACATACAAGGAAAGAAGACATTGAGGACAAATGTTTGTTCTGATTAAGGATAAGACATTCGATGGAAGTTTATGTGTTTGCCAAACACATTGCAAATGATATTGAAGATGACAGATTCTTTTGTATGTGTAGCTTCATCCACATCTGTGTGACATAATTGCAGTGCATGCCATGTGCTCTCTGGAAGTCTTTCAGACTTGGGCTGACTTTTCAAGCGTGTATTTTTTCACTTATTCAACCTCTTATTCTTCCATTCAATAATAGTTATGGCTGACCCTACTGGTGCTCAGAACTGGAGATATGGCAGCGAATATGACAAAACATGGTTCATCTGCCCAAAAAGTCTAGAGCTGCACTGAGCCATCATTCAATCCTGGGAATGCGATGCTGATGAATGCTATGAAGGAGAAGTAAACTGTTCTCTAAGTACAAAACAGCTGAGCCCAGCTAACTCCCAAACTAGAGTTCTTTCCCGAATGTGTTTGCAGAGGTAGTATGAAATGCCAAAAACTAAAAACGAGGAGTCACACAGTTCTAGAAATATTTCCTTTCACTATATTTAGCTTTGAGTTCATTATTTTGTAGAACTTATTTTGCGGCTACCTGAAAAAAATAGGGTATTCAAGCTCAGTGGTCTTACAAATTGCTTATTCACACAGCCATCAAGTTCACAAGAGGAGTAATTCAAAATTTTTTTCCTTGTGTTTTGTCTTCTGGACACCCAAAGCCATCCTTGGGATCTGTCAGCTGGGTGGACATCTCTGTTCCCTGCAGTTTTCTTGGAGAAGACCCAAGCAGTAATTATAGTTATTTTACATGTACTTTTGTGAGTGTTTTAAGATTCTACTATGGTTCTCACTCAATACCACATTCAGGATAGTATGGTGCCTCTTTACTCAGAGAGAATCAGCCCCCCAACTATCTACACCAACTTTGGATCTGGGAGCTTAATAAAACCATAACTCAGGTTTCTCTTATTGTTGTTTTCTGTCCCATCTTTGTTCCATAGGGATTTTTTTTCCATAGGGATTTATATATGGCGTAGAGATACTTTAACTATCATTTCTATGTGTTTAAAATCAAGATGGGGAGGATTCCAGATGAAATCGCAGCAAGAATTTGACCAGAATTCACAAGGATAAACATTCTGCATTCACAATTCTTTGGCAAAAAAAAAAAAGATAAATTCAATACATTGCTTTTGAATATGCTGTCCTTCAAATATGTGTAAACTGAACTAGCAAGAAACATTAAAACAAATTACTTAGGTAATTCTTTCAATCCAAAATTGCTCCTTAACCTTTCTTTTTGTATCTTTTATGTGTTTTCTGTACTTTAATTCCACATACCAAACTCCAAAATTTAAAAGTTCATTTTCTTAGGTCATATTTCTCATTATAATCTCAAGCCTTATAATAAGACAGACTTCTCAGCAATCAGATTCAACTCTGAGCTCTACCCTTGGAACTTTCTCCTTGATTTAGATCAAAATATCAGGAAGGGGTTTGAGCAAAAATTTCATTTTCCTAGTTTGGTAGGGTAATCATTTAACTCAGATGGAATGCCATGTATTAGAGTTTCCTAACTTTTTTGAGTGGATCTTCTAATACATTGCTACTGATACAATGGGGAAATCAATTTTACATGCTCATCAAATAGCAACTGATAATACACTATTATGTAGTGTTTATAATCAATTCTCTTTTTCTGTAAGTGCCCTGTTCATACAATAATGAATTAAATTTTCAGTGTATCCATTAAAAATCACTCAAATAATTCCTTTATTTTCATGTTCTTTGGGAAACTCATGTTTCATGATACTTTTCAGAGTTAACTTATGTCAAAAATAGTGCAGCCCCTGAGATTATACCCTGTTTACGGGCTGATATGTTTATCTGTCACAGTTTCAAAAATGTGGGCAAAAGTGATGAGGCCTGGCCAACATGGCGGCGTGAGTAGGACAGTGGGAATCTCCTCCCAAAAACATATGTATTTTTCAAAATACAACAAATACAACTAATCCTAAAAGAGAGACCAGAA
Source organism: Manis javanica (assembly GCF_040802235.1). NCBI lineage: Eukaryota > Metazoa > Chordata > Mammalia > Pholidota > Manidae > Manis > Manis javanica. The sequence continues at coordinate 111,507,236 of NC_133159.1, read as the reverse complement.
GACACAGGACAACAGCCAGACTACATCCACACGTGCGAGAGCCCAGCGCCTGGTGAAAGGGGTAAGATACAACCCCCAGCCCGGCAGGACCTGAGCACGCCTCCCCCCAGCTCCCGGCGGGAGGGAGAGGGAGCCCAGGACTGCTAAACACCCAGACCCAGCCACCCGCACCAGAGCGCAGACACAGTGCATGCATGGAGGGCTGGAAACTAGGGAAACAGGGCAGCAAGACCTCTGAGCAGGTTCCAAAGCTGAAGCCCCTGTGACAAAGAAAAGCGAGTGCTTTTTGAAAATCTTAAAGGGACAGGGATGTTACAGCTGGATGGAAACAACACAGATCACAGCCCAGTGGCTGGAAATTACAGGGAAAACCGGGTGCACTAACCCCCAGGGCAACAGCTCTGAGACCCCTCATGGAGGTAAACAGCCAAACAGACCCCCGGTCAATTACCCCTATGGGCACTGCGAAAGCACAGAGGCAGCCTAAGGCAGGCCCTGCCCTCAGAAAGGGAGCTTCCTCCATATCAGCCTGGCAAGACACAAAGACCCAGTCTACACGATATTACCCAAAACAAGCCACTAGGGGTCGCAGTTGTCCCAGTAAAGAAAGGCCAGTAGCAAGTGAAAAGTTTGACCCTCCCAGGTGACAGTCAATAGCACCTGTCAACATGAAAAGGCTAAAAAACATGATCCAGACAAGACTAACCCAGACAGCTTTGGCATCTGCTACATCTTCCCCTGAGAAGGAACCTGCGGAGATAGATTTAGCCAGTCTTCATGAAAAAGAATTCAAAACAGAAGTCATAACCATGCTGATGGACTTGCAGAGAATACAGAAGTAAAACAAGCTCTGAAAGGACTTCAAAACAGAATGGATGAGATGCATGAGACCATTAATGGACTAGAAAACAGAGAACAGGAACACAGAGAAGCTGATGCAGAGAGAGATAAAAGGATCTCCAGGAATGAAAGAATGCTAAGAGAGCTGAGTGACCAATTGAAATGGAACAATATCCGGATTATAGGGGTACCAGAAGAAGAAGAAGAGAGAAAAAAAGGGATAGAAAGTGTCTTTGAAGAACTAATTGCTGAAAACTTCCCCAAACTAGGGGAGGAAATGGCCTCTCAGACCACAGAGGTACACAGAACTCCCATGACAAGGGATCCAAGGAGGGCAACATGATGACACATAATAATTAAAATGGCAAAGATCAAAGACAAGGACAAAGTATTAAAGGCAGCCAGAGAGAAAAAAAAGGTCACCTACAAAGGAAAACCCATCAGGCTATCATCAGACTTCTCAACAGAAACCCTACAGGCCAGAAGAGAATGGCCTGATATACTTAATGCAATGAAACAGAAGGGTCTCGAACCAAGAATACTGTATCCAGCACGAATATCATTTAAATATGAAGGAGGGATTAAACAATTCCCAGACAAGCAAAAGTTGACGGAATTTGCCTCCCACAAACCACCTCTACAGGGCATCCTACAGGGACTGCTCTAGATGGGAACACTCCTGAAAAGAGCACAGAACAAAACACCCAATATATGAAGAAGGTAGGAGGAGGAATAAGAAGGGAGAGAAATAAAGAATCATCAGACCATGTTTATAATAGCTCAATAAGCAAGTTAAGTTAGACAGTAAGATAGTAAAGAAGCTAACACTGAACTTTTGGTAACCACAAACTTAAAGCCTGCAATGGCAATAAGTACATACCTTTCAATAATCACCCTAAATGTAAATGGACTGAATGCACCAATGAAAAGACACAGAGTAATAGAATGGATAAAAAAGTAAAATCCATCCATATGCTGCTTACAAGAGACTCACCTCAAACCCAAAGACATGCACAGACTAAAAGTCAAGGGATGGAAAAAGATATTTCAGGCAAACAGCAAAGAGAAGAAAGCAGGTGTTGTAATTCTGGTATCAGACAAGACAGACTTCAAAATAAAGAAAGTAACAAAAGACAAAGAAGGACATTACAGAATGATAAAGGGCTCAGTCCAACAAGAGGACATAACCATTATAAATATATATGCACCCAATACAGGAGCACCAACATACCTGAAACAAATATTAACAGAACTAAAGGAGGAAATAGAATGCAATGCATTCATTCTAGGAGACTTCAACACACCACTCACTCCAAAGGACAGATCCACCAGACAGAAAAATAAGTAAGGACACAGAGGCACTGAACAATACACTAATAGACATCTGTAGATGGACCTAATAGACATCTACAGAACTCTACATCCAAAAGCCACAGGATACACATTCTTCTCAAGTGCACAAGGAACATTCTCCAGAATAGACCACATACTAGGCCACAAAAAGAGCCTCAGTAAATTCCAAAAGATTGAAATCCTACTAACCAACTTTTCAGACCACAAAGGCATAAAACTAGAAAGAAACTGTACAAAGAAAGCAAAAAGGCTCACAAACACATGGAGGCTTAACAACACGTTCTTAAATAATCAATGGATCAATGACCAAATCAAAATGGAGATCCAGCAATATATGGAAACAAACGACAACAACAACACTAAGCCCCAACTTCTGTGGGACACAGCAAAAGCAGTCTTAAGAGGAAAGTATATAGCAATCCAAGCATATTTAAAAAAGGAAGAACAATCCCAAATGAAAGGTCTAATGTCACAATTATCGAAATTGGAAAAAGAAGAACAAATGAGGCCTAAGGTCAGCAGAAGGAGGGACATAATAAAGATCAGAGAAGAAATAAATAAAATTGAGAAGAATAAAACAATAGCAAAAATCAATGAAACCAAGAGCTGGTTCTTCGAGAAAATAAACAAAATAGACAAGCCTCTAGCCAGACTTATTAAGAGGAAAAGAGAGTCAACACAAATCAACAGTATCAGAAACAAGAAAGGAAAAATCACGACGGACCCCACAGAAATACAAAGAATTATTAGAGAATACTATGAAAACCTATATGCTAACAAGCTGGGAAACCTAGGAGAAATGGACAACTCCTAGAAAAATACAACCTTCTAAGACTGACCCAGAAAGAAACAGAAAATCTAAACAGACCAATTACCAGCAACGAAATTGAAGCAGTAATCAAAAAACTACCAAAGAACAAAACCCCCAGGCCAGATGGATTTACCTCAGAATTTTATCAGACATACAGGGAAGACATAATACCCATTCTCCTTAAAGTTTTCCAAACAATAGAAGAGGAGGGGATAGTCCCAAACTCATTCTATGAAGGCAACATCATCACTCTACTACCAAAACCAGGCAAAGACCCCACCAAAAAAGAAAATTACAGACCAATATCCCTGGTGAACGTAGATGCAAAAGTACTCAATAAAATATTAGCAAACCTAATTCAAAAATACATCAAGAGTATTATGCACCATGACCAAGTGGGATTCATCCCAGGGATGCAAGGATGGCACAACATTTGAAAATCCATCAACATCATCCACCACATCAACAAAAAGAAAGACAAAAACCGCATGATCATCTCCATAGATGCTGAAAAAGCATTCTACAAACTTCAACATCCATTCGTGATAAAAACTCTCAACAAAATGGGTATAGAGGGCAAGTACCGCAGCATAATAAAGGCCATATATGATAATCCCACAGCCAACATCATACTGAACAGCGAGAAGCTGAAAGCTTTTCCTCTGTGATCGGGAACAAGACAGGGATGCCCACTCTCCCCACTGTTATTCAACATAGTACTGGAGGTCCTAGCCATGGCAATTAGACAAAACAAAGAAATACAAGGAATCTAGTTTGGGAAAGAAGAGGTCAAACTGTCACTATTTGCAGATGACATGATATTGTACATAAAAAACCATAAAGACTCCACTCTGAAACTACTAGAGCTAATATCAGAATTCAGCAAAGTTGCAGGATACGAAATTAACACACAGAAATCTGTAGCTTTCCTATACACTAACAACAAACTAATAGAAAGAGAAATCAGGAAGACAATTCCATTCATAATAGCATCAACAAGAATAAAATACCTAGGAATAAACCTAACCAAGGAAGTGAAAGACCTATACCCTGAAAACTATAAGACACTCTTAAGAGAAATTAAAGAGGTTACTAACAAATGGAAACTCATCCCATTCTCTTGGCTAGGAAGACTTAATATCGTCAAAATGGCCATCCTGCCCAAAGCAATATACAGATTCAATGCAATTCCTATCAAATTACCAACAGCTTTCTTCAGTGAACTGTAACAAATAGTTCAAAAATTCATATGGAAACACCAAAGACCCTGAATAGCTAAAGCAATCCTGAGAAGGAAGAATAAAGTGGGGGGTATCTCACTCCCGAACTTCAAGCTCTACTACAAAGCCACAGTAATCAAGACAGTTTGGTACTGGCACAAGAACAGAGCCACACACCAATGGAACAGAATAGGGACTCCAAACATTAACCCAAACATATATGGTCAACTAATATTTGATAAAGGGGCCATGGACATACAATGGGGAAATGACAGTCTCTTCAACAGATGGTGCTGGAAAAACTGGACAGCTACATATAAGAGAATGAAACTGGATCACTGTCTAACCCCATACACAAAAGTAAATTTGAAATGGATCAGAGACCTGAATGTAAGTCATGAAACCATAAAACTCTTAGAAAAAAACATAGGCAAAAATTTCTTAAACATAAACATGAGTGTCCTCTTCTTGAACATATCTCCCTGGACAAGGGAAACAAATGCAAAAATGAACAAATGGGACTATATCAAGCTGAAAAGCTTCTGTACAGCAAAGGACGCCATCAATAGAACAAAAAGGTATCCTACAGTATGGGAGAATATATTCAAAAGTGACAGATCCGATAAAGGGTTGACATCCAAAATATATAAAGAGCTCACACACCTCAACAAACAGAAAGCAAATAATCCAATTAAAAAATGGGCAGAGGAGCTGAATAGACAGTTCTCTAAAGAAGATATTCAGATGGCAACAGACACATGAAAAGATGCTCCACATCACTTGTCATGAGGGAAATGCAAATTAAAACCACAATGAGATATCATCTCATACTACCATCCAAAAGACAAACAACAACAAATGTTGGCGAGGTTGTGGAGAAAGGGGAACCCTCCTACACTGCTGGTGGGAATGCAAACTAGTTCAACCATTGTGGAAAGCAGTATGGACGTTCCTCAAAATGCTCAAAATAGAAATACCATTTGACCCAGGAATTCCACTTCTAGGAATATACCCCAAGAATGCAGCACTCCAGTCTGAAAAAGACAGATGCACCCCTATGTTTATCACTGCACTATTTACAATAGCCAAGATATGGAAGCAACCTAAATGTCCATCAGTAGATGAATGGATAAAGAAGATGTGGTACATATACACAATGGAATACTACTCAGCCATACGAAAAAAACAGATCCTACCATTTGCAACAACATGGATGGAGCTGGAGAGTATTATGCTCAGTGAAATAAGCCAGGCAGATAAAGACAAGTACCGAATGATCTCACTCATATGTGGAGTATAAGAACAAAAGAAAACTGAGGGAACAAAACAGCAGCACAAGCACAGAACCCAAGAATGGACTAAAGTTACCAAAGGGAAAGGGACTGGGGAGGATGGGTGGGAAGGGAGGGATAAGGGTGGGAAGAAAAGAAAGGGGGCATTACAATTAGCATGTATAGTGTTGGGGGGGGCACGGACAGGGCTGTGTAACACAGAGAAGACAAGTAGTGATTCTAAAGCATCTAGCTATGTTGAAGGACAGTGACTGTGAACTTGGTGACAAGTAGTGATTTTACAGCATCTTACTATGTTGATGGACAGTGACTGTGAACGGGGATGTGGGGGTGACTTGGTGAAAGGGGGAGCCTAGGAAACATAGTGTCCTTCATGTAATCATAGATTAATGATACCAAAACTTTAAAAAATTTTAAAAAAAGATATATATATATAAAAAAGACTTTCCACTTGGCTCCTGGCCTTTCTTTATTGGGACAACTGTGACCCCTCGCTGCTTGTGTTGGGCAATTGCATGTAGATTGGATCTTTGTATCTTGCCCGGCCGGTATGGAGGAAGCTCCCTTGCTGTGTGCATGGCCAGCCTCAGGCTGCTGCACTGCTATGGCGGGGCCCTGGAAGGGTAATGGACAGGGGGCTGTTTGACTGTTTACCTTCGTGAGGGTCTCAGAGCTGTTGCCCAGGGGTTTAGTGCACCCGGAGTTACCTGGAATTTCCAGTTGCTGGACTGTGACCCGGGATGCTTCCGTCCAGTGGTGGGGACCCTGTCCCTTCAAGACTTTCAAAAAACACTCACTTTTCTTTGTCACAGGGGCACCGGCTTCGAGACATGCTCACAGGTCTTACTGTCCTGCTTCCCTAGTTTCCAGCACGCCGTGCATGCACTGTGTGTCTGTGCTCTGGTGCAGATGGCTGGGGCTGAATGTTTAGCAGTCCTGGGCTCCCTCTCCCTCCCCACTCCGACTCCTCTTCTCCCACTGGGACCTGCGGTGTGGGGCCATGGGTCCCGCTGGGCTGCGGCTTGTATCTTACCCCTTTCACCAGGCCCTGGGTTCTCACAGGTGTGAATGTAGTCTGGCTGTTGTCCTGTGTCTTCTGGTCTCTCTTTTAGGGATAGTTGTATTTGTTGTATTTTCAAAAATATATATGTTTTTGGGAGGAGATTCCCACTGTCCTACTCATGCTGCCATCTTGGCTCCACCTCAGGAACTCTATTCTTGAGCCTAGATAGCAAATATAATCTGGGTTCTTCACGCCTAAAAATGAAACAAATAAAACATTTGGAGAACCAGCCCCAACTTGATCTTCAAATAATGAATAGTTGCCAGTAATGTATTCATTTGAATATAGAAATCCAGGGTATCAATACAGTATAGCTAGGAAAGTTCCCCAGATACATTGCTTTTCTTATACCTTCTGAGAAATGCAAAGAATTTTAGATGATGATCTCTGGCCAGGGAGAAGCCACGGATATTGATTTACTAAAAGTGTATCACCTAAAATTCAGATGATCAACACTGTCTACAATACCTGTAATAATTTTCAATACAATTTCTTCCAAAATGTGGGAGTAAGAAGAAAATTTATTGTTTAACATAGTCCAGAGAGAAGCACTGCAGCCATCAGAACTGTGGTGAAATATTAGCTTTATTTTTGGAATACCAAGACACCAGTAGATATCTACCAAAAGGGTATTCCTTCCTGCAATATGAATTCATCCCTGAACAGGAGTCCCCATCCAGGAGCTGCATTCACAGGCTCTCCTTTCATTCTGGCAAGACTCTATGGAATGTGAGCAGAAATGAGGAATGAAATTTTCTACTGCTTAAGGGTGCAGGAATGTCTTCACTACTCCTTCCCTCACAGTACATTCAGAGGCCATCAGGAATACTGGAGCTACAAGAAAAAAGCAATCTGGATTCATGAATCTTCTTTCAGAGGAAAGTTTCCAGGGAAGCCTGCACTGAAATGTTAATGAAGTGAAAAATGTCTATTGTATTAAGTCACCTAAAATGTATGCTTTGTTATAACTGCAAATATTACCCTAAAAGTACAATCCCCTGAGTTTTTCCAGTAATACATTACCCATTATAAAATTGCTGAAGGGTATTATCCCCTGTGAGTTGGGGTGTGAATATTCATGCAGAAAGTGGAATATGTGGAGAGTTTCTATATTCTCTAGAATGGTTAGGTTCTTCTGCCACAAACTTCTGAAGTAACTCTTCATAGACCCAGTGTATTCTAATTTAGATTTTCTTGAATTTTTATTAGTGGCATGGTATTCCTCTGTTGTGATTTACCCTGTCTGATACTTGTTCTTTTGTTCATTTGCCCCTGGTCTCCTTATGATTAGCTACCAAATAGCTTCTTCATTAAAGTGTTGAAACAGGTAAAGGAATATAAATTATCTAAGAAGTTCTATAATCCATGGGCATGGAAAGGTTATCAGAGAGGGCCACATATCCATTCTTTCTGAAATCTACTCTAATACAACTAATACAGCTTAAGTGTCTTCATGGAGATCTAGCTATGGAGGACATCAAGGATGGAACATTTTATTCCTCATTTCCATGTGGGTCTGAATCTCAGACCCTAATGAACTAAGTTGGACTCCATAGATACACAAAAACTCTCTTGCATTGAAAAATTAGGCCTGATATCTGTGCTCTAATAGATCTAGTAGGTTCCTCATTTTTTTTTCTCTGAATTTGAATTATAAAATGGTCTTACTATTTTGATAGCAAGGAAAAAGCCTGAGGAATAAAGGATAGGAAAAGGCATATTTTCCCCAATGTGTAGGATAGAGTTGATCTAAATTATCTATCAATGCCTTAAGAAGGAGGCATATCCCAGACAGCAGGCAGACTCAGGCCTTTTTATTATCTCATATTCCAAGAGGAGAGAGAAAATGGCCAAGAAGCAAAAAGCTTATAGATCTGTATTAGATCATAAAGTTAAAAGCTCTCCAACTAGAAATGGAATGTAATCAACATACTTGATCATCAAGTATCAGTATTTGTACTTTAGAGCGGAGGAGTATCAGGGCATGAACTGACCAGGATTCAAGAGCCTTGAGCTCCTCATAGATGTCAAAGGTATCAGAAATAATGATAAAATAATAATAATATGATTATTATTTTCATTACTATTATTACAATGATCCATAATATTAGGTGTACCGTTTGTGCTCTATGCACTAGACCTTACACTAAAGGTTATAAATAAATTATTTCCAGTGAACAAATGAACCAATGGAGGCCAGATGTGGTCCATGCCCAATTCAAAATTTTTGAATTTGTGAGTAAAATGTCCTCTGTTCATACATAAAATGAGTACAAAATATTTCACAGTATTACCTTATCTGTATAAGTACTTAATTTTATATGTTTAAGCAGATGAATACATTTGCATAGACACATTCACATATGTAAGTAAAATTTAAACAATTTTATTTTAGTAGTTTATCCTATAGAAATTTAAATATATGAAATATAAATTATGGTTGAATAATGATCTTTTTGAAGTCAAAGTTAGTGCAAAGTGAAATACATTCATAAGAGGACCTCTAGGGATTCCAAAAAGACATGAAATTCATATCTGGAAAGGACCTTACATATTTGTGTAGTTGATGATTTGTAGATAAATAAACTAAGGACAGAAAGTTATATGCATTCACAGTGTCATAAATACATGAAAAGACATCAGATCTCTATATTCTCAGCCAAGTGTTCCTCTGATCACATATTAAATACAAAATAAATATGTAACCCAATTACCCAATGTAAACAAAGTGAATCCTCCACTGTTTAGGTGGTCTATTGCAATTAAATGCAATTTTTAAAATAATACCAAGGGTATAGTTTTAAGCATATTTGTTTTTGCAAAAACAAAACATAATACATCTCCTTTAATATTACATTTAAATAAGCAAATTTGATTGGTAAATTTTTTTGTTTTTTCTTCCATTTCTTACCTTGTGTAGACTTAGAATTTGGTTCCCCTCAGAATGTACATGTCAGTTTGTCAGTTCTGTCCTAACATAAGGCAGCTATTATCTGAATGTCCTGGAAATTCTTGAACATCCCAGATGACAGTGTTCATCATAGAGAACCTATGATACCCCTAGACTATTAGCAATATACCTGGAGTCCAAGAGATAATACAAAGATTTCTTCACTGTTGCTCTTGATTGCTTTTTATTCTTAGTTGAGTTAGCTTAACATAGGCACTTAAATTCCACTCACTTTTCTCCCGTCAGCATGTCTTATCCATTACTACCCTTGGCTTCATCTCACTCTGTAATCAACCTCATTCTATTTCATACTGTCACTCCTTAAATCATGAATCCTAACCTCTCCAAATTGCAGGTCCCATTTCATCATGGCAGTACATTCTCTAGGCTACGCAAATGTCTGGGACAAAAAGACATTTTTCTTGTCAGCATTGTTCATGTGACATAATTGAATTCATTATTTTGCTCGAAGATTTCATTCCTACTATGAGTGAGGATGGAAAGGGGGCAATGGGATGGAATGGAGTGCAGAAATTTTATTTATCTCTTCTCTTGTTAAAGAACTTTTACATTGGTTCCAAGTTTTCTTGGATATAATTTCTTACATTGTTAATATGTTCCCTCTACTCCTAGCATAATAGAAATATGTATCCTCATAGTGTCTGGGGTGTAGATAATTTTATAGAACAAAAAACTTCCAAAGGTGATCTTAAACAACAGTTGATACAAATAGAATCCCACACTTACCCCACAGTCATAGAAGGATCTATAGAGAATAACATTGCTATATAAAATAACAAACTGTTGAATGGCAAATCCACTGTTACCTGTTTTCCTTACCCAGGCATTCCCTTGACGGTATCCTCTGTATGCAGGCTGGTTTCTTAATATTGTAAGACTAGTTTGGCTGTGAATACAGACTTAAAGAATAAAAAGAATGCAGATGAAAATAAGAACTTTTATGATATAGGTAGATAAAATGTAATTCAAACTATTTTGCTATTTACTTTCCCCATTATGTTTATTTTTTCAGATATAATAGTATAATGCCTTTAAATGTTTCCATAATAGCATTCCTGCTTGCATATAATTGTGATCAAACAATAACAGAACAACAGTCTAAGGCTCTTTCCTGGAAAAAAAAAGAAATGAAAAACAGCTTGTAAATCTAAACTTGTTTGAACAATTTACTTAAAAATGAAAGGAAATGTTAGAGAAAAACTCTAGGTTACTCAAAATTTAGTATCTGATTTTGTTCAGGGAAGCTCATCACAGTCTAGCTCATTAATTGACATGCCCAGCATGTGTCAGATCACATCTCCCAGGATGTAGCCACAAACAATAAAAAGCAGTTGTGAAGAAGCTCTTTTTAATGAAATTATGTGATCCATAATCAGCAAAATTGTCCTAAAAGAGACATTATATTTGAGTTAGAATTTTTATAATAATTTATATTTTTCTGCCTTTAAAATTTAAAAATGCAGTTTTATCACATTTTTTTTCTTTTTCTTTTTAATCAGTATGGTACCCTTTGCCAGGTGCTCAACCTTGCCAGACAGTTAGGGCCAAATCAAGGATTTTTTACTAGTCTAAAACATCAAGATTAATCTTTGTATTTTCTCTGGACTTATCAACTAGATGTACTTAGAACTGAGGAATGTTAGGAGGGAAAACATCAAAGCTATTGAAATGAACTGATGACACGTAGCCACCAGTCAATAAAAAATTATTTTATAAAAAAATACGCATTGGAAGGAAAAGCTCATTATTGGATATTTTTTAAATGATGGGGAAGGAAAATACTCAGGAGGATATTACTGAATTAAACCAATTAAAAGCCCCCAAATGTTAAATAAAATCAACATGTTTTCCTCACTCCTTAATTACTTGTAAGTGATACTCTTTTTAACTGCATAGTATTAGGGTTACATATTTTTAAAAATATGCATGATTTGATAAAAATCAGTGAGATCCACTTATCATCTTGCAAAATGCCTAAATTAAAATAATAGAATTATTTGAGGCATAAGCAAAATGAAGTTTAAAAAACTGAGAGTGCCATCCAAAGATCAGAATGACCACCACAGTAATTCTGGTGCCACTTTTTCTCATCATATCAATAAAGCAAAAGCAGTTTTCAAATTATTATACTTAATGTTTTTCACTAGAACTTCCTAGAAACTCCTTTCCCCCTTGTCTTAAAGACAAATGACAGAGATTTTTATTTGCATCAGTTAATCACTTTCACGAATATTTTTGCTTTGTGTATCAATCATAGTTACATGTAAGGACTTTTAAGTTAACTTCTGGTCCAATGACATTGTGTGCTGGGTGGAATTTTCCCTTGGGACTGAGCAATGCGGTGACCACGTCAAACATGATGTTTCTATAAATCACTGTTTGTATCCCCACACTATGCAAATTAAGGTCCTTGTGTGGCTTCGTTTTGTCATTGACACCATAGATCTACTGATGAAATGGTATGTTTTCGTATGTACTTATAGTTGTCTGTGAATGGGAAATTTACCAGTAAAATAGTGGCTATGAGTGCAAAATTCTTTCACACACAAAGTGCAGCTTGACCTGAAAGAAACAGTTTCTCATTATTTAGTTTTAGCTTGCTAGCAATCTAATACTGTATTTACCTTCTGTCCTGGTTTTGAAAGCTAATACATGTGTACTAGGACTGTTTGCATTAGTTATACTCTTACTTTTATATTATTTTCTACTTTTGATGGAATAACATTGAATTCAGAAATTTTGTAATCAATGTATTTATGTAAAATTTGTATCTAGGCCCATATTTTTTTTGACTCCTAAGAATTTATGGTTGAGAAAGGGGAATCCCCAAATAGTTTCCAGAATTTTATTTTGATCAAAAATATAGCTTTATAGGACTGTAAGATAAGGCTGATCAACAGCTGATGCATCCTTCATTTTTCCGATCTGAGTAAATTACCGTAGGATTTGTTCACTCAACAAAGAGTTAGGGAGCATCTGCATGTTGTGAGACCCACTACAGCTCACCTGCATTTTCCAACGGGAGCAGTATGTGCTGGAACTGTCTCACACCAGTTTGCAAGACCTGATTCTGCACATCCCTTTCCAATCCCAAGCTCAGTGGCATCATATTGATACCTTAAAATTAGCTATGTTGGGACTATGTACTCTATGCAAATTGGCAACTGCTATAGATCAGAGCTCTTTTTGCCTGGAGAACTGGTTGTTAAGCATTTACCAACAGGCCACTGTATGGACATCATGCAGTAACTATGTGAGAGAGGTACACTAGTATAAATTTTACAGAGAAGGCATTTAAATTTCCAAATTGTTAGTTGACTTGCCCTTGTCACATGACTGTTGTGTATACAACACGATCAAAATTCAGGTCTTCAGATTCAAACTCAATTGCTTTTTTACCTTTCACCGATAGTCGTTACTTTGTAGCACCAAGAAGTTAATTCCAATACTTTTTTTGTGTGATAAAGTAATACAGGTGTGTGTGTGTATACTATTTTATTAAATATTATATTTAACATAACTAAACTGTAGTGACATTTCTGCAGGAAGCCTGAGAGACAGGAACACAGGTCCAAGTTTATTTAAATTCTCATGAGATTTTTCTGCAAAGCAGAGTTCTCTATTTCCATTTTGATGTACTAGCTTTCTTGACTAGCCCAGTGCAAAGTGAATACTGGTAAATCAATGTGAATGTTATTGACAGCTTGCCCACTGACTTGAAGATGTTATTTTGTGGCATAGGAGTACTTGAGTAGGGCAGATTATTAACAACATATTTAAAAATTCTACCTTTAATATTTGAGTAGAAAAGGTAAGGAAAGCATGTAAATTTGGAATGAAGAGTTAAATTTTTCAACAACTTTCCCAGAAATGTGGCAGCCTCTAAAACTAGTATTTCTAGGTGTGCTAATAAATACCCAGCAGGGATAATTCATTGATTCTGACACTAATGCTGTGCTCAGAAGTTTCTCCCTCTTTATTTATCTAAGTCATCAGTCTCTGATCCAGTGAACACCTTGTAACTGAAGAGAGATTTATCTGGCAGCTTTCAGTCAATGTAAGGGGTACTGCTAGTACATCAACAGATGAAGTCCTACATAGTATTATTTCAAAGCATGATATCCTAGAAGGAATGCAATTGTTAATACCAGAGGGTAATTTTAGTAATAAATTCTAAGATATTGATAAAAACTCCTCTCCTATTATATGCTTTAATCCTATTTATCTTCTTTTAATTACTCCAGGTAGTTAAATATGCAAAATTCAATTCTTACTCCAGCACTAAAAGAATGATCTGTCTCTTTATAAGCAGCTGTTTTGGATAATAGTGTGAGGCTAAAACAAGTGCCTGTTTTTGGACCCAGAAAAACAGTTTTACTGCAGTCATTGGCAGGTTATACAGTTATAGAATGGACTAACACACAACTCTATTGTTTGAGAGAAAATCTCTCTTTCATTGATAACTCATTGATTACTTTGATATGAGATTCAAATGAAAGGAAATTCTGGACTTCATAGATTTAAGAAAATGCTATTTTGATGTATTCAGTGGCACTTATCAAAAGTTGACTTAGTGTGGCATTCAATATTATTTATCATACTGGCTAAGGCATGTGCCCTGAAAAGGAGGATTTGAGGAACTGAAGAATATACACATATCTCAGTGATTTTTCTATGGACTTTAACCGAATGTGTGAAGTTATGTCATTTGAAATTAATTTCTTTAAGATAAACACTTTTCTGTATGTATTATGTATGTGTACATATATGTATATGTATACAGAGTACACATGTGTGTCTGTATCATGTGTATGTGTGTATGTATGTGTGTGTATGTGTATTAATACAGTGAGGCATTGACATATTAGTATGAATCAGCTTATTCCTCCACAACCACCTTCTCACAAATAACTTACAGCTTTTTCTCTCTGATACGGGAAGTGACATTTCACAAAAAGAATAATAATAAGAAAGTCATTGGACTAAAAACAAGCTTCATCTACTTTAAAATTTGCCAGTGGCAAGTTCCGGCTCTATCTGTCTGATGTAGATTTTAGAGGGTTACCAGAAAGTGACAGGCTTTTCAGACTTGGCAGTGAACATTGATCATAATCTAGAAAATGTATTTCTATTCACAAATGAGACAATAGGTCCTGAGTACAGACTGAATACAAAAGAAGGACATGCCCCTCCTTCCTGTAGGGTATCATTACTTCCACTTGCATTCTTTGCTACAGTTTGGTGTAATGGTCAAACCTAACTGTGAGGGAGACAGGGGAATATCTTGATTATGGGTGACTGTGTCCAGATACAAAATTGGAGATTCTAGTACAAAGGAAAAGAAGGGTAAGGGTTCTCAGTGGGTAAAACACCTGTCTCTCAACACTTGGTGCTTTGACCACCTAAAGGATTTCAGGCTGCTGGATTTCAGGCTGCATACATGACCATGTTTGCCCCATCCCTAAGGGAAAGAACCTTAAGGTTTCAGTCAGTACATGTTCTCAGCTCAAAGTCCAGCCACTTAAGATGTGGTCACATTTTGGTTGTGATTCCCCATGAACCTGTTTCTGCCTCAGCCAATATACCGTATGAAAGAAGAACAGGATAAACACAATAACGTTCACTTTGAACAAAGGGAAAATAAGGATAATACAGTAGTTACTATCATTGTTCTGACCCATTCCCATGTTAAAGTAACTGGAGCCAAATATCTCACTGAGACGTATTTTTGAGCCTTAAGACCTTGTTCATTTTCTTACTAGACCCTCTGCTTTGCCTATATTTTTATCTTTCAAACTAATGAAAACTATCTTGATATTAAAATTATTTGTTGGAATTTTGAGGGTACTCATTAATCCCAATCCCCTTACTCAATGCCTCTGAAAATCATTCTAAAACTAAAATAAGAGTAAGAGAGCTATCAAAATATCAGTTTTATAGCTGGTAAATATAGACTGAAGAAAGTGTATTGCATCTAAGGTCCAAATAGGATGTGTGTACTTTCCTGCTTTTAATCAAGCCCTCATGATCCATCTGCAGAGACAGTTGGATCTTTAGAGGACATGCTTACCTTGCCAGCCAATTGGATTTTGTCCATCCAGCCTGAAATCCAGCAGGCAGGAATTATCCTGATCAGTAGGACAGCTGGGATGTAATTGGTGATGGGAGTGGTGGGTAGAGAAAATAAGAGAGACAGAGAGTGAGAGACAGAGATTGAGAGAGAGAGAGTATACATGCAGGCAAGTTATGGGAATACCAGGGAACTTTGTCTCACACTCATGAATCAAAAAAAGTATTGTCAAGGGGAATATCAAGAACAGCAAGACAACAGAAACCAGTGCAAGGAATTATGGGTAGATAAGGAAATAGTTTCCTGTGCCTATTTTTCTTGATTTTATTATGGAAGATTGCTTTAACATAATGTTGATAGTCATGAGTATTATGGCTACTCTTTATTAATATATGCTTACATCTCTCCTAAGAAATATCCAGAATGCAAATAATCACTTCTTTTTATTTCTTTCTTTGTTGGATATTGGAGATAGCACCATGATAACATGGGTTTTATACTTGATAAAGAAGTTCAGTATGTTTTATTACTTAATGTTTACTTCCAAAGGATATTTTTTCCTCAATTCTTTCTCCCTCTTCTTTCCCTCTCTCTGTCTCTCTCTCTCTGCATCTCTTTCTCTCTCATTGCTATTGTTCCAAAATCCTAATACTATAGACATTTGCTTACATAGATAAGATACTGCCACAACACAAATCTTTGCAAATTCTTCAGATAAAATCAAAAAGGATCTATGAGCTTCAAGCAATACTGACAGATGTATAGATCCACTAGGGCTGGAGTGAAAGGTTCCTTTTTGATATTAGAAATGAATTGACTGCCGTAATAAGTAAACTATAAGAAAAATGAAATTATTAGTTATTTTTAAGTAACACTTTATAATTTATCAAGCATTTTCATTATTTTATCATTTATTCATCCTAATACCTCTTAAGGCAGCTGTGTACCATTAACTGTCATTTTACAAACTAGGAGACTAAGGGCAGGAGGGACACATGGCTTTGTCCAGTGAGGAAGCCAAGCAGACTGCTAAGTCTGGTCCTCTGATTCTGCATCCCTTACTCTCTCTGCAGCCTGCTAAAGTCACTAGTGAAAGAGCACTCCATATGTCACACAACATGCCATAAGATGGTCCAACTATTTCAAAGAAAATCTCCCAGAGAAATCAATGACCAAGAGAGAACTGCAGAAAGCAGATGGTGCCATCAGCACAGTTCTGGTGTGGTATCTGTGTCTCTAGATTGGATTGTACTTACATCAAAAGAGCCAATATGTGCAAAAAGGAAGAAAATAAGAATAAAATAAGAACAAACTTTTCAGCCCAGACACATTTACTAATTACAGAACTGCTGATGGATATCAACCATACTGTGTGGTGTGTGTCTGCGTGTGTGTGTGTGTGTGTGTGTGTGTGTGTGTGTGTGTGTGTGTGTGTGTCTCCCTGCCTGAGCATTTTCAAAGGCTTACCTAATGCTCAGTGAATGCCATAAAGCCTGGAAGCCCAGGGGCTGAAGGGGCCCAATGAGACTCACCTAGAAATCACAGTAATGGAGTTGCAGTGATAACCCCCTACCTAATTACAGATGGTGCTCAAGGCAAAATCCCATTAAGACAAGTTTTATGGGTTTGTTGTGGATGGGCTGCTAGAAATTATACCGTTAGTATACAGAGCCTGAAGTCAAAATGGTACTGAACTCCAGTCTCTCTGCAGAGAGATAATAAATGGAAATAAAAACAAACCCACAGGTAGTTCACTCCAACTTAAACAGGGTTTCTTTTCTGAGAAAATATGCTACAAATCAAATAAAAATAACTCTCATTGTAATTAGCATATTTTTAGAGCTCCACATACAACTAAGCACATTCACCTGTTGTTTTCTGCATTCTGAAAACAAGCTAAAAGGATAGGATATGTGAGGTCCCTTGACTTTCACTGTGAAGCAGTGTGTTATTAGTCAGACCACTGATGATAGAGCATATGTCTGTAAGTCCCAGCCTAGTGACATCCATGAGGGTTTTACATGGAGAAAATGCTGGGCAAAAGTTGACCCTATTATGTAAGAAGGATTTTGTCTAAATCCCCTACAGTCCTCACCCTGGAAAATTATGCTGGATCACATGTGGAGCCTAAGACTTTACATGGCTTGTTTGATGTAAGCTCAAGTCTAGGAGCATGCCTACTCAGTTTTCCTGAAGTCTGTACTAGGACATTTAGACCGTCTCACCCTAATGGCAAAGGAAGTCTCAAAAGTAAACCCAGGGTAGAAAAAGCTAAGAACTAGAGCACAGCAGGCCTACAATTCTCAATTTATGCTTTGTCTCCTAAATCCAGCTCTGGCATGCCAACAACAAATATTTTCTGAAAATGTCCAGATAGTAAACACTAATCCAGCTTTGTTGCAGACCTTCAACTTGGACATTGCATTGTGAACACAGCCATAGACGAATTGAAAACAAATGGGCACAGGCAGATTTATTGTGAAACAGGCTGGGTATGGTCCATGGGCCTTATTTTGCTGACCCTCTAGGCCTTCTGTAAGTGGTAGCCTCCTTCAGAGGAGGCTCCAGACCACCTCTCTAAGAAGGAACTTCAGAAAGACAAAGGAGAGCCTAGTCATAAATAAGAGCAGTGCACAAAGAAAATAGAAGCAAAACACCACCTCTTTCTTCCTTTCATTGATATCTCTGACCCTTAATTCTATTGTCTAATTTGTTTTTATTTTCTTGAAGATTCAGAACTGCTCCTAAGACGCTGAACTTGTAGTTTAAAATGTGTGCAGTCAACAGTATCCTAAGGGGGCTTTACGTCAATAGTAACCTAAACCTATGAGATCATAAGCCCATTTTTGCAATGGAAATCCTCACAAAAATCATATTCAACTGCCTCTATAAGTAAGAGCATACTATATACATACAGTTTCTAAAGTTATATAAAATTCAATACAGTAACATTGAACCAATCATAGGAAATATATCTAATATGATTTTATATTAAAGATGACTATGCCACATTCTTTCTTTATGATAGTCTTTGCTCACATTTTTCATGGTGTAAGCCAAAAGGTAAAGGGAAATTATCACAAATTAAGTAGCAACCTTGAAAAGCATTTTTTTATTAAGGTATCAATGATATACACAGTTATGAAGGTTTCACATGAGCAACATTGTGATTACTACATTCACCCATATTATCATGACCTCCCCACACCCCATTGCAATCACTGTCCATCAGTGTAGTAAGATGCTATAGAGTCACTACTTGTCTGCTCTGTGCTACACTGTCTTCCCCATGACCCCCCAACACCATGTATGCCAATCATACCCCTCAATCCCCTTATTCCTCCCTCCCCACCTGCCTTCCCCCAACCCTCCCCTTTGGTAACCTCTAGTCCCTTCTTGGAGTCTGTGAGTCTGCTACTGTTTTGTTCCTTCAGTTTTCCTTTGTTGTTATACTCCACAAATGAGGGAAATCATTTGGTACTTGTCTTTCTCTGCCTGGCTTATTTCACTTAGCATAATACCCTCCAGCTCCATCCAGGACAAGCATTTTTATTCATTGAACTGATTAAAGGTCATTCAGTTTGCTTGAAAAAATTGAGAATGAATCAGTATTCCTGGCTAGAGTTTTCTTTTCCTGGTCATCTAAAAAGAAGATATGTCAGCTTCCTTGACTGCCCATCTCACCAGCACCAGCAGCTCCATCCTATGGCCTGAAATTATTTAAGCCATGGCTGTCTTTAAATGCATGAGCCCATATAAGCCCTCAGTGTTTCAGTCTTTGATCTTTCTCCACTGATTGTTCTACATCATCAAAAATTCTCAAATCCCCTCCATAAATAGTGGTCAGGCCCATAGCCACACCACAGAATTTTATCTTGGAACCACAAAATTAAAACTCTTTACATCTCATCCTCTAGTTGCACACTTGTTTAAACATATTCATAACACTTCAGAATGGCTTTTGCCGTTATTCAGTAAATTATACATGATACCACTTTTAATGTTTTAAATGAGAGAACTGACAGTCAAAATAGAGAATTGTAATTAACACTGAATTTTTATTTTATCAATATTTTAAAGGATTTTAAGCATCAGATATGAGGTGTGATTCTAAAGTGTGACTTTTGTCACAAACCCAAATTTTCACATCCACATGGCTCGTGTCCTTCTATTCAACTCACTGAACATTTATTATATGACTATTATACATGAAGAGTGCCCCAAAATGTCATTTTATCTTGAAAATGGCCTGATGTTTGTTTGTGGATGTGAATATAGAAAACTATATTAGTTTTCTTTTACTTGTATAACAAACCACCAGAAACTTAGTGGTTTGAAGCAACACTCATTTTTTTATCCTGTAGTTCTATAGGCCAGAAGTCAGGGCACAGCTTAGCTGGAGCCTCTGCTTGGGCATCTCACGGGAAAATCAAGGCATCACCCAGGCTAAGATCTCCATTAAAACTCTGGTTCTTCTCTGAACTCATTCACCTTGTTAGCAGAATATTTGTTGGAGTTGCAAGATGGAGGTCTCAGCTCTCTTAAAATTCTGCTTCTTCTCTAAGCTAATTCACCTTGTTTGCACAATAGTTAGAGTTGCAGGATGGAAGTCTCAGCTCCCAGAGGTCACCCTTCTCCATAAGCTGCTCACAATGCAGCTGTTTGCTCTTTCAAAGCCAGGAAAAGAGCATCTCTGGCCTTGAGACCCTCTTTTTAATGATTCATATGATTTGGTAAAGCTCACCAGAAAAATCCACTTTAAATCAGTTAAAGGTCACAATTAGTCAATGACTTAATCATATCGGTAAATTTTCTTCACCCTTACTGTATAATGCAGCATAATCATGGGAGAGAGAACGCATCACCTCTGCCCTGTTTTATTGATTGGAAGCAAGTTACAAGTCACCTGTCACCCAAGGACAGGGGATGATACATGAGTCAACAGGAATCCTCTTTGAATTCTGCCTGAAACAGAACAGGTGCAGCTTGTGAGTTATTGTGAAGTGATGCAAGGAGGGCTAAGCAAAACTGAAAAGAAAGTTTTAATACAAGATGTGGATCATTGTGGTTCCTAATGTACAGTGAATCAAGGTAGCTGGTAGAAGCCTGAGGTGTATGTGTGTGTGTGTGTGTGTGTGTGTGTGTGTGTGTTGTGTATTTCTGTACACTAACTCAATTCATCTGGCTGCAGTTTTCTGCATTCAGCTGGTGTTTTTCACAGATGGAGTCATGCATAAGCAAATGCAAAATTTGTATTATGCTCAAATTATTCCTGAATATATCAGTCATGTTGGGACTAATGTGCATTTTTAAAATAAGCATTATAGCAGAATGAACTATATGTATTTATCTTTCTATTGCCTTTAATACTTAACAGAATGTTGGCATAGAGTAGACATTTTGTAATACCTTTTAAATTGAATAATACTGAAATACACCTTGGAATGTGGGATAAGTACATGAGTGGGCTTTAGTTCAATCCATCACGTCCTAGCTGAGCTGTGGTCATGGCTCCAAGGAGGCAAAGAGACAGAGAAATGAGATGATTATGTGGTTTGTCCACATACTGGTGTAGAGTTCACAGAAACAAAGGAGAGGTCAGTAAAATAGGCTGCAAAGGCAGTATGGCACAGTTTACATGCCTGAATTCTCAGTTAAAGATTATCATTATGGTCTCCATTATGTGTATTTTGCCTTGGCTTTAAAGTATGTGCTTAGGACAAGTGAGTTTCTGAAAGAAAATGATCTTCTGTAGCAAAAGCATTAAGAAAGATATAAATAGGTTTGTCTTCATTTCTCACTTGAGCTATGTGTAAAATGCTGCCCAGGTAATGAAGCTTCCACTATATTTAAAGAAATTTCAGTATATCTCCCCAACACAGCTTCCACCACAGAAAGATGACCAGGAACCTAGGCAAAAACAACTAAGTGTCAAAAACTGTGTCAAAAATATTGCACATCCATGCAACGGCAATATTATGGACACCTGGTGTGTAGCTCAGCAACTCCAACTCTTTCAGAGATATGAAAAAAAGACATTTAAGAAAACGTTTCTCTTTGGAGATAATGATTGGTGACCATACACTTTATTTAAGTTCGCATCTGAATTACCACTGAAACAACTGAAGATATATATAATAAGAGTATTCTTATTAACTTTCCTGAAATACAGTAAGAGGTAGCATTAAAGCAAGACAAATTTGAGAATTTTGTCAGGTAGACTAAAGGAAGTGTCAATTTAGACTGTAATTTAATAAATACATAGGAAAAAGTTTTCTAGAAGATATGGAGTTGAGAAGAAAAACTTTGAGAAGATGTGTGAGGTGTAAAAGAAAAATTTTGTGCTACTTAGAAAAAATACATACAAGAAGAAAATAAATGCAGTGGATGAAAAATGTAAGAATAAACATGGAAATAAGATCATGTTTATCAGTTATTGAGAAAAAAGTAAATTTTGGTTTACAAAATATAAGGAACTCCCAAGCTGGTTCAGAAACAAATAACTAAATGCCATTTGTGAAAAATAAATCTAAAAGAAAATGCCACTGAATGATAATAATACAGGGACAGATGGGTAAGACATATATATATATATATATATATATACACACACACACAACCAGACAAAAAATAATGCCAGTGACAATCCTAGATAATGTTCAACAAAGCACAACTCTGGTGAAAACCATTTATGATTCATTCAATAAATATTTACACAGTGCTTGCTACAGCCAGGAACAGCGCCGAGTGTCTAATCTCTCAGGTCCAGACAAAACACTGTGTCGTCTTAACTTCCCCTCAGCCAGCTATCTGGTATCCAGGCTTTATAATCTCAGGCTTTTCCTAATAATACCAGGCATCCATTTCTGCTATACTAGTCATGAAGTTATACCATATCATCCCTCTGCTCTCCAGAAGGAGTATAATTAGGGATACATGTTATCTCTGCTAATGTGTTGATTAGAAATTACAGATTTGGGTTAGCAATCACTGAAGAGGAAAACTTGTGATTGGATACCTCAAGCAACTGACTGGCAGTATACTACTGTGGCCACTGGTCACTAAGGCAACTATAAAATTCCTCAATTTTTCAAAATCTTAAAGTGTATGTGGGGAACAAATCAACTTTAAAAATATGAAATAATGAAAAGAATGAAATTTGAATTCTAACTGGGACTTGGATGACATTACAGATTGACTTCTCTGAGTGTGATAATGGCATTGTAGTTTTATTTAAAAAGGTTTAATAACTTTGAGGGACTCTGTGGATACAATGATCCTGGGGCCTGCGAACCATGTGGGAGAACAGTAGGAGAGTAGATAAAACAGGAGTTCTCTATGCTGATAACAGGGTGAAAGGCTTTGAGAGATTTATAAATTTTCTACTTACGTATATGTTTGAAATTTTCCTTGATGAGATAAAAATGAGCCCAGTAGCAAAGAGCACACCCAGTACCCAGATCTTAGTTTCTCACATCTTTCTCAATGAAAGTATCCAGGTCTTCTTGGAGAAATGGCTGATTCCAGGGCTGGAGCAGAAATGAACAAGATGAGCATGGAGCATCTTGTAGTGCCAGAAAGTAAGGAAGGGCTCAAAAACCAAAACAAAAGGGACATGTCAGAGGGCTGTAGGAGCCAACGTGAAATCAGTGGCCAGAGCTGGGGCAATTTGAGCAACAAAGTAATGTGACCCTTGGTATAAAATAAATATCCATGAGTTCACATTATGTAAATAAAACATCAGATAGAGAAATAAATGGGGGAGAGACACACACACACACACCTCCCATTCAGAAGAGTTCCAAATACTTTATATAAATATTACCTGTTCCAGGAGATGGAATTAATTCCCCACCCCTTGAGTGTGGACTCTGCTTAATGACTTGCTTTCACAACTAGACCATGAAAAAGGGGAGGGAACAGAAACTACAGTGGGGAAATCTGCTGTGTGATCAAAATTAATATCACTGGTGATAACTCATCTGAATAGCACGTACACTTGCTATGATGGGATGAGAAGGCACTTCACTCTTGCGGGCTTCCTACTGGAAAGCTGTGGTTCTGGTCTAACCAAAGAAAACAAACAAATCCAAATGGAGAAAAATTCTACAAAATACCTGACCAGGGATCCCCAAGCCATCAAGTCATTGAAAATGAACCAAGTCTGAGAAACTATCATAGCCGAGCAGAAGTGAAGGAGAGAGAAATTTAATGGGTGAAGAAATTTAATGTGATATCCTAGGTGGGCTCCCAGAACAGGAAAAGGATATTAAGTGAAAATTAGTAAAATCTGAATAAAGTTTAGAGTTTAATTTATAATATGTCAAGGCTGGATTCTTAGTTTTGATACATGTACCATGCCAATGTAAGATGGTAGAAAGTGGGAGAAACAGGGTGAGGGATATATGGTACCTCTGTGCTATCTTTGTGACTTTACTATAAATCTAAAATCATCCTGAAGTAAAAAAATATATATTGTTTAAATTGAAAACACAGAGAGATGAGATGAGAAAAAAAAGTGTTTCGAACATAAATTAATTAAAATGTGATTGAGATGAGGCCTAGAATAATGGTGTTTGGTAAATGAAGTGGAAGGCAAAGACAGTTTGTTGAGAATATATTATGGGCTAGGCTCTGCTAGGTGCTTCATTTTACATACCTTATTTTATCTGGTGCATTGTTCTATATTTAGAAACACAAGAAAACACCTCCAAACCAACAAACCAGCTCAAAATTAGTCTCACAAATCGCAAATAAAACAAATTGACAACTGTTGAGTATTATTAGGGCCTACATGATGGCTTGGGGATAACTGGTCAGGTATTTTGTAGAATTTTGCTCCATTTGGATTTGTTTGTTTTCTTTGGTTAGACCAGAACCACGGCTTTCAGTAGGAAGCCCGCAAGAGTGAAGTGCCTTCTCATCCCATCATAGCAAGTGTACGTGCTTTTCAGATGAGTTATCACCAGTGATATTAATTTTGATCACACAGCAGATTTCCCCACTGTAGTTTCTGTTCCCTCCCCTTTTTCATGGTCTAGTTGTGAAAGCAAGTGTGACAGGTATGAAAATGAAGCCTTCTCTAGGTTCTAAAGTAAATTACTCAAATCTCGATGCCATTCTTTCACACAAGTGTAAAACCTTCAGAGTTCTATGGGAAACTAAATCTTTATTTCAAAATCAAGCATTGGAACCCAGGGATTATAAAATGGGTGTCTAAAGTCTAAAACTGTGCTGAAGAACTCAAAGTATTGCGGAAGGAACTTTTTGGGAAGCTAGGATTTAAAGCAGCTTATCTGAAACTAACAGAAAGTTACATCAAAGTTCACCCTTTTGTGGGAAAAATATTTTATTTCTGTTAAAAATAGAAAGAAGAGAGAAAATTATATAGAATGGCTGCAAATGAACCATTTCCATCAACTCTACAATGTCATAAATATATCCTGCAAAGAGATGTTTATTTTCTCTTGGCACCAGAAAAGGATCATGCATTGTTCTTTTGAAAGAGCTATGTGGCAAAATCTCATTGGAAAAATATCTGATTAGAATTCAAATTGAATGTTCAGTATAGTTATTGAAAGTTCATTACGCAAAACACTGGGCTTGGTTAATGGAAATAACATTTCAAGAAATTATAAATAAGTAAAAGACTATGAAGGTTTCTTAGAGTTATAGCAGTAGAGATATTGCACTTACTGCAGCTACTTAGTGCAGGCAGAAGACTGGAGGAAGACAGGACAAGAAATAGACAGTGTCATGTTGATGTTCACTCTGAAACCCAAGTCGATCAGAACATGTGTTTTTTTAACCTTCAAACTTCACTTATATGCCTTAGTGTGCACTGGATGCTGAATCATTTAAGACCCATATAGCTGAACCAAAGAGAATAGCCAACTAAAATAATTTTAGGCCAGAGTTTAATAATATATGTCACAGAACAAGGTGATCACAGGAGGGTAGCTCAGAGGTAGTAAAGTCAGGAATCCTATCAGCTCCTACAGTTCTCCCATCTTTCCCCTTAAGGTCTAGGATGGGACCTACGATCCAGTCATCATGCCCTCACACAGCCAGGTTCAAGTGTGTAGAGGAGGATTGCCTTGAACGCCTATATTGCTCAAACCCTAAATATTCCCAAGAAAGGACTGGCCCTTGACTGGATCATGGGAAATGAACTCTGTACCCTTGGGATATATTCTGGCTGATTTTTAGAAATATTTTGTGTTTTGTTTTGTATATATGAGGCCTTTGGTCATGAAGCACCAGTTTGATCAGACAATTCATAACAATGTGATTTATGGTGAGTGAGTGTATTTGCCCTGGGAGGTTGGAGTCTGAATAACTGAGGTCAGTCAGAGAGGAGCTGCATGCATGTATGGTGGATTCCTTCCCCCAAAAGCCTCAGACATTAAGGCTTGAGCAAGCTGCCCTGGTTAGCAACACTGAATGCATGCCACACATTGTTCCTGGAAGAATTAAGCATGTCAGTGTGACTCCAAAGGGAAAGGATGCCTAGAAGTTTGTACCTGGTTTCTCCTGAATTTCATCCCCTGCACTTTTTCTCTTTGCTAATTTTAATCTGTATTGTTTTGCTGTAATAAACCATAAACTTAAGTAAAACAGCTTTTCTAAGTTCGGTACTAGTGAATGATCATACCTGAAAGTGGTCTTGGGGACCTCCACCAAAGTTGATGCCTGGACTGGGAGGCAATGAGAACACCACTACTACGCATGTCTCTTCTTATTAGAGAGGGACATCTTTTTCAGAATTCCCTGTGAAGACTTCTTAATTTTCATTGGTCAGAACCAGGTCATGGGGCCACTCCTAGCTGCAACTGAGGCTAAATTAAGAATGAAGCAGTTTGGGCCCCTATCATGTAAGGTAGCCTGTTATTAAGAAAAATGGGATAAGGAAATGGCTGTTAACTAGACCACCAAGAGTGGTGACACAACACAGATGATTTCTGATTCCTCTATATTTTTACATCTTCCCCCTTTTCTTTTTTTAGCCAATCATACTTATTCTATACATTTTTGGATGGGGATAAGCCTTCAGGTACCACACGTTTATGGCTTATATGATAAGTCAAATGTATTCCTAGAAAAAAGTTTAAATTAATGAACAAATACAACCTAAATGTGAAATCTGAATTATAGCCATAAATTTAACCCAAGCCAGTACACAGTTGTACAGAGATTTAGTCTAAATCTGGACTGATAGCAAGAAACTGCAATATTACATGATTACATCTTAAGTAAAAAGCCTTTA
Organism: Manis javanica; assembly: GCF_040802235.1. Lineage (NCBI taxonomy): Eukaryota > Metazoa > Chordata > Mammalia > Pholidota > Manidae > Manis > Manis javanica. The sequence goes on along the minus strand of NC_133159.1, from coordinate 111,480,350 downwards.
GCATTAAATAAAATTTCAAAACAGGATTTATTTGCTGCAAATTTGTTGCTGTTTTGTGATTTTAATGCTTAACCCAGCTACTGGCAGAACTTTCATAAATGAGTTAGGTGGACACGAAGTTTTCATGAAAGTTACATTGGAGTGTTATTACAATTTTTAACATTCATTGTTTTCTTAAGGTAGTATTGCTATTGTTTTTTGAAAAGATGGCATGTAAAGTATTAATCCTGGAAAACCAGCCAATACTTTGAAATCAAAGGATGTGTTCAGCCCTCTTCCCTACCTCAACCATAAGAAGATCCATGTTTTTCCTGCTGTCATCATGATTGCTGTCTAAGTACAGACAGAGGAGATTTGGAAGCTCATTTCCCCTCACAGTACATGCTTGTCACTACAAAAATTGGGGGAGTAGGGAGCACTAGTTAAGATAATGGGGGTAGAGAAGAGTAAAAGTAGAGGAAGAAGAGGAAATGAGAATCAATGCATAACTTATTGCTCCCCTGCCTCAGGTTAATCCTGAGATAAGAGTGGGAAGGATATGAGAGGCTTGACTGAGAATGGCACGAACTGGGAAGGAGAGTAAATTTGGTGCTCAATTTTATCATCTTGATTTATGGTATTCAGCAGCCTTACGGAGGTGGGCACATAGTGATATATGCCCAGTAAGGAACCCCAGACATCTCACTGAGTTTTCTATGCAGATAAAATGGCCTAGAAGAAAATCCAGCAGTTTGGGTGACTCCAAGAGAAACACAGAGCTTAGTAGAAGGAGTTAGCACATGTGACAGAGCTATCTAATGCAGGTACCTCTGGTCAGGAGCACAGGGACTATTTTCAAGAATGACAGTGCTGTGAAACCCAGTATAAAAATACTTACTTTAAAAAGATTTTGGAAAGAGTTCTGGGAACTTAGTGTACCAAGCAAGGGTCAGCAAACCACATCCCTTAGACCAAATCAAGCCTGCCTCCTTATTTTGTATATGAAGATTTAATGAAATATAGCCATGTTTATGCATTTAAATACTGTCTTTGAATATTTTATGTTATAGTATTAATCCTCAAAAGCAGTACAGTTGAGTTGTTGCAACAAAAACTATATGGTCCACAGCCTCTAGCACAGCTATCTGACCTTTTGCAGAAAAAGTTGGCCAACCCGTGATCTACACCAAAAAGAATATATGAACAAAAGGCATCTGTGTTTGACACACCCCAATAAAAAACATGGGCACAGTCTTTCATATATTAAAATTTTCTTACTAAAGAATTAGAGTCAACCTGAGAAAGAGAGCAAGGGAACTCAAATATGGGTCTTCTATTTGAAATGGGACAGATCGATAAATATTATCTTGGCTGGAATTAGCAGAACTTAATTTACCTGGAAATAAGTGTATGAATCTGCCTGCTAAGAAGCAACCTGGGGTTCCAAGTCATATATTAAAGTTAGTTCTAGAAATATAGTTGTATTTTTGCACACCTGAGTTTTGTGGATGTAGAATTACAAGTTAAAATAGTTTACCTGAAAACCCCATGGATCCAAAATTAGTGAAGGCACATTTTAGTGACTTTAAACACTTAAATTTTCCTATTTGTTTTCTCGTGACACTTCTACATTCCAAGTTTATTTTGGGTTCCAACTTAAGAAATAACATGTATTTTTAAAAACTTGGATACAATCAGATGTTTTTCATTTTTCATTAATTTTTACTGGACATAAGTTATTTAACCTAGGATCATATTACTATACTACTTCTTTGGTGAAATTATCCATAATTCTTCTATTTTATTCTCTCCTCTGGAGTTTATATTCTTTATTTATCTCTATTCTACATGTTACTTTTTTCTTTTTGTCACTTTCATCTTTTTATTCTTAACTTCTGATCACTGAGAAAATTTTTTATCTTAAAATGCCCTGGTTTGTTTATTCCAGTTACTGATCTGTGGCTTATGACCAGATTACCTGTAAAAATGTAATGATTACTTTTTTGGTTTCCAATAAACATTTTCTCAAGAAAGTTTATTTTTAATTATTTAATAATTACCCTACTTTTACAAAAACTGTGTGCTATTGAATCTTAAGAATATTAGAGATATTCTACAGTTTTCCTCAGATTTATGATGATTTTCATAAAAAGACAAATTCATAGAATGGTCCACTTATTTTAATATTTTAATATTTAACATTTCCCCTTTTATTTAAATCCACAAAGAGAACATTTTTCTAGTCTGCTATGTCCTAGACAAAGTGGACGTGGTTGAGATGGTTTCTATCAGGCATGACATGAGTTGCCTAGTGACCTCTTCGTGTTATGAATATGGAAGAATAAAAGGAATCAAATTTACTTGGGTGAAGGAGGTAAATATATCCAACTACCTTGATTTAAACCATTATCCCTAGTAAAATGTCAGAGGTCTAAGCTTTTGGAACAAAAGAATGGCAGCCCAGCTTGAGACAGATGGAGACAATCATCTTTCCCTCTCCACTGAAAACAAATCTTGCAAATTGATCTGAAGCAGTGTCCCATGTTACCAGAGAAATAACTTGGACCAGAATAACCCTTAAGGCAGAAGTCTGTAATTGTTAGGACTGAATCCCATTTTGATGCCCATTTCACTTGCCTGATAGACTTTCCATGAGGACTCTCAGAGTAGGTACTCTCCCTGTCACTCTACCCCATTAGCTTTTCTGTCATTTCCCCTGACAACGCTCACTCCAGTCAGGATAAGGTCACTCTATATGCTCTCAGGGCCCACCCCTTATTCCCAAGGCAAATATTTTCTTGAATGTGGGAAATCATCAATTGATTGTTTCTCTTTCCCTTTGGTCTCATTTTATTTTTTTTGACAGATTTCTATAATTTCTTTGACATTTGGTTGGCACTCTTTCCCAGATCCAGCACCAGTTCTTATTTCTTGTTGTATTTTGTTGGGTACTTGGAAGGTGGTTTTCTCCAGCTTCCATATTAAGTCCAGAGACAGAGAGGTTTTCAAGATCAGTGAAAAATTAATTTTTATTTCATATGCATAAAATACCTGAAATTTCCTTTCTAATACTAGTAAGTTATTCTATGATTATCTTACTATTAATTAATATGTAACTAGCCAGAGTGCAATAAAAAAGTAATTATGGTGGTGAACAACAAAATGAGTTAAGGTTGGAAATTAATCTGTTTTTTATTAAATAAAAGTTTAAGTTAAAAGTTATAGAAATATAATTGTATAAATTAAACACACACTAATTAAAATTTTCAGTTTAAGGTTGTTTTAAAAATAAAATAAATTATCTTTGTCAAAGCAGAGAGAATCAATGGTATTAAAACATATAATTATTTACCTATTATTCAAACACACTGCTCAATTTTCCAAGTTGACATTAATGGGGTGTAAGATCTTTAATAGTATAGCTAATAAACATTATTTAACAGACATATAATTTAATTTTTTTAAAATTAAAAATTATTTTTTTTTACTACATCAACAGAAAAGGCATATTTGTTCAAATGATCATTGAAGTTTCAGAAAAACAATTGTATTCCAGATCATGAAGCAAAACTGGAAATGACTCTGCATATGAAGAAAAAGTAGAGGAAATACAGTATATAGTTTTTATTTACAGGGAAAAAAAGAATAATGGACTAAAACAGAAAGAGGTCAAACCTCTTGCAAATGAATTTCAAATGACAGATACAGATATGAAGAAACAGAGTAATTAAAATATTTGAATAATAAGGTAATTAAAATATGTACTTCTATGTTCATAAACATGAAATTACTGACATAATGGATAGTGTTTGGGGAAAATATTGATTAAGATAAACAACAAAAACAAAACAAATGAATAGAAAACAAACTTTGGAACAAAGATTTACAGATGTCTAAGAATACACCCACTGAAAAGTAGTTTTATGAATGTTTTCAAACTTTGCTCTGTAAAATATTTTTGACTTTAAGTAAAAAGTAGAAGCCTCATATTTTTTCAGAAAATTAAATCGTAACCTTATTTCCAAATATTCCAAAAACAGCATAGTAAAAAAAGTAAAACTACTGACTAAGGAATACTCCTCACCTGGGAGTGTAGATTTGAAAAACTAGTAAGCAAAACATGATTGCGACAGTTTCAACTGTGCAGTTAAAGAATAAAATACTATGACTAAGTGTGTTTTATTCTGATAACAAATGAATGATTCAATAGCATTCAATATGTTAATATAAATAATATAAATTAACATAAGATCTAAGACAAAACCAATCTTTTTGATATGTATGTTACATTTTATTTATTTCAACATTATTCTCATGAAAATCTTTAAAGGGTTGTGAATGGAAGTATGCTTTTTTAATACTAATGAAATATGTATTTCTAAGCAATATGAGAACATATTGGCAAAAGTCTAGAATATGTTCTACAATAAAAAATAAAGAAAGATTCTATCACCACTATTATTTTACATATTTTCTAATACTTCAAATATATACAGAGATCATTGAAAAAGGAATTATGACTACTAGGACATAGATACAAAATTTATCCTTATTTGCAGATATTAAAATCGTTACTTGTAAAAAAAATTATTTTCAACTTAAAGATTCAAATTAACAAGAAAACTCAGTAATATATTTAAATAAGTGAACAGACATCAGTCATGCTTCATCAACAATAATCTGAGAGACAATTGTAAGAAAAATGTACCATTTACATTAGAAAAAACTATACCCAGTAATAAGCTTAGCATGAAACATGTAAGACATTTGAAAAACACACTGATAAATATATAATGTTTCCAACATATATAAATCTCTTACAAGTCAACAAATAATACATATTCCCAAGAAAATTGGGTCAATGTCATAAACAAGCAAAGCCAAAGAAACATAAATGGAAAGACATGTTCAATATGAACAATAATAATGCTACAAAGTAAATGAATAAAATTTCATTTGCGAAGATTAAACTATATGATTATGACCAGTATTTCACAGTAAGAAAATTGGTCCCTATGATACTAAATTTTTTTTCTTTTTTTGGTACATCTAAGCTAGCATGAGCTTTCCAAATGACATTATTTCTAAATGTTGCAATTGGAATTTTGCTTACCATTGCCTGTAGCTCTACTTCTGAGAATTTACCCTAAGAAAATAATTAAGGACAGATAAAATTTTATACCTGTGAGAGATTCATCATAGCACCATTTGTAATTGCTAAAAAATTGGTAGCAATCTAATTACAAAAAGTACTGATCAAAGATATATCCCTGAAATGCAATAGTATGCCATTTTGGTAGAATCATATATATTGACATGAAATAATAGTTATAAGGTAAATGAAAAATGTTTGTAAAATTTATGTAATGTGTTCCTTTTGATCATACAACTAATTTAAAAGACACATATCATAACTCACTGTATCTAGCTCATGGTGGTGGGGTTATGGGCAGACTATATATACACAGGATTATACACACACAAACATACAAATCATAAAGTTTTCATTTTTGTTAAATTTAAAGCCTGACTTTTAATTGTTGTACGTAATGCCGTCAAAGCGATGTACCATTAACTTTCTCCAGCATCATTTTGCAATATAGAAATGTATAAAATCAACATGTGGTACACCTTAAACAATGTTGTATATCAATATTTTTATTCTTTTCTGTTCTTCCTTAAGTTTGTATATTACATGTCATCAGAAAAAATGATTAGCCCATTCAATTCCTATTGCCATTTTTCTCTTTCTCTTTCTTATTCTCCCTCTCCATGTTTTCCCCTCTGTCTCCCCCATTACTCCTCCTTCCCCTGTCTTTTTCTTTCTCTTTTCCCCATGTTCTATTTCTCCTCTTGAAGGAGCATGTCAGGGTTCCATAATGATCCATTCAGTGACCCGATGGCTCACCTCCCACTGCTGTTAACCATAGGAAAAGATTACAACTCATTAATCATGAACCATAGGAAAAAGCTGTAACTCTTAAGTACAAGATTTAAGATTTTTGCAACACTTGATAGAATGATTGCACATGGAAAGATTTATACCATGGTTGAGTGTATAGTCAGTTTTTGAGAAGGACCATGTTCTGTCACAGCATTTCTTCTTGGTTCTCAAGGACACAGTGCTTTTATTTTTAAAAAACCCTTAATGGATTCAAATAATTGTGAAAATCCTAATAATGACTACTGTATGAACAAATGGTATGATAAAATGATCATTCTCTTTACTACACTAACTTTGCAGGACATCCATTATCTTACTCACTGAAAGTTTCCTTTGCAAATTCAATACCTGATTGACCTCTATTCTCTGCTTCAAGAAAACTGATTTTTCCTAAATGAATCATTATTAACTGAAGGAGAACTTCTTTAGACATTTCTTTTACATCTTATTCCCTGAGGAAAATGTTTATTTATTATGGATAAAATATTAATTCCACATTTTCTGCAAAGATGAACTATTTTAGATTGTTTCACAGAGTAAAGGCATGTTATATAGATGAATTTGTTACTCAATACCACCAAGCTCATCATCATCCTATCTTGTTATTTAGTCCAGACATTGTGGAGAATGCACAAGAATAGTCAAAAAGGGCAGATAATGTCTAGTGGAAGAATGAGATATATTTCTACATTGGAGGGAAATGAAATAAGCTGGAAAGAGATAGTAATATGAGATCAATTAACATTTCCCACCACAGTTGCTTTCATGTAACAGAAGTGTTCCTTTGAAATGAATGGCTCTCCAGCATCTTTGTGGTCATTTTATTGCAAAGGTCTCTTCAGAAAGACAAAATGATTATTTAGAGTGGTAAATAAAGAATTTGACACAAGCTCTATCCTTGGGGGCACATACACTCTTCATATGGGGTTCCATCAGTCCATGAATACGCAGAAACTGAAAAATATTTATGTTTAATAATAGAGCTTTCAACAATGAGTCCTCTTCAAAGTACTTTTGACAAGTGGGTGGCTCATGTTATTTTTACTCTAACAGTTCATGGTGAGTACTTCTATTCATTGTATCAATTGTTTTATGTGTGATATTTGATGTTGCCTAAGGTCATGAAACTTGCTATTAGTGGGTGGAGTTTGAGTATGACTTTTCTAACTCCCATGCCAATGTCCTTGCCACTGAGCCAACAGCCTTCTAAGACACTGATGTTAATTTCTCTCTGTTCAGATAGATAAGAATGGGTCCTTTAGGGCACTTAGGATCTTATGTAGTTACACAAAGATTCACATTTAGATTACTGAGACATATATGTTTCAGCCAGTCATATTTCTTGAGCTTGTATGCAGGGAACACAGATTATTTTTCATTATGAAAATATTATTGTTATGATGCATGCAATTATAAAACACAGGGCTGACATCAACTGTGTGTTTGCATAAGCCCATAAAAATGGAAGAGGCACGTCCACCATGGCTGTTTTCTTCCTTGAGCAGCAATCTCTGAATGAAATCTGGTGTGATCAGTAGGATTGTAGGCTTTATCTTCTTAACAAAATATATGACTACTTAAGGAATCAGGCTATATTCTTCTTATAAGTTAGCTAGCTACATAATGGCAACTTCATGATACCTTCCATCTTGGCCTACACAAAGTGTTAAAAATCTAGAATGGCCACTGAGGTCCTGCTCTTCATCACGTAACTTTTAAGTTAAAGTATTTCCACATTGATATCCCCTGTAGTGAAATAAAATCATGAACAAGCAGTGTCGGAGAGGCAGAAACATCCAGTCAGTTCTTACTTTGCCTGCTTGAATCCTGTGTACAATATCCCAAACAAATGCCTACAAGCCCCACCACTAAAACTCTCAGTAGTGATTAGCTCATTGCCTTTGTTAGGTAGCTCATGCCATTTACATATAATTTCATTGCTGGCAATTTCTGAACTACTGGGCTGAAAAACAATACTTCCTTACAAATTCAAACCAGAAACTTAAGGCTTATTTCATGCAGTAGGACTTAAAATCTTTGAAGGTACATTTTTGGCTATCTTTCAAACCTCCAACTCTGCAAAAGGTAACTCACTACTGCTTTAATCTTCTTTCCTTTCTATTGTAAAGCTTTTTAATATCTTCATTAACCTGTGTAAAGACCTATATAAAGTGATGTATGAATTAATTCCATCATCAAATGTTTCTGACAGTCCTGATATTATTATAATTAACACTCTGAGCCTTAGGTATGTATTATTATTTACAATTCCAGTAAGTTGTAAACAAATTTATTTAATGCTCCCATATAGCAATAATATCGCTATGATTTTGAGATTGGATAGTAATCTATTTTATTTTCATTTGGAAACTCATACTGGAATATTGTTTGACAAGAAGCTTAATGTTAAACAGTTGACAGTGTATAAAATATTCTGTGTTCATCTCCATTAAATTTATTCTTATCCAGCATTTTGAATGATAAGCCTTATGTTTCCGTGTGTAATGTAAGGATTCTAAAAACAACTTATAGTGTAACCATGAGAATACAATATACATGAAAATGCTTGCCATTTGTTGGTATAAAATAAAAATTAATTTTGTTTCTTACTATTTACTCTTAATAAAGGTAGCATGTCAGCTTATCCCAAAACAAACCAAGTTTTGCCATATTTCCATTCTTTTCTTTTTTATTATTAAAAAAATCCACTCCATCTTTCTTATAAGCAAATTACTTGTCTCTTATACTTTTCCTTCAGATGGTTTCTCCAAGACTATTTTTGGTCTTAGTAAGTTGGTAAAATTTCATTAGGCAATTAGCTAATATAGTTTAACTGGAAGACAGGAAAATTTGTTAAACATACTCCAATCCTACAACATGAGACATCCTGTGAGGTTGAATCTGCTCCCAGGGCAGTCGTAGAAGTGTAGGATGAGACTGATCTGGGCGTGCTGGGTCTGAATTCCAACTCAACCTGGGAAGTAACCCCACTTTTCTCCGTTTCAGTTCCATGTAAGTAGGTGGGAATAAGACTTCACATCCAACATTGCTGCAAAGATTAAATGAGATACTGAATGTGAGAGCTCCTGGCTTTCACATTTTCATTAAATTGGATTCTAACATTTGAAGAATGGCCACTTGATGCTGAAACATTTGTGGGATTTCATTTAATTTTCAAAACATTTGAGTCATTAGTGAATAATCTATTTAATAATAGCTTCCATTATAATGAAAAAACCCATAATTAAGAAAAGCAGTGTTTCACCTTTCCTGGAAGCAACATTTCTATGATCAGTTTATTAGTAACTGAATCTATAAGTATTTAAAACCCAAGAAAATACCAAATCTGTCATTTATGTGTAATAAAAATGTTTTATGGATGTTTCTTTTTTTTATTTATCTCGGTTGCAAGAATATCATATTATTGACTGCCACTCAAAATCTTAATTCTCTAGACAACAAAGTCATCAAAAAACATTACCAAGCCTAGGTATATTAAGCTTTTGTAGTTTTAATGAAATCTAGTTGAAAGTTAAGTGAAACCATTCAACATTTATTATAATGAGATTAAAAGCTGTAGAATTTGATTGACAGATTAAAATTATATTAACCTTGACCCACCCAATTTATTAGTTTATAATAGAAAAAAGTCACTTGAAGTCCCTGGAAATAGAGCTGATTAAGAGACACCAAGAAATGGTAAGAACTCAAATGAACAGGATAACATTTTCAAAAACTCCTTTCAGATGCACTGGGGAAATCTACCTGTTTTGTGTTAAATGATGTATAAGTCAACGGAATATTTCACGACTGGGGAAGTCTGTTGCTAGGTAAGTGCTCAGTGAAAGACAAAATGGGGGTTGCATTACAGAACTTAATACAGAATATATGCCTAGGTGTAATTTACAGTAGGCCAAATTTGCTAACTGACCCAAATTGCTTTCAGGAACTGTCTCCTTGTGTTACCCCAGGGACCCTATTATAGTCCCTGATCTGATGGGGTCCCATTCATGGCTGTCATCTTCCATCTCCATCCCCATATTCTGAACTTCTCAGACTTCCCTTGGTCATCAAAATCCCACACACCTCATGATCTTTTCTCCAAAATCCTCTAGTTAGTGAGATTATCTGATTCACTAATTCTTATCAAGGCATTAATGTGAATAACTGCTGAAAACACATTACAATACCTCAAATCTGACTGGCTAAAGACTAGTGAAATAATAATTTTTAAAAAGAAGTTATTTAATTTTAAGAAAGGTTGATTTAAAAGGGAGGAAATTAGTAAGTTCTGGCCTATATATAGCTAGAAACGGGTATACTAGGGCAGAGCCACAGCACCCAGGGTGCTGTAGAAGATCTTGTATTTTTAAAAAAACTTGGAGATTCACCATTAATTTTGAGTATCCTAATAGAGGACAGTTAAGTATTTTCCATTGCATTACTTTCTCTTAGATACAATTCACATTTTTACAAGTTTTTATGTGCTTTGTTTTGGCCTGAAGGAAATCTCAAAATTTCTTACAAGAGAAGAGACTGTGTGTGTGTGTGTGTGTGTGTGTGTGTGTGTGCGTGTGTGTGTGTGTGTGTGTGTGTGCATGTGTGTGTGTGTGTGTGTGTGTGTGTGTGAACAGGCAGACCAACTGTCCCCTAAAGAAGCTTGTGTCCTAATCCCTGGGACCTATGAATATTTAGGCTACATGACAAAGGGGAATGAAGGTTACATACAGAATTCAGGTTGCTAGTTACCTACCCTTAAAATAGATTACTATGGATTCTCAAGACAGACCAATGTAATCAAAAGCTTCCTGATAAATGGAAGACAAAGGAAGGGGAAAAAATGGGTGTGAAATTGATTGGGGAAGAATAAAGAGATGTAATGTTTCTGACTTTGAATGTGAAGGAAGTTGGCCATGAGTCAAGGAATCCAGGAATGTATGCAGCGTCTAGAACCTGGAAAGGCAAGGAAATACAGTCCACCATAGAGGCTCCGGGAGGGAATCTGGCCCTGCTGACAGCTTGCTTTTAGGTCACTGAGAAGCAGGTCAGACTTTCGAATTGTAAAACTTTAAGATAATAAGATTGTGTTGTTTTAAACTGCCAAATTTGTGGTAATTTGTTACCACAGCAATAAGAAACAACTCTTCAATTCCACAGAGGGTACTCTTCCTGTGTATATGGATCCACTCCTATCAGCTAAGTTACTGCCAGAAGCAATACAAGTCTGCACAAAGGATGAGTAAATTTTGGTGAGTTCAAAGCCTCAGTCAACAAGGAAGAGGGATAATAAAAGAGTACTCAAATTGGATCAAAAGAGTTGTTGTCTGGTTCCATATTCTTCTATCAAGACACATATAGTCACAGAATTATATCACTTACATGTAAGATCTAAAAAATGTCAAACATAGAAAAACAGATAAACTGGTTACTAGAGGGTGGAGGGTTGAGGGATAAAATTGACATTTAAGGTTACAAACTTGCAATGAATAGTAAATAAGCCATAGAAATCTAATATACAGCATAATGAATATAGATCACACTATTATACTACAGTTAAGTAATGTAATAAATATCACTATGATGACAATCATATTACAAGATATAAATGTATCAAGTAACATGCTGTACACCTTAAATTTATGCAGTGTTATATGTCAAATATATTCAAAACATTGTTTTTTTTAAAAAGACACATATCCACAGACAGTAACTTGACATCTGGGTCTTGATATATTCTTCTAGATCTCAATTAAACTAGAACAATCTTTTTTTCCACCATGCTTAGAGGCATTCTAAGACTCTTAAAGGGCTGTCACTAAGCCTTCCATAGGCAGCAAGTGGGGCTAGGTGGATAGGCCTTAGGAATTAGAACTTTGGGCCTTTCCCACACCATCCTCCTTCTGTCCCCCTCTGTGAATCACAGTAACTCCATTTAAAATGTGATTTTTCTCATTGAGATACTGATAAAAAATTCTCTTGAATAGGAGAATTGGTATACCAAAAAATCTGAAGAAGTATTAGAAAATGTCTAGATTAGGTATATTTTTAGGTGTCTCACAATTCTCAAATAGTCCTAATCAACATCTGCTAATACATGATTCAATTCAAGTGTTAATTGTATGTCATAGGATTTAGTATTGTGCTATTTTTATTGAACATATTATGAGCATTTTCCTGTAATATCAAATGTTTTTCTAAAGAAGATTAATGCCTATGTGATAGTTCATTAAATGGTTATGCCACAATTTCTAACCATTGCCTTGATTATGTAAATGCAAGGTAGTCTAATTCTTTATTATTTTTAATTATGCTGAAATGAAGCATCCTTGTACATAAATCTTTGGCTGCATTCTTTGTTTCAGTTAGATTTTTGCTAAAAGTAGAATTCATTCATTTACTCAAGAAATATTTACAGAAATCTAATGTGCCAGGAACTCTTCTATGATTTGGCATAAAGGGAAGAACAAAGCAGAATCATTGCCCTACTAGATACACTATACAACAAAATAATATAAAATATAATATTAAGAATGTCTAGTGTTCTGAAAATAGTTAAACAAATGAGGAAATAGATATGATGACTGAATTTAATAGCATCAAGTCTTGAGACTTGTAATATGTATTTCTAACTAATACTTAAAAGAAATCCATATTCTACATTTACAAAAACTGCATGCAAGTATCCCACACTCCATATTTCTATTTGTGTATATTAAGTTACTAAACAACATTCAAAATAGACTTAATGTGAACATCATATGAAAGGTACTGTTCTAAGTTCTGGGGATTCTGTAGGAAACAAAGAAATGATCTAGCTTTCACAGATCTTGCTACCTAGTGGATTACCTTTATTTATATTTGTCCCCACTATTTCACCCCAGTTTGTCTTTTCCCTTTTAATTTATTCATAATTGCCTTTTATGTTCTGAAGTCATAAATGCATATGCTAAATCAATCAGTAGTTTTAATAACACTATTTATAGTTTTAATAATTTTCTTACTACTCTCTCCTTCTTTCTCTCCCTTCCACCTATACTTCCTTTGCCTTCCATTGTACCAGGTTTGAACTCACCTTAGCACTGTATTGGCTCTTTCCTGTGGAAAATCAAGATTGATTTCTCACCTCTTTCAAGACTTTGTTCAGATATTACCTTCATAAGCTTAGCATAAGCCTCCATATTTTTTGTCCTTCTTCAACAGTAAGTATCATCTACAGTTAGATATGAAGTTTATTGGTCTTTCTTTCCTCTACTAGAATGGAACCTCCACGAGGGCAAGTAATCATGCAGTTGCATTCACCTCTGCATCCCCAGTGTCTCTCTCTCTATATTGCATAAATTATTGAAGCTCGTTCCTATCTTGAGGTGTATAAACATTCACTTACATTTCATTTTAACTTTTAGTTTTACCTCTTAATTATGCATTTTGGTATAAAGACCTAGGTAAGAGTCTCATTTCCTCATATGTGGAGTTAACCAATTTTTCAACACCATTAGCTCATCAAATATATGTTAACAGAAAAATGATTTTGCTGAGATGTTCCTATGTATTTAAAAGCAAATAGTCACTATATAATGAGTATGTATTTTATATTTATAGAGTTGAGAAACAGAAATAACCAAGAGCATAATGTGATGCAGGCAAGTCTCAGTACACATTCTTTAGGATACATAGTAAAATCTGTCTGTAAGGAGAGAACACTATGAAGCCATTATAGCACTTTTGGGTAAACTTTCTGGCACTAAAGAGGATTTAATCATTCACTGGTGCCCTCTTCTTTTATTAATTTCTAAAGGGAAACTGAAGGAGAACTTGACAAAGGGGGAAATCTGGGCCATCTCCTTGGGGTTTAGAGTTTACATATGGAAAAATGAAGAGGTTGAAATATTTCTTCTTTGTAGAGTCTTCCCTATTTAGATTTTCTTCCCTTTTGATGGTTTAATTCTTCTGATATGTAAAGGCTCTCTTGTTCTTCTCTCTTCTATGGAATGAATGGCATCGCTGTTAATTGATCCAGCAGGAATAGAGGTGGGATTCCAAGACAAGGGCCCACAGCCTGAATCTGTGCAATGGGAATGACTGTATAGTCCCTGAAGGAAATAGCACTCAGGGGGCCATAGCCCAGCTACTGACTAAAAGTAGTTACGTCTGGAGTATATGACCTCCTAGGTGTATTAATTGGAAGTAAAAATTGGTGTAGGTAGAGCAACAGCAGTGTAGGTCTCCATTTTAGTCTTTTTCTCCTTTCATTCATCACATCGAGTATTATGCCTACTTACCAGAGATTAATAACAGGCAATTTTGTCATAATGATCTATACTCTATAAGGAATACCATAATGTAAAAATATCCATAAGAAAAAATAAATTGATTCATTTTAGTTTCATTTACTCTCAATAGACATACTAATAAAAATAAGTATTAGTTATCATACAAGCTCTTACTTTTATTTTAGATATGGGGATGAAGTTTCCCCTAAATGTAGCATTATCAGGCAATGCCTACACTAGATAAACAACTAAAATTCAGCTCAAAGCTTGCCTCATCTCAAGTTCTCAGGGAACTTGTATCTTTCAGACTGATTGGAGCAATGACAGTAGAGTTGTCTGAACAACCACTTCCTTGCTGAAATTTAAATAACCTAAGCATGTGCATGTTAGTTAAATGCACTAGGGACCATCAACAGAATATTCTCTTTCCCAAATTCAGAACAGTTAAAAGTACAGACTCTAGTATTCTATTTCCCTGTTTCACAAATGTATAACCCACACTTTTTGTGCAATTTCAATTAGTTTGGTAGACTTTGCTTTATATTATTTAACTTTGTCTTTTATGTATAGCAAGTATTACTAAATAATGTATTCCTGGTACAAATTACTTGTCACATAAATCCCGTACAGCAGCAGCTGTCCCTAAGAGGGGGCTATCAGAATGTGTCCGATAAACATTTGCTAACTTGAGAGCATTTGAAAATCAGACTCTTAAAGATTTGAGGAGATGACATTTTCATTAACTAAGTGAAAATATAAAGAAATCATAGTTTAAAATAAAGTGATTCACTTTCTGGGAAGACTCTCCAAACAACTGATATATGGCCTGTAAAATTTGAACCATATACACTTTTGCCAATTATAGCATATTTAATATTTTGAATCTTTGCTGTCTCATGAGAAACTGTACCTGAGATAAGCCACATAGATTGTTCAAGCCTGATGATTTTTTTTTTTTTTGGAGAACGTAATTTGAAGTACCCTGGCCAGCATCAGGTAGAAATTAAAAAATGTCCATATCTTATGAAAACTGTCATTTGTTTCTCCAAAGCAATGCACTTTTTCATTCTATCTCATTTTTATCAACCTTGACTCCATAGGTTATTGTGTTTTTTAGCAAAATAATTGTTCAAGTGGCTTTTTTTCTTTTGGTTACATCATGGGAAAAACATAACCAAGAGTCTAAACCCATGAGTGTGTGTGTGTGTGTGTGTGTGTGTGTGTGTGTGTGTGTGTGTGTGTGTGTGTATGCACGCACTTGTGTGTGCACGCTACAGAGAAACTCTAACTTGGTGTAAGGCATTTTAGATACTTATATTTTTCTTTTTAAAATTTTCCCATCACTAGTATTTTGTGGGGTTTATCTATGTCATAGATAATGATCTTGAATATCTTTGGAATGTGGTAAAGTTTTTCTCCAAGGACACAGACTTGGCACCAATTCGTCCCTGCATTCCCACACATGGTAGCACACAAACCTGCCGAGTGCTTTTA
The DNA here is from genome assembly GCF_040802235.1 of Manis javanica. NCBI lineage: Eukaryota > Metazoa > Chordata > Mammalia > Pholidota > Manidae > Manis > Manis javanica. The sequence goes on along the minus strand of NC_133159.1, from coordinate 111,464,663 downwards.
TTCAACCTGTACACCTGACAGATATGTTCCCAGTGAGGTTCTACCATATTCCACAGCTGAGTGGAGCCCAAATGTTATTAAAAAGAGAAAAAGAAAGGAAGATTAATTCAGTTGTCAATGTACATAATTGGGGTTACATTTCCCACCTTCCTCCCAGTCTGCATGGAAGTTAGCCAGGTTCTGAACTATTTATAAGAAACAGAATTGGGTTCCATACGACTAATACATAGTTTGCAGTGTATTTACCCCTGTGGCTCTTCACATTCCATTCAGATGGAATGATGAAGGCACAGACTGTTTTCTTAATTGTACAACCTAGAGAGGGTACTGGATTTATGGACAGATAATGGACAGACCCAGAGTTCAAGGTGAAAGTAGAGAGATATTTAAATCTATAACAATCTGTTTGCTTCCCTTTGTCAGAGACCATGACTGGGAGGGAAGAGCATTTCTGAGTGTTGTGTTTTCAACTCTGTGCCTATTGGCTCAGAGAATTAATAATTTACCTTGATACGTCACCCAAGTCTGCCTTTGTTCTGAGAATCTTATACCAAAATGAGGTATTTGTGACCTTGATTTACAAATTGTATAAGCTGCACAGATGCTGCATGAGGCATTATTTTTATTACAATCACTATTTCTCTTTGATGGATAAATGGTGCAGCAATTTGAGAATAAGTTTACTAGTAAAGAGCTTATAGGTAATCTATTTTATAAAGTTTATTTGAATATGAGACATTTTTATCCATAGAAAACCAGTCTACCGTCTTCCACAAGTTTTATATAAATAGAACTGGAAATTAACACAATGTCATAAAAAGTAGGTAAGTTAAAAATGGAAGTGCAAATGAAGTGCTACAATTTTATAATAGGAAAATGTCTACCTGGGATTGTTCTATTAAGTCTGGGTCTTTCTTTTTAAACAATTGCCTGGTTTGCCCAAGTATTTTTCTTTGTTTCATTTGAAAATGAAATACTATTCTCTAAGACTTGGTAAGTGAGTTTTCTAAAGAGATAAAAGTTACAAAGATTATAATTTATTGTTAAGAAATAATATTATAATGCATAAATCAAGTTGTTATTGAATTGTGTTATTTTTAATTGGTATAGCTATGTGTGTGCATATACACTATGAATAAATGTGTATGTGTATATATAAACCTACAATATATACAACCTATATATAAACATATATACACATATGTAATATATGTGTGTTTCACATACACAGAGATTTACATACAGATATCTGGTGAGCAAACTTACAACCTAGTGGTTACAACTGTTTGCTTAGTTGAATAGCCAGCTTATTAGAATAATAAAAAATACCATTCACGCTACTTGCAAAAGATATTTCCTAATGTTTTTTTATGTATATAATACTTTCACCAAATAGAATTCAGAGCCTTACAAAAGAGTTAGCACTTGGCCCATTTTGAAAAGAGCAACCTTCATATAACTTTCCAGCACAATGCCATTTGATTACAATCACCATACCGAAAATCAGCTGAGCTACTGTTTTTAGCTGTCGTAGCAACCTAATAGTCTGAAAGTGCCAATCGATTACAAAGAAGTCAATTAATAAGATGAATTAAACACTAGTCTCCTCAAAAGTGGTCAACTTAGAAACCAGTAGACAAGACCTCTATATGGAAATAGGGGATCAGATGACTCAGTATTTATACAAACAAGAATCGTAATATCCAATGGGACCTAATATGCCATATATTCCAATTACCCATCAGAGGGTGAATTCTTAGTGATACATTATCATCACATGGTTTTCTAGCATGTGGACGAATGCCCACGGCTTCCAGAGGAAACCTACTTCATTGCAACCACTATTTAATTTTAGGGAATAAAAGTTTCAAACAGCCAAAGTGTATCTTTCTGGAAATTCCACCCACTAGTCATCTTTGTATATCTTTAATAAAAACATTGAAAAAGACCATGCCTATATGCAACTAATTAACTAATCTTTTTCAGTATAATATGCACGTTTGAAGTGATCTAATTGGAAAAATTATTTGTAGATGGATGAACCATCTGTTCTGTAAAATTGAGGTCTGGTCATTTAAAAATCTGTCAAAGTTCTCCTTGTATGACAAATCTACTCACATTTGAGGGGGCAGAGCTCTTTGCTGCATAATGCTTCATGACTAAATAATGGAAAGCACCCTCTCTTCATCTAATGTGAACCATATGAGACATGTACAAGTACATTGCATCCAGAATATGTATGGAATTTTGAACATAACTCTTTTAGATCTTATTTAGAGCTTTTTAAATCTTTGGGACCCAAAGATGAGTCTGTGATTTTTTTAATGGAAGAAATAAGGACAGAATGCCTAGACACAACTAGAATATTCTCTACCTCTGACCCCAAGATTAATTATTGGGTGATGCCTATCAGGAAGTATGCTAACATCCTTAGGATGAGTTCACTTCCAGGTACTTTCTAAGTATTTCAATAGACTCCTGGAGGATCCATGACTTACCTGGAGCAGAAGACTCAGTTTAGACTGAAGTTGATGCCCTGTACAGATATACCCCTCAATACACATGTATCAAAATAAGATGAAAAAGAGTCAAGATTCCTGTGGAATTCCACCAAAATTTCTCTTTGTGCATGCATATATTAATCAGTACCATTTTGATGACAACAACAGATGTAAAACTAATCTACATTTAAAATTTTCCTGAAGCTTACCTGTTTGTGTTGTTCTTGGGTTGTATGTAGCTAACCTACCTGGTAACAATACTTTGGGGTTGTTTATATCTTTTTCTTGCCTTGACATTAACTGCTCTTTGAAGGTTTGAAATAACTCACCAAGAATTATCTTTATTCAGCGCTCTTTTATTATTATGTCTTTAAAAATGTTTTAAACTAGTGTTCTCAGAAGTTATCAGAGATTTTAGGTTCTTAGAGATTTTCCACCTTTAGAGAGGTTAGTAATAACTTTTTAAAAAGTTCCTTATTTCATGGAAAGCCACCCCTTTTTACCTGAATATGACTTTCAAGAAATATAATTGCTTGTATATCTTCCAAACATATATTTGAATTTATTTTAAAGGTTAACTATGAAAACTTTTTCTTTTAATACAAAATATAACTCAGATGTTTTGTAACTAAATAATAGAATAATCTTACTTCTTTAATCTCCTTTGATAGTTGATTTATAAATTCAAATTCTGTCTTCCTTTAACTTTTCATAAATTGATATTTCTCTTGCTTGTTTTCTACTGCAACTAGTTAAGCCTGTTTCTCTGAGATTTAACTTAATTAATAGACCTCTATGATTTCCAACATCTTTTCACACTTTTATTACAACTTTGAATATATCAGTAGGAAATATTCTTAATAATCCCCAAAGTATGCCATGAAATGCTGATTCAGTGTTTCTTAGCACATTTCTTTCTAAGTCAGTATATCCCAATGACATTTTTGAAGAACACTAGTCCTTTAAGATTCTCCTTGAAAAAATGACTTGGGAAATAAATATGTTTGAGAAATGCAACATAGTTCATTTCCCTTTTGGAGGGCCATAATGAATATTTAAAATGCTAAGACTTTCGGAGTTTAAAATATACAACACTTTTCCTAAATGTATTTCACTTTGAATCTCTAGTTCCTCCCAGCAAATAGGCACATAAGGCTCTTCCTAAATTCCTAAAATCTATTCTAGAAGCAATAAAAATGGTATGAACTTGATAACATTTACATCATGGATCTGGCAGCCACTTTGGCAGCAGAATGTAACAGCTAAGGCTTTTGGCAGGGGACGTCTGTCTGTGCTACCATCAGTAACTAGGGAACTAGGAACTGTTGTTCAAGGTCTGAAAATGGGAGGGAAAATAATCCAAGTATATATATCAAACAAACTATAAAGTCAGATTATAATTTTGTATCAGAATGGACAAATGAGACTGACGGTAACAAAGTGAATAGTTTCCCAGGATAGAAAGGTTAGCTTAGAGTTTAGAGTATTGGCTGGGGTCAGCAGTTAAAAGTTTATTGTCTGATGGCTCCATAGTATCTGTTCTCTTCCTCTGTTGAGAGTATTAAGGGATACATCAGAAGCTGCACACGTTCTGATGGAAAACTGCTTTTCTGTTTGTCTGGACATCAAATGCGATGCTGTGGCCAGGATGAGTCCCAACCCTCCCACTGCCAGCTGTGCTGATTGGTCAAGTTACTCAACTCCTGTGCTTCCATTTCCTCATGTGTAAATGGAGGTGATAACTCCAGGGTTCTTACTGCCTTAGGGAGATGATACACAGGAAGCACATACAACAGTGTCAGGTATATGCTAGCCTTTCTAATTATTGCTCATATTATTATCAGTAGTATAAGATAAAGGTAAGTAAGTTCTTTCTCAAATATCCAAATGTTTTGCAAGGACTTCCCTTTCTATTGAACATAGCTTCTTACTATGGGGAATTGACTGAAGAGAGATACCAGTTTTAATTTAACTGTCCCAGAAAAGTTTTAAAACATTTCCATTTTAAGAGGTTATTACATGAATTCTTCACATAATAACTGAGACAGAATTTGAAGTTCTTTCAATTTTTCTAGTTTTTACATTAATGTCTTAGAGTACTTTGAGTAATACAATAGCCCTGTTAAGTTACTTATTTTCTACACAGTATATCAATGTGGGGAAAGTGGAAGTTCCTATGGCCAGGATTCTCACCTGACCCTAAACAATGTGATGATGTAATTGGCCTGCAGCTAGGCTACTGCTCCCACATCCGTTGGCAATGAGCCTTTATTGTCGGGATTACTGTATAAAGAGCTCTGCTCAGTGCTCCGCCTGGAGGCAGAGACAGGACGGGCTTGATGGATGCAGACTGCCCCAGAGGCAGAAGTGATTTCAGCGCTCCACCTGCCACCACAGGAATAAAGCTTGGTATAAAGCCTTTAACCGTAATGTTCCGTTGTTATTTGGTCTCACTGAACCCTGAGTTCCCCAGGGCAATCCTCCTGAGGTAAGACAGTATGTATACATTTAGGCACTAATATTAAATTTGCCTCATATAAAAAATCTGAATTTTATAGCATTTTTTATGCTCTGAGAAAATGTAAAACACCATTGTGATTGTGGTTTTTGAAAACTTGATAGAGTTGCCTTGTAAAACTTCTGAGACTGGAAATTGTTTGCATGGAATAGTTCTATAAGAATTTTTTCCATTCCAGCAGCTGATTCTTTGATTCTTTCTCTTTTTTCTCAAAGTAATTTTGTAAGGATGTCATCTATTCTTGTTTACTTTGAAATGCCTTGTAATTTTCTGGACAAGCAATAACGGTTGATTCTTTTTAAGCACAAGTGAGCAGTTGAGTCGGTTTACTACATTTTTTTAATGGTTTTCCTGTTATTATACTTAAGTAGGGTGTTTTGTTTTGTTTAGCAAACGGCTTGGCAGGAGGTTGTTGTAAAGGGACTGGCATATTCTTTGACTTTATGATCCTTTTTGCTTCTGTAGAATCTTCTTTTCCTGTACCAACAAGCCTTCAAATGATGCCTCATCCTTTCATGCTATCCTTCCCCTTTCCCTGAAGAAGCACCTGAAGACTGCCATTTTCATTCCCTCGACATGTCAAGGCTTCTTATGGCCTTGTCAGTAATTGCTCCTCTAAGCCATCAGTCTCAGATCCGTTCTGCATCTTCCCCCTCAGACTGTGCTTCTCTCATCCTGAAAGTGATTTCACCTGTGTCCAGCCACCATCAGTCCCCAGAAGCTCTAGCATGTGAGTCAGAGTTGGTTCTGCTTTAGGTATTTATCTGCCACATTTCTATATAAATTTAACTTCGTAGAATTATCTTCCTACCAGTTACATTTTAGGTACAGATTATGGTCAGATGTATTTGGTTTTTTTGTTGCTATGTATGGTTTTTGGAAAGTTTAGTTGGCTGCCATTGTCCTATGGCAACACGGACATTATTATTGTTTATACAGTTATTTTCATACACATACACACATACACACATATGTACACAATTTTTAAATCTTTTTACCAAATTTCCTTCAGATGCTTATTTTGTTAAGGTATAGAACCTCAATGTATGTTAACATGTTAAAAAGAATTAACTGAGTCTGAGGAAATACAGATATAAAACATTCTAAAGAAAATGCAGTCAACATGGACAATTTATATGTCCACATTTGTCCTCTGAAGCAATTTCTGATAATTACATATACTATGCTTAAATGTGACGTTAGAATTTGTAGAATAGAATACAAGGATGGTCAGTGTTACCAACTGAGGTGCTGTTTTTCCCAGGATCATGTCTTGGAGGCAACCAAGAATGAAGCCATCAGACAGAGTATGAAGCAACCAGCAAAGTTTTTAATGAGGAGTGAAAAGGGAAAAAATAAAATAAAAAAGACTCCCTCTAAACAGGAGGGCCTCCAAGAGTGGAGGCTGTTGGAGTGGCAGAGTCTAGGGTTTATAAGCCAAAAAGAAGGACATTTACAGGATTGACAAGGGCTTGTTGCTAGGAAGACCCCTTTGTTTTTCAGACTGAATTTGCTAGATGCTCAGGATGTAGCACCTTGATCCCATTTCCCTCCTGTCTTCCCCTTATGGAGCCACAAATTCTAAGGCTGTCTATGTCCCACTAACTTCTGCCTCAGTCAGGACATAAAATCCTTTGTTCTCACTTCACTTGTGAGGCTTTGGCTAGTCCCTGTTTGAAATCTTAATTTGTGGGAGTAGCAATCCATGAACTAAGAGCAATATTGGATCTGAAATCCGGAGACCTAAATTCTAATGTGACTCGTTGCATGGCCTTCACGATCGTGAACTTTGGTCTTCTCAGCATGAAAATATTGGGTTGGTGTGCTGGGATGGTGAAATCCAACTACAAGGGTTTAGGATTATACCTGGCTGTTAGGAGAGTATGTGCCACAATTATTTCTTTCTTTTAATCAATCTTGGATGGGACACTCACCAGCAAATGACCTCAGATCTTTTTTCTCTTAAGAGAATAACAGAATTCCCTGAATATCCCTGCAGTCACCCATCTAAGACTAGATCCCAGAACAGCCCTGAGGTGAACAGTGATTCAATACTTAGAGCCATGGCTTGCAAATTCTTGATTGCTTCCTTTGGCAATCATTCTATTTTAATGACACTCTACCTTCTGTATCTTTCTCCCCTACCTCCCTCTCCATTTTGTCTCTTTTCCTCTCCTACCTGAAAGAAGTACAAAGAAAAATAGAAGCAAGTATACTTTTTCTGTGGAGAATGTGGTGGGGGCCACTGCTCAGGCTAAAATACAGTCCTTTTGCTTGCCTGCCACCTTGCTAATTAGATCATCAGCTAACCTGACGTCCCATTTGCTTCAATCAGTATCCTTATATCTTTCTTTATGTATCTGTTACCAGTTTCCCAACCTATTTTCATCACCTGCCTTTCTTAATTTCACATAAATCAAATAATAAACACTAAAATCTTTAAGAATCATGAAAATATCAAAAGAAGTGAGAGTTGATTTTGTTTCACTTTTATTCCATTGAAAGTGAGACATATTTCAAGCAATGGCTGTTCCCATTTCTCTTCTGTAAGACTGAACCCATGAAAAGCAATATTTTAGTCTTTAGAAAAATATTTGTTCCTCACAATCAATATCTGGTTTCTCAGTCTAAGCTGCCTCTAGACAAGAGGTCTGCAGTGAAGCATTTTCAAAACTAAAATCAAAATCTTGGTATGTAAGAGTAAAATGATGAGTAAGATAGCATTATTAATTTTACATCAATTGCACATTTTCTCTAACCAAAGCAAAGACCAAGTGTTCCCACCTCTCCTCCATGAAAAGAATGAATGCATAGTGTATTTTATATTGAATTTTTGATAAAAGTATTTTTTCCATGATATTGACATTCTAATTCAGAGTTATAGTAGAAGTATAACCTTGGGATATTTAAGAACATGGGCTTCCTTAAGAAAAAAATTGTTGAGATATTAAGTTTTTGACATGCCTTCATTGAAGAATTTAATTTCACATTCTTTCTCTAAAAAAGGAGAAAGCAGAATGTTTAAAACTAGCTAATAAACATCAAATATTTTATAACTACTAACAACTTCATCAACAAATAATGAAAAAGAAAAATCATTCTTTGGACATTGCAATTAGGTGTTACATGCAGAAAAAAGTTGAATGAACATCATGTCCCCAGAGTAGCAAAAGAAAAATTTATATTATAATAGAAAAATACAAAGGAAATATTATAATGGAAAAATACAAAAGGAAAGGGGAACAGTAGTCCAAATAACATCTAGAAAAAACTATTGCATAATTAGAATGAACTTTAAAATTTGAATAGTATCTGAAGTTGAGGTGATAATTTAAATTGGTAAGGATAATTTCAAAGACCACTATCTCAACAAATCAAAATGACTTTCTTAATTTCCTTGCTTGTAATAAGCTATTTTTTAAGCTTTAAGTACATTTTTATTATTACTGAAAGATATGTATGCAAATCAAGAATATGAATTTTGTCATCCATACAGGATAACTGTTAAAGTATGGAATTGTTAAAATTTCAGATGTGTGTGTTTATGTGCAGGAAAAAGATATATATCTTTATATATTAGGCATTATACAATTATACATATCTGAATATATGTATAATTATTTCATGTCAACAGATACACTTCTATAACATAATTATAGTCATCTATTAGCATACCATTATAGAAATGATCATACAAATGATATAAATAATGTAGTCTCTGATATTGAACTTCAGGCTATTGCTAACATTTCATTGTTATTCCAAGAATAAAATTGAAAGTATTTCTTTTTTGAAATTATATGAATATATATATTATAAATATATAATATATATAATTTTATATGTAAAGTACATATAAAATTGTATACACAAAAGACACAGACATTAGGTCTCTGTACATCTATATGGGTACACATATATATAGTATGTGAGTCAAAGTATATATACTTCTAAAGGCTTTGAATAAATAGCAGCCAGTAAAGCTCCAAGAAGATTGTCACTTTTTCCATTCATAAGAAGAATAGCAAGGCTTCCACCTGATAACTGAGGCAGTATCCTTTTTTCTTTATTGGTCTTCACAATTTAAGAGCAAAAAAGCAGTACGTCATTATTTTGGGTCACATTCCGTTGACTACAGGTAATTTAATTACTTTATCTTTTCATGTTTTCCTCAGCCATTTGAGCTTCTTATTTTAATAGTGTATACATTTTCTGATTTTATCTTCTATTGCTTTCATTTTTATATATTTATACATATATAGATATACATATACCACACACATACATACACATATACATAGACAAAAATATGTAAATATGCAGTATGAATACATGCTTATGATGCATGCATATGTGTATTTGTATATATATAAAGTATTAAATATTGCAAATATAAATATAAAGTATTAAATATTACAAATATGTGTCTTACTGTTTTGGACTGATGGTGCTATTTGTCACATAATTACATACATCATGTTTTTCTTTTGATTATTGGCACTGATGTGAAGCTTAGAAAAAAATGCTTCTGTATACATACAAGAAATAGTGAATTAAAAATTACAAAATTTTAATATTGCATACATTTACTTTCACATTACACTTCTATTCTCTTGAATTTACTTTGGTATGTGATATTAGATAATCATTTTCTTTCCTGTTTAACAAGTTAAATGTTTAATTCAAAACCAGTGTTGAATAACTTATACTTTTCCTATGGGAAGGTTTGGCTTATCTGTTTATCTCTCTTTGATTTATATTTCATAGATCTCTCTATACATTCTGATATTAGCATCACAGTTTTGACAATGAGTAATTATGACTCAACAGTAAAACAGTGCAAGTCTTCTCTTACTATTCTTTGAAATATTCTGAAATATACATTTAGACCTACAAACAAATGTGAAAATCAATGTATTAAGTTCAAAAAATGTCAATGAAACTACAGATCAGTTTTAATGGAATCAATGCCCTTCTTGGCTGAATCTCCCATTTAGAGAGAGTTTCTTTTAGTATAACAGACTTTTATTTATTTTATCCTTTTAAATATATCAGAATAGGACAGTTTTGACTGTAAAGATCCTACACACATAGGGCAAGCATTTTTACAAAGAATTTAATTTTTTTTCCAATCTACTTTTTAACGTCTTCATTTTTTAAATGGTTGTATTTGGTATCTTGGAAGTTATGTTTGTGTTTTTATCTGTGCAACCAGTCATTTTTGCAAACATGCATATTGAGTCTATTGGTTTTTAATACATTTCCCTTGGGTTTTCCAGGTAGTAAAATATATCATGTTTTAATAATTTTAAGTAAAGATGTATCTCTCTTTCCTCCATCTTCTGTCATGTTATCTCATTATTGGTTTTGTTGCATTAGATAGATCAAAGTTTCATTAACAGTGCTGATCATAGGAATCCTCCCTGAGTCTTGACTCTATAGTAGACGTGTTTAACCTGAATTTGTTGGACATGTAAGATAATCCATTTACTCCCATATATGACATAATAATGTGTTTATGTACAAGTTTAAGGGTACTTAATTATCATTAATGATGAAGTTTCATAGTATTTGTGACTCAAATAATTAAGACTGCTGCTCATTGTTATATAAAATATTGCTGTTTGAGAAAACAATCCTTTGCTGCAGTAAGGGAAAAATTGTAATTTTCCATTTCTTAATACTCTTTTTTCTCTTAATTTTCTTAGCTTTGCTTCCTTTGCTTTCGTTTTCTATTCAGAATATTGACTTTTCTCAAATGACTTTAAGTTTAACCTTTGGTTTGATAAATTATGTTGAACTTTTTTTAAAAATTAGAAATGGGTTCTATTTATTATAGTGCCCTACTATATTTTAGTTTTTTGGTGGGTGCCATTTTTGTCAGGTTCATTTATCTGAGCTGTTGCTAACTTCTTCAAATGCATTGAAAAGATTTCTGTCTTATGATCCGGAAAAATTATGATTTATTTGTTGGAAGTTATGTAGTTTTCATAAGACTCCTACAGGCTTGTGATATTTTCTAGACCTTTTTTTTTGGTGAGATGTTCCTTTCTGTTCATTGGTCTGATCAAATCCTCCATGTCATTCGTGGTTATTGATTCAGTTATAGCATTTATCGAGCACACAGTGATAGGCACAGGGAAGACACGTATAATTAAGATGCTATTGTTCTCTTTTACAGTTTAACAGCCTGATAGAGAAGGATCTTACTTTACAAGTCACCATTTAATATCTTTTTTTAAATGTGTTTATTTCTTTGTAAAAAGAATCATGCTTATTAAAGTTTGGAAGTTTGAGTGACTATTTTAAATAAAATATATATATGATGATTATGGATAAAGTAATAATGATGGAAATCAATTATAATCCTACTATACAGAGAAAACCACATCAGCATTTTGCATTATTTCTTTCCAGTCTTTTATCTGTGCTTATATTTTATGATCATACTATACATACCATTTTGTATATGACAATTCTTCATACCATTATATTGCAAGCATTTTTCCTTGTCATTAAAAAGAGATTGAAGGCATAATAACTCTATAAATATTACATCTTATGTGGGCACCATATTTTTCTCAAACGTGCCTTCTTGAATATTTAAGCTTTTTATAATCTTTCACTTTAGTGAACATCTTTATTCACAAGTGTTTATCTACTTTTTGTACCACTTCTTTAAAATATATTATAAGAAATAGAATTACTGGGTAAAAAGTCTCAAGATTTTGAAAGTTTTTAGTATATATTTCCAAAGAACAGAAAGATTATATTGTTTCTTTTTCCTTTTTCTTCCCCCTGCCAGATTTGTTATTGTTGTTTTAATCAGATATATATATATATAGTTCTAGTTATATTTTATTTTGTATGTAATCATACAATTTTATATTCTACCTCCTTGGCTTAACAAAAACGTATTTCATATCATCATACACTATGTGTAAATCTATTAAGAGGCACGTAATAGTCTTTGGGTATAATTCTGGTTTGCTTAAACATTTTTTTATCATTGGAATTAGTCTTTTTCTAACATTCAGCATGTATGTAATGTAATATATATAATATAATTTTGTATATTGCATTACAGTAGTTATAATTTAGTTTTGAAAGCTGTATTTGAATTCCCTGATCACTTATAATTAGTTCCATTTCTAGGGAAAGTTAATTCACTTCTCCAAGCTTCTTTCTTCTTAGATTTACAAGGTTGTTGTGTGAATTCAGTGAAATAACAGAACAATGAATTTAGCACAGTGCCTGTTAAAAAATCAAGTGCTCAACAAAAAAAGGATTCAAAGGCAGTTCTTAAAAATCACATTTCCCTGGGATGGCTTGCTTTAAATTAGATACCAATAAAACATCTAAAGCTTGATTAAGTTAAGATTAATGTAAAAGACCTTTCTTCCAGTCAATTCACATTCATTTGGAGCTTGTCTATAGTGCTCAACCCTAGTTCTCCCAGATCACTGAAGCTGAGGTGGCTGACAAAGTAATTTTCAGGAAAACTTTCAGAAACTGTGACTATGCTAATTCCCCAGTTCCTGAGGTAAGGACTTGGGGGAAATGTGGGAGGAGGGGAAAAGTGGGGTATAGTGAGAGAAACTTCTGACTTTTTTATTTGCTAATAGGACCTCCTCTTGTCCCAATTCCCCTACTTCAGTCATGCACACCCTAATGAGGTTGTTTGATTTTTGGATCGACTTCATGTGGTCCTGGCTCTCAAACTATAGCTTGGTCTGGCTACAAAAATCCTCTTGAAAATTTAGCATTGCTCTTCCTTTCTTTAAAGTAAATGTGCAGGATTGCTACTAAAATGACCTTCCAAGGTGAGGTCTCCTTGGTCTCTCAGGATTCAGCAGTGTGGTGGAACCCTGCCAGGAAAAATTCCACTGGGGTCTGAAGAAGGGCTCAGGGCCTGAGAAAGTGCTGATGATAAGGGGTAGCACCCTGATTCCAACTAATGCAGACTTCAGTCAACAACTATTTATCAGACACTTGCTATGTGCTAGACTTATCACCACATGGTAGACATGCAAATATAAATAGGACCCAGCCTCATCTCGGGGCACTCACAGCCTAGGTTGGACACCACAGCGCAAAATGATTAAGCACACATAGTGGAGGTAGAGCACCCTGTACTGTGGAGAAAGGATTTTATACTAGAAATTCCATTTTAAACCAAGTTATTGCTTATGAGTAACATCTATTGAAAGATATATAATGAATGAATACAGATTTAACAGAAGATCACTCTCACCAACCAGGGTATTAATAAAAGGATCTGCAGCATGTTTTTAGCATAAAAACACCACTGGTAAGCTTTGCCACCATTTGAAATTAGAATTACATGTAAGAAGTACTGTTAGATAACTAGAGTATATAACTCAAATATCATAATATTTTACAGGAACAGTAAAAGCATGAGAGAAATATATTAAAATACGGAACAAAAATGAAAGACCAAATAGAAAACAAACAGTGTATAAAAAAAAGGAAATATGGCCTCTTTTTCATCTTAGAAAGCAGGGGCTAAAGAGATTTTATTCAATTTTGGATAATGGTTATTAAAAAAATCAGGCTTAATTTTTTTCCTAAAAACTAACGCAAGTAGAATTTAAAACAGACTTTTAAGATTACTAAAACAGCAAACTTAACATAAATTCAGTTATCTGTGGCAAAAAGTAGAAAAATAAAGCACAAGAGACAGCAAGAATACATTCAAAAACAATGCAAAAAAGTCGTGTTCTTAGATAATAGTAATACCAAAAATATATTATCATTATAAATTTAAGTAAAAGAAATACCCTGCTAACACAAGAAAAAGAACTTCGTAGACCATGTGTGAATAGTAAATTCTTTGCCTTATTAAATGTCTGAAAATATTTTATGATTGACCTCACACTGGATTGCTAATTGGCTCTGCAGAATTTTGGTTTCAAAACTGATTATTTTACGGATGATAAAGATGTTCTTCATGTCTTCATAGTCAAATGAAAAATCAAATGCTAATCGGGTTATCATTCACTTCTTAGGCTGTGGCTACTGCTGTTATAGTGGTTGTGATCATGACTGTTAATTTGCTCTGGAAAAAATTAATGTCATTATCTCTCTAGTCATGGCCTGTGCTCATTCCCCAGGCAACAGTGCCCGGCGTCTCATCACTTTGAAGCCACTGTCTTCCCATGGCTCCAAGTAGTATTCATTCAATAATTTTGGGGTTATATCCTTTCTTTCTTTTCTTATTATTTACTTTTCCTTCTTTCTTTTGTTTATGATCTCTTTTCTAGAATACCTCTAGACAGATATCAAATTTCCTTCACTCATTTTTCATATCTTTTCATTTTTTTCCTTGATTTTTTCAACCCTCTATTTGCCCTATTTATGGAAAGTTTCCCTGACTTCATATTCCTGAACTAAAATTGAAGGGAACAAGGGAAAGGGTATAAAGGGATGTTCAACTTTGCATGTAAGAGTTTGTTTTAAAACAAAATCTAAGGCAAAAAATGAAAAGTTGGAGACATTAGTTTTGAGTATTGGATATATAGGTTGTATATTTCCATTCTATTTTTATCTAAGGAGAACAAAAATGAAGTTTTTCTTATGATGTAATACCTAACAGAGATATTTCAGTCAAAACAATATCCATTCCCATACATTTGCCAGGCTTTTAAACTGGTAAAAATTATGTAGCAATCTTCTAACTTAATGCATGAATGCAAAATTTTAGTCAGTTTAATGCCTCTGGAACCCAGCACTACATCTGGTCTTTCACTAGCTTTTTTAATGTCTTTTGGGTTAAGAGATATTGTAAATGAATATTACTTTAAAATTACTTGTATGTATCTGAGGATTTAACAGAAATCGATCTAAATTTTACTCATTTTTTGAAGGAAAAAAACCCTCCTTTTTCCTCAAAAATCTTTAGGTATAGTATGTTCTTTACTATGTGTGTATGGTCCTCAAGGGAAAACACCAATTATACTTGATTAGAAAGGAGATTCCTTGGGAACAGTAGGAAAAGAGCTCATTAAATTCAATTATTATAAAGATGGCAACAAGTTGAAAGATGGCTTTTTCCTATAACTGGTATCCCAAATTAGTAAATATACTCTCACTGAACATGTGTTAACATGTAGGCACCCTCTAATGAAAAGCATATTTTTGACCACACTGTGACAATATTCAGCTAAAGTAAAAGTTTGCCTGTGGTAATTGCCTATAGTTTTAATGATACATAGTCTTAAAATACATTGTTGCCTTTGGAAGAATGGCTTCCACTGAGGATATAAAGTGACCACCAAGATTGGTGGGCCAGTGGGAGGAAAGAGATCTCAACCTATATAAACACATTCAGTTTTTTCATATTATGAATGATTATTGACAACAGTGCTTAATTCAGATAAAGAATAGTTCTTGAAAATATAGAGAAACAAGCAAAAGCCTGAGTTTGGTTTTTTTTCCCTAACATTTGCTAGTCCTCAAAGTTCAACTTTCTTATTCCATAATAACCCCACTCTCTGCAATGACAAAAGGGATAAAAATACATTTTATTTAACTGATTTATTCATTTTCTCATTCATTCACAATTCACTCATTTTTCAATGATATATTACTACAAGAAAATGTCAGGTATGGGCTAGATATGGCCTCCTGGCAATGTAGAGGTCTAAAAATACATCTGTGCATGGTCTAAAAGCAATAGGATATGTGACTATGAGAAGTTCATGTAAATCGAAGAGAAGCATTAAGAGAAATTATTGAGAAGTATTTAAGAGGTATTAAAGAAGTATTTCTTGTAAAGTTCTTGAAGAAGCCAGAATGTGGAAGGAATTAGCTGACAATAGTAGCAGGCATGTCTTTTACTGTCTCTTACATTTTACCATAGGAATAGTGATCCACCTTAAAATTTAAAGCAAATATATGCCCTTCCTGAGTGCATCATTTAAAAAAAAATCCTGTGCTATATCTGTTAGTAACCAAATGGCTATTTTTACCTGTATGTCACTTGGTGGTTGTTTGGAATCTTCTAGTTTCTGCCATTGTGCAGCAGAATATAGGGACATAAAAATAACTCCACAAATCAGATGCTACTCCAATAGAAAAATGAGCTAAATTAAAGAGATGTAAAATTCAAAGATGTAAATTATTGTAATACATATGCCATATCAACAGAACATGTGACCTTCACCACCTAACTATGACATGAGAACTGAGGCTGCCAAATACAGAATAAGGAAATGTTAAGAAAATAACTGTGTCTAATACTAACATTATTTTAATCACTTATCATTCAGAAAAGTAATTTGGCAGTAGTGTCAGAAACTGTAAAAATACTCTACTTCTAAGAATTTATTCTAAAGAAATCATCAGAAATAGAAATTAGGATTCCATTACAAAGCATTAAAAGTAACATCAAGGACCAAAAAACCCCACAATTTTCTAAATGAGCAATGGCCGGTTTACATGATGAAATATTACACAGCTATTGAAAATCAAATCAATATTTAATCATAACAAAATATACTCATAATTTAATTTACATATTAAATCAGGCTGTTCATTTACCCAGCTCTCTATTTACCAAGCATTTATTGCTATTTTACTATATGGCTAGCTCTGTGCCCACTTTGAGTGTACAGTGGTGTGCAAGACATTGTCCTAGCCCTCTAAGGATTAGAGTCTAGCTATGGAATTAAGAATCAGGCAATTTAAGTGTGATATTGTACATGCGTGTGTTGAGGTAGAAGAGTAAGGTACTAGGAGAACATGACAAAAATATGTCAATGCAAAGCTTGTTGAATGAAAGTCAGTTTTGATTTGTTGAGACTTCCTGAAATGTTGTCTAGTATGAGACAAGAAGGATAAGCAGGATTTAGACAGATCAAGAGTGTTTGGCAGAATGTTTCAGCCAGAAGAAAAATGATATGCCAATGTACAACAAGAAAAACAGACATTTTCTCTACGGAATGACTTGAATTTTCAGTAAAGTATTCCAACATTCCTGTAGGAGGGAGATTTTTGTTTGATATCAGCAACTTTTCCTTAAGTTTTAAACTTTTGCCAAAATCCTGTTTACAAAAAATAGGATATGCTATTAAATTAGTAAAAATTAACCTTATACATTTTCAAGAGATTCAAATGACCAAGGAAGACTGATCTTCAAAAGAAGGAATCAATACTTATATTTATTCTGTACACTCTTTGTGAGTTCTGTTGTGTTTAAATACATTAGCATCAGGATTGGGTTATCAATCTATCAGCCCGGTTCACGTGCTTGCCTGTTAAATTTTGTGGCTTCAAGCAACATACCTTGATGATTAACAATAAGGTCATATGATAAAATGTTACCCAGCAGCACATGTTTATTTCACACATGCCAGGGTCACAAGGCTATCACAGAATTTAAAGACAAGGGCAAAGTGTTAGTCTAATTACCTGCCCAGATGCCAAAAGAAAAATCAATGATTGCTCAGAGGATCTGGATTTTTTTTCCAGAGCTGGTTTTACAAATAAGCTGTGTATGAATAGGTGGCTGACTAGGTGATGGGAAACGTACCTGGTTGAGGAGGGCTCTGGGTCTTAAAGTACTAACCAAACTACCTAGTTTTCTATGCTAGGATGCATATGGATTTCTTCATGTCTGGAAGAATTTTAATATTTGAATTTTTTCTTAAATAGAGAAGAATTATTTCTTTTGTCAACATAATCACCATCATCTACTAAGACATATTTTTTAATATCTTCTATGTAATAAACTACTATAGATTTTGCTGGTATTAGAGAGATAAATGGCATTATTCTTATCCTTAGGAACTTTCACTCACTTACAAGGGCATATTAGGGAGACAAAATATAGTATGTCTGTGCACTCACCAGCAGTATCAGTCATATTTTTTAAGTGTCATGTAAGTGACACAGACAGGAAGTTCTCAAGGAGGGCAAATGAAGCCAAAACCATGCATGGGTCCTGGAGGTTTCACCTGAATATTTCACGAAGGAGAAATATAGGCAAGTAGAGAGTGACATTTGGAGAACTACTTTGTTGTGAGCAAACACATTTTGGAAAGCAATTGTAATTTTCTTCTATTATCAATTCCATTTTCATTAGGGCTCTTACTGGTTCATGGTTACACAGTTGTTCTATTATAATTTTAATAGAGTTTTCATGACTCTGATTTTAATCTATCCTGAAGATCAAAGGAAAAAAATGTTTCCTTTATTGCAGTTACATTCCCTTGAATGTGCACAGGATTTATTCCCTTTAAGTGTTGTGTATTGCTATTTTACTCAGAAGCAAACTGTATCAGTTATCTATTGCTGCATAACAAATTATATCAAACTTAGCAACTCAAAAGAACACATATTTACTGCCTCACAATTTCTGTGGGTCGGGAGATCAGGCACTGCTTAATTGGACCCTTGGCTTTGGGGTCTCACAAGGCTCCACTCAAACCGCTGTCCCATGCTGAGTGTTCATCTGAAAATCTGATGGGAAGGATCCTGTTGCAAGCTTGCTTACATAGCCACTGACAGGATTAAGAGCCTTGTAGGCTGTGTGACTGAGAGATTGAATTCCTTGCTATGTGTTATAGGTAAGCCTCAGTTCCTCACCACCTGGGCCTCTGCATTGGGCAGTTCATCATGTGGCACCTGGCTTCAGCAAAACCAGGAAGGGAGATGGTCTGTTAGCAAAGCAAAATTTACAATTGTAGTTGACCCTTAAACAACATGGGTTTGAACTGCATAGGTCCACTTATATGTGGATTGTTTCCAATGAACATATTGGAAAAAATTTTTGGAGATTTGTGAAAATTTGAAAAAACATTTTCTTTCTCCTAGCTACTTTATTGTAAGATTATAGTATATAATGAGTATAACATACAGAACATGTGATAATTGAGTTTATGTTCTCCATAAGGCTTCCAGTCAACAGTAGGCTATCAGTAGTTAAGTTTTGAGGGAGTCAAAAATTATATGTGGGTTTTCAATTTTGTACAAATTAGGTTAGGTTGGTACCCCTACCCCTGTGTTGTTTAAGTCAAATGTATCTGTGATGTAATCACAGAAGTGATAGCCCATTAGCTGTGATATTATATTCAGTAGAAGCAAGTCACAGTTCCTGCCCACTGAGTTGGAGGGGACTATAGAAGCACATGAGTAGGAGGCAGAAATCATTGGGAGTCATCTCAGAGTCTTTCTACCACACAGTTTTAACATGTTTTAAAATGTTTAAATAGGATGCATAAATTATGGTGGGAACATAATATTTTTTAATGAAATATGTGAGATTACTTAAAATATCCTTGCTATAAGATGTGGCAAGATTATTTAGATTGCTATACTAGTTAGTGGTTGAAAGTAGATTATAGTGTGCACTCTAAATGCTCTACTACTACACATGATGTTAGTCAAATCCTCAACTCCACTTGTAGCTAAATCCATTATCTTTAAAATCAAGAGATTGGACTAGAAATCATTTTAATGCTAAACTTTGTTCTTGTGCATCACACACAGTAATCTGAAGCTTTAAGGTGAGCTTGACAAAAAAGGGTTTCCCAATACTTCTTTTAATTAAAATTCTTTTTTTCCTACTTGACCAACTCTACATGATATGAAAGTTAGGATGTTTGTTATCCTATAGTACAGAAAATGCAATCTTAAAGTATGGGTAACCATGTTGGTGCTGTATTGATTTTTCCAAAGGATTTATAATTTACCCTGTATTGTGTCACAACCTAATAATGTCATCTGTGAGATGGAAAACTCTGTGAGCGTAATCAGGAGCAGTATCCCTGGATTCATTCAGAGACCAAGTTTAGTACAAAAAAGGATGCCTAAGTTATGTATTATTGGGGATCAGCTGTGCTCAAGCATTTCTGTGTGTGGTTTCCTGACATCTTACCATTTAACTATCTGCATCCCTTGCTCATGGTGATTACAATTAACTGTCATGTAACCCTTGTGTATGGTGATTACATTCATCTGGTAAACAAAGTCATGCTACAAGCATGCAATTTGAGTGGCACTCTCTGGATATAGTGGCCCGTTCTCTTTTCAGTAAGTTTTCTTGACTTTTCTTACTGAAGAAAATCACTTGGGAAAAGGAGAGGTTTAACTTTTGTGAGTTTGACATGTGCGCAAATGGAGAAAAATACAACCTCTAAAGTACAAGTAAAGGAGTAAGCCTGCTGCTCTGTTGAGCAGCAGAATCGGAGATACGGGAAAAAGTTTCATTCACCTGCTACATACCTCACTTGCTCTATAACATTTACCAGCCATTTCTTTTTTGTTCCCAAAGAAATATTTTATCCTAGAGATTTCAGTTCTTTCTTTTGGGAAACCCTGAATATGGAGTTGGGGGTGTTCTGAACTATTCTCATGTAATCATTTTTTCAATAATAAAGGACTTGGAGAGAGATGCCAGGGAGGTTATAATATCTCTTATTAAAGACACAGCACATAACCCTTTTAAAAAGACTTTGTCAGACTACTCAGCACCTCCACAGATCCAAATGCAGACTATATATTCTTGCTGGAGAAGGCAGTAAAAGGCACTGGTATGCAAAAATGCTGGGCAAGCAGGAAACCCTGGGAGACTTCAGTGGAATAAAAGATCATATGTCTTTCTGGTGAGAAATAAAAGAAGGATTCTGGCTACTTAGTGAGCACTAAAGACCCTAGGATACTTCTCCCAGGATGGAATTGTTAATCTATGTGCTCTGGCAATATTCCAATATGGGTAATTGTTTTCTGCCTCCCTAAGTCTCTTTTTCCTTCCCATTTACATTGAAAACATCTCACCTTCTGACTTAAATGGATTATGCTATCTATCACTCAACTGAAGGACATTTATAAGAAAGCAAAGGTAAATTTGTGTGTAAAATGTCAAGTAATTTACTAGTTCATAGGATATTATCACTTGCACTACTACTATTAGTTAATACGTAGTTTTCTTCTAGAGTATTTTGTTGTCAGTGCTGTTATTTTAATTTGTGGTTTTCTTTCAACTTCTCTCATAATCTTATAAACACTCAATCCTGTTTCCTCAGGTAAATAAATTCATTTGCCTTTAGTTGTATTTTGATTTTAATAGTGTAAGTTTATTTATATTACACATAATAATGGTCATTTTTTAAAATATATATCTGGACTTGACAGACATTTTTTAAATTCCCCCAAAGGGCTGAACTTTTTTAAGAAAATCAATCATCTACCCTTTCCCACTTCCCATTCATTATTCAAATCAGACTCAGAATAAGGCAAACAGTGTCCCATAAGATTTTCCAGCTTCGCCGGTCTGCATTCGTAAGTTTAAGACAAGCCTAATATAAGAAATACAGGAAACTGGTGACAGTACTGCTACACAATTTGAAGAACAAAGAAACCTCACTCCAGCTTCTCCTCAGTCTCTTTGCTGCTTCAATTGTCTTCATTACTTTAAAGTGTTACTAGCTTTTAAAATACAAAACTCCAGAGAAGTCAAATAAAACTGTTAACTGGACATGGTATAGGGTTAAATAAATTCCCTACCATAGGGTTAAATAAATTTCCTAAAGCAAGTGTAACATTGTGGCCAGGAAAGGTTTGAGGAGAATACTGGTACTTAAGAACAGAAAGGGACAAAGGGTGATTTCATAGGGGTAAAAAAGCCTGTTCAGAAAAGTCCCCAGAATGACCAGAGATCTGCTTCATCCTCCTTCACCAGAGTCTGCCACAGTTTAAGTTATTATCCATCTCTTAAGTGACCAGTCTCCTCCCTCCTACTTATCACTCCCTAAAAATCCACTCCATATTTTTCAATGTTTTAAGCAATATTTCCACATAGAACTAGATAATATAAAAATAGCTTGAACTTCCTTAGGTTGAGTGAAGGCTACACTAGGGTTTTTTATTCTGCTAAAGTCTTTCTCTAACATCATCCTAAAATAGCCCCATGAAATTGCTGATCTGTGGGAGTTTAACGCATATATATTTGAGGGGAAAAATTAACCATGTAGAGTATACAAAGGACATTCTGATTGAAAGGTGCTATATAAATGAGATATTTTTTCTTATTCTGTTCACACTCAAAAAATTTTGTTGAAAACTAACCCTGGCATCTGTCTATAGATAGAAGATACTGAAATTTTTATAAATGTGATTCAGACTCGTGCGGGAGGATAAACTGGGTCCTAAATTTGATACCTTCATGAGCTATTAATTTAACCATCCAAGCAAAAAGAAAATAAAAATATCAGGAAAATATAGCTTTGTTTTGATTTTGGATAAGAATATGTTTCTCAAATCTTACTATAGGTGGGCTAAGTTCAGTTGAAAAAATCCTTAACTCAATCAGATGATGTTATATTCACTTCCTGACTCAGCCTATGATACATTAGCCAGGATCCTAATATCCTGCATGGGACAGGACATCTGCATTGACAGGAAAAGCCTCCACAACTGAATTAATTCAGTTGGGCTTTTTTGGTTAGTTTGACAGTAAGAATCAATAAGAACTTTTCATGAAGTTGCTTTCTCTAGAAATTCCAAAAGCTATTTAAGGCTTTCAACCTCAGTCCTATGTGTCCTGAGACTTACAGATGGAATAGACAAAATTCCTATCCCTAAATGCAGCAAGAACGAATATGCATGTGTTTACATGGGTATATTACAGGCAAGGGAAATATATTCTATATATATTCTATACCAGATAGCATACACTTCGGAATGCTTAAAGTGTAAATCAATAAGAGCAACACTTTTCACAAGGTCAAGCCAGTGATTACATGTTAAAGTGGTATCATCAAAGAGGGAAAATCTACAAGCAGAGATGGGAATATATTGTTTGTGGTTTCAGGATCACTGTAGCATCAGTTGCACATTAAGCTAATGGCAAATATCTCTTTAGCTGAAAAATCTCTGAGGGATTTATTACAGCAGCTAACTTCTAACAGTCATTAAAGAAAGCAAACCAAAAATTAAAACAAACACACTTAGCATCCACACCAAATATACCCAGAGGAAATCAACAGCAAAGGTATTTCCAGGGTTTTGGCCACATCCCAGGTATTTCATCTTTAACTCTTGTATACTTTGTCTTATGCATGTCCAATCTGGTTTGCAAAAACACAGACTAAAGGCTTTCATATTTGTGTTCATTGGCAGAATTTGTTACAAAGCCTCAATGAATGCAGTAAACACCACGCCACATCCTAAGAATTCTTGTTCCATTCAGTCCCTCATTCTCACTTGTTCATTGACTGATACAATACAAGGAAACAAGAGTTAACGAAAGGGGTGTGACACAACATGACACACCAATAAAGGATTGTTTGAAAAAAGGCTACAGTTCAGAGTTTTCAAAGTTTTGCCTTTTGGAAGGGAAAGGTTTTAAATTTGTCTTAGAAAAAAATAAATACAAAGATGAAGGGCCAATCGAAAACTAAAAGAGGAAAAAATACAGTATCGATCCAAATGCTGCTTGCTGAGTCATAAGGAAATGGAAATTGCTCTAAGGAAAGAAAGGTAACTGGCAGAGCTGATGAAAACCCTGAAGAAATGTCCAAAATGAGATCACTGCCTCATAACCGTTTCCTGTTGGTGACCTAGACTAGACTTCAAAGAAAAGGATGGTGGGAACTAAGACTGTTCCTCAACGCAAGGGCATACAGATAGATAGGTTTAAATTAACTTCTCAAATGTTCAGTGGCCATGGGTGGGATTTAATTCCTTAACCTGGGACAGTTCTTGCAGGGAGGTAGGTAATTGGGGTTCTTCTTTGGCAAGAACACTGTCCTAGTCTGGAAGGATACAGTGCCAAGTTACTCTATTTTGTTTACATTCAGGGATGGGATGTGAAATATTACCAAGACCCCTCCCCAGCTGCCTCTTTCTTTCCCGCCACTAAGTGAATTCTTATGTGGAACTTTTATTGATCATCCTGATAGTAACAAGTGTCTTTCTTAAAATAACTTAAGGAATTTCCACATGTGAACATTGATATACAAAACATTTGTCATAATGGGAAGTAGTATTCTGGACTCTCTCCATAATCTTCAGAAGTCTGGAGATAATTTGCTTTAGTTTCTTACTATCAAGGAATATCTCACAGTCTTAATATGCCTTCCTCTTATATATTGAACAGAGTCATCAGATGACAACAGCTCAATTTCCTTTGTTTAAAAAGGAACTGTATAGCGTTTGCTTTTTACTTAGTCAATGTCTAAGTTCTAAGCATGTATATTTCTGCTTGATTTATTCCTTTGAAATAGGGAACTATTTTGGAGATCCCTCTGATTCTAAAATACCATTTAAATCTTGACTTGCAACGGTCATGGGACAGAATCATGTGAGTCCAGATACTCAAAGAAAAGTTAGGCAAAAATTCAGGAAAACAAACATCTTCCAAGTAAGAATAAGAGCTTGATGAAAGGATAGTATCTTCTTTGATAAAGTGATGAGGATAGGTAAACACTGAGTACAAAATTGAAAATGTTACATTGGAATAGACTTTTAAAGTTTGTAAGCTGTATTTAAAATGACCGTTAGCCTAGATGGCTTATGCCCATCCCCCAGATACTATGGTGTTGTTGGCATAAATGTTATATTGGCCTTTGACTATGACCAGAAAGTGGCTCCTGAAAAGGGAAATCTATTACATAATTAAGTAGTCAGTTAATATTTATTGACTTCTTCCTCCATGAAGATGCATAAATCATGAATATCAAGATAGACATTGTCCTTGCTCTCATAGAGCTTATAGTCCAAATAGCAAAATGTGTGCAAAGTGCTACACAATCTTTGTGCTATGAGAGAGTGTGGTGGGCCAACGTAAGCTAACCAAGAGTGGGGGTGGGGAAGGTTGCCAGGACCTGGTAACAATTTCCTCCCACGATATTATGAAGAATATAAATAAACAAGAATCAAGATTTAGATGGGAATATAAGCACCATCTGATACTGAAATCACTTCTTTTAAATCCCCAACAAATGGTTTTTATTTATTTTTGGACTCACTCTTTTTTTATTGAAGTATAGTTGATACACAATATTAGATTGGTTGCAAATATACAATACAGTGATTGAGTTGCAGTCTATTTATCTCTTTAGTTCTGTTAGTATTTGTTTTACACATATATAGGTGTTCCTATGTTGGGTGCATAGATATTTATAATTGTTATATTCTCTTGTTGGACTGATCCCTTTAATATGTAATGTCCTTTGTCTCTTGTTACTTTCTTTGTTTTGAAGTCTATGTTCTCTGATACAAATACTGCTAGTTCTTCTTTTTTCTCTGTTCTTTGCATTCAGTCCATTCACATTTAAGGCTGTTATTGGTAGGTGTGTACTTATTGCCCTTTTATTAATTGGTTTCTATTTGTTTTTGTGTTTCCTCGATGTTCCTTTTTTCCTCTCTTATGTTCTTCTCTTGTTATTGGATGGTTTTCTTTAGTACTGTGTTTGGATTTCTTTTTTTAATTTTTTTGTGTATCTTTTATAGGTTTTAGATTTTTGGTTACCACAGGTTCATAGATAACTTCCTGATTGTAATGGCAGCCTATATTAAGTTTATGTTTACTCTATTTCAAACACAATCTAAAAGTACTTCTTTTTATTCTTCTTCCTCTTACTCTATACTTTTTGTATTAGATGTCAAAATCTACATTTTTTTGTTTATCCCTTGGCTGATTTTGTATATAGTTGATTCTACTACTTTTTTTTTAACTTCACACTTGCTTAGTAAGTAATTGGTGTACTACTTTACTGTGGGTTTATTTTTGCTGATGAAAAATATTTAGACCTACAAACATTTCCATCTACAGCAGTTGCTTTAACATATCCTGTAAGGCTGTTTGGCTGGTGGTGAATTCTTTTAACTTTTATTTATCTGGGAAATTTTTAATCTCTCCTTCAATTCTGAATGATAATCTTGCTGGGTAGAGGATTCTTGGTTATAGATTCTTCCATTTCAATATATTAAATACATCATGCCCTTCCCTTCTGACCAGTAAAGTTTTTTCTGAGAAATCTGCTGATAGCCTTATGGGGTTTCCCTTATAGGTAACTGTCTGCCTCTCCCTTGCTGCTTTTAAAATTATTTCTTTATCTTTAATTTTTGTCATTTAATTATTGTATGTCTTGGTGTTGTTTTCCTGGGGTTCATCTTGTTAGGGGCTCTCTGTACTTCCAGGACCTGGGTATCTGTTTACTTCCCCACACTGCAGAAGTTTCCAGCAATTATTTCTTCAAAGAAACTTTCTATTCCTTTATCTCTCTCTTCTCCTCTGGTACCCCTACTATGCAAATATTGTTTCATCTGGAGCTGTCACACAGCTCTCTTAGCATCCTCTTGTTTTCAGAATTTCTTTTTTCTCTCTGTTCCTCAGCTTCATTGTTTACCTGTTCTCTGATTTCCATCTCATTGATTCTCTCCTCTACTTGCAGCAATTTGTAATTCACTCCTTCCATTGTATTTTTCATTTCAGTTACTGTATTGGCTCTTTTTCAAATCTTCTGTCTCTTTGTTAATATTCTCACTGAGATCACCAATTCTCTTCCAGAGATCAGTGAGCAACTTTATGACTGTCACTTTGAAATCTTTATCAAGAAGATTGGTGATCTCCATTTCATTTAGCCCTCTTGCTGATGTCTTATCCTGTTCCTTTGCTTGGAACATATTCCTCTGCCTCCTCATTTTGTCTGGGTTTCTGTATTTCTTCCTCTATATTACATAGATCCCTGATGCTTCATGGTCTAGAGAATAATGGATTTAAGAAGAAGGCATCCTGTGGTGCCCAGAAGCTCAAGACTCTTTGCTCACCAGTGCCTGGTTCTCCTTTTTAGTAGAGCCACACTTGCTGTTGGTGGGTGGGGCTGCCTTTTGGCCTGTCTGCTGGCCAGGGCTGATCTCTGTAAGCAGCATCTGACAACTCCCTCTGTGCCTTTTGTGCACCCTGCAGTGGTGCTTCTGAGGAAACAATGTGGGAAGGGCTGCCCTCTGACTGCCTAGCAGCAATGGTGATGCTGCTGGACTGGTGGTCTGGGTGGGGTGAGTGTGCAGGGGAGCACAGCTCAGGGGCTGAGCTACAAGCAAGGCAAAAGGATCATTTGGATCTGTCTCCTGCAGGCACCTCCCAGTTGGGCTGAGAGAGGGCTGATAAAGCTGAATAGCTTCCTACCACCTTCCAGGTAATAAAGTCTGACTGCTGCTGGGCCAAGAGGGATGAGGCAGGTGGGAGGATGTGCGTGTAAATGCCTTGGAGCTGAATACCAGCGAAGAGAATGGAGTGTTTTGAGCTGGCTCCTGTGAGCACCCAAGTAGTTCGGCTGAGGAAGAGCTGGGGAAGTGTAGTCCACCTACCCTTTCTCCTCAGGAGAGAGCTCCCTACAACAACCAGCCCTCTGGCACCCTTCCTGCTGCTGGTAAATCTTTCAAACTGTCCTCTGTGTTGCATCTCAGCAGGAGCAATGATGTTTGCCTGTCCTCCAAAGTGGCTGGATCTCAGCCTCCCCGAGTGCTCTGATTGTCCCTCATGTCCAGTCCCATTAATCACCAAAGCCCAATGCAATGTGGACTAATGTTCCCAGAGCAGATGTCCAGAGCCAGGTGTGAGGATTCCTGACCACCTATCTGCCCCCCTTTCATTCCTTGACCTTCCACTTGTGGGCTGGAATGGGGGAAGGGCTGGAGTGCTGATCATTCCTGGCCCTGACACTTTTCCCTTCTGTGTGGTCCTCTCTTCCTCACCAGGTGTAGGTGGTCTGTTCTGCAGTCTTCAGATCATTTTCTGGGTCAGTTGTATTTGCTGTAGTTGCTTCCTTGGGGTATATGTGGGAGGAGGTTTCCGCCTTGCCTTCCTGCTCCATCATCTTTTCCCAAGTTCCCAAATGGTTTTCAAATATCTGCATAAACAGTTTTGAGAATGGGAATATTTTTACCTCCTGGGTATTTCATTCTTTCTTTGGCCAACTTGGTTACATAGTGAAAGGAAATTTCTCTACTCCAATATTTTGCCTTTTGATATGAATCCCACTATTTCAAAAAAAAATCAAATTAATTTAATTTTTGTCCCAAATAATCATAGTAAAATACTGAAGAAGGCTATCATACTTTCCTCAAGACTTTCATTCTCTAGCAAATGCCTTTTATTCCCAATTTGCTTAGTAACCCTGATCATCATTCTCTAAGTGGGATATAATTTGTTTGGTTTCCCATGCTCAAATGTAGTGAGCTAGTTTAGGCTAAGCATGCCTAAATATTTTTAAGTCTTGCAAATTTTTGTTTTTTAAATCTGAATACAGGATTTAGCATTATTAAATTCATCCTATTAAGTACAACTTGATATTCTGACCCAACGAGCACTTTTGGATCTCAGTTGGCTCCCCAGTATATTTTATTGTAGGTCCCTGAGAGTTAATGATTTGTGAAAGTGATTTATCTTACCCTTTACATCATCAGAAGAATTGTTAGAAATTAAACTGGTAATAAATATATAAGGAAAATGACTCTACCTCTCTGTTTTCTATTAATTTCTTAGGGGGTGGGTGTGTTTTAGTTATTTGTATATAACTAGTTTTTATTGAACATTATTATATGAAAAACCATGGACTGCATGCAAGGGATGGGAGAGTGAAAGGTAAACAAGTATAAAACTCTTCTTTCTGCAAAGTAAAGTAAAAACAATGTTAAATTTGGTGTCTCGCAGTTCAGAATTCATACATACAATGTTCAGAATGCCATATCTACTACACTAGCTATGTGACCTAGGGGACATCACCTTTGAATCCTGATTTTCTGATATGGAAAAGCACGCACACACACACACACACTCCGTTATATATTTCTCACAAAGGCATTGTGAGTACTGAATTATTATATGTGAGTACCTGGATCTTAGCAGTTAGATTTTCTCTAATAGCCTGGAATTGGACAAGTCCACAATAATAGAAGAATTTGAATGAAAGCAGTGGGAACGTGGGAGGTAGAAATGTCCACAGTGGCATGTGTGGAAGTCACCACCTAAATGCTGCCAAATGTGGGTTTTCTTGGGTTGGTGTATGACTTGCCCTCACAAACGTAGATAACTGGAGGGAAGAAAAGTTGTTGGGGAGTAGGATCTACTTAGCTTACACCAATGAATAAATAGATGGTGACACCCTTAACCAAGAGGCTTTCTGCAAACAAGAATTCATCTTGCCCGCTATTTGTCTCCATTTATTAAAGCTACATTTCTCTGTTTTAGCTCCAATTCTCCTTCAAAGTCAGCAAATATATGTAAGCTCTTCAAATTCAGTTTACCAGAGAGATGACATTTATAGAGCATTCCCTGATGTTATCATTTATTATATATATTTAGTATATATTATTTTATTATATGTAATATACAGACATATAGACACACACACACACGTACATATTATTTCCCTCTCCCTCTCCTCAGAGCATAGTTTTCTTTTCCTTTCAGTCAGGAAAGCCATGCTGTTAGTATCTATCATTATTGTGTCTGGCCCAGAGCAATGACCTTCAGGATGATCTTTTCAGGACAAGAGCATTTTACAGCATTTGTTTCTCACCTGAGAAGTGGCAGTTGGCCTTATCACCGTTTCCATGCACTTCCCTGAATAAAGAACAAAGTTCACAGCAATTTTTTGGTAGAAGCAACAAATAACGAGTGATTGCTAGATCCTGAAGAAAGGATTTCCGGACTGCTGCTGTTAATTGCATTTAATCCAGGCTTCTTCACCTCCCAAGGACACAGTGTCACCCAAGAGGACTGTGCTCCAGGGATACAAGCATCCACTACCCCCAGGTCTTAGCAGCTGCATAGCAGAGACACCAAACAGCACCAAACAGGCAGGGGTTAGAAAGTACAGCCCCATTTGTCTTATCTTAATTTAATTGAAGTAATGGGCAAGCATGTGTCATTATTTATAGCAATGTCAAAATAGAAAAGCCCTGCTTTTTTTCTAAATGCCTAAGTGAACAATTGTCCATACCTGTGGCTCAGTCGGAATGTTCTTGTACTCATCATAGACACAGCATGAAAATCCTCACAAGAAACATGCCAAAGAAACATTCCATCCAGCCTCATTGGATACACACTGGTTTAGTTGCTTTGGGCCCAAAGTGATCATAGCAAGATCATAGAGTTTGCAGATGTCTTTCATATGTGTCCCTCTTATTTCAGAAAAAATGTCACTATATATTTAAGGTTAGGGAAGGCTCTAAGTCACAGGAAATTCAAAGCCAGCACCATACTTCTCTAATCCTCCTCCCATGTTCTTCTTTGAAATTATAAATACTAATTGTCTTTATTGCTACTGATTAATCTGGATCACTGTATTATATTATGATTCCTAAAAAAACAGGAAAGTGAAAAATAAAGAAATATTTTTCTCACATAAGCAAAGGAGTGCTCTGTCAGCCTGGGAGATTTTAATACCCATGTCAAGATTAAGAAAAAGCAAAAAACAACATAAATTTCCCAGGAAAGGACAGAGACTGTGGCTGTTGAAATGATTGCATTGACACTTGAGCTGGGAAAGCAAAGTACTACACCCAACAGACCTTCTGGAAGAAACAGAAACTGAGTAAACCTGACTGTTTCGATGAAGTGGAGAATAGCCCCATGACTCTTGTAGGTTAAGTGACATGTAGTGTAGATATAGGGGGGAATGCAAATCATTTGGTAGCATGTAGAAAGATGTTTGGTTACAGATTTGCTCTACACTTGTCTTACTCTGATTCTCCATGTTGTTCAGCCCTCACTGGTGTGGATTTTGGTCGTTGGGCTTGTTATTTCATGATTGAAAGATTATTGTCATTTCAGCAGTATCATGGTTCATTTTAAAGATTTATGTGCTTGTTGAGGGGAAGCAAACAAACTCTCAGCATGACTAGCTCTTTTAGCAGACAGCCAAAGCTCTCTCAGAAGCCTTCTAAAAGGCTAGTGCAAACCTGTCATTGGCCCATGTTTGTCACAGGTCCATCTGTTAGTGCACAGGAGGCTGTGAAAGTAAATGTCTAGCAATGGGAGATATTCTGACACTATTGCCTTAGAGTAATCATAACTCCTCTCCTGGGAAGGTAATTGCATCCCTGACCAAAGTCAAGAATTAGTTGCTAGCAAAGAACTGGATTATGTAGGCTGTAAGATTGCCAGCTCAGAATGGTTACTACTAAAGGCAGACCATGGTGAAAGATTTTCTGAAGTATTGAACTCTTTAAGGGACAGACAAATGAACACCTGGAATTCTGAGGAGAGGCAGATGCATAAGAATGTTCAACAATATGTACAATTGGAAGGGAAAGGCAACTGAGAGAACATAGTCCCTTAGGCAGCACACATGCAGGTCAGCATCAGGCAGTATCGGCTGCACTACTAATTGTGCTTGCATTTGTCCTTGCCCAACACCAACACGATGCTGCATTTTTTTATTGTCTTTGCTCTCTGGAAAATGACTTCATCTGGGACTCATCTCAGCATTTCTTGATGTACCGTATGCCTGATAGTCACGGTGGAAAAGAATTTAAAGTACTACTTTCAAGATCTTTCTTCATTAGGATTAACACATTTTTTTCCATGCACAAGTATTTGCCACTTAGCCTATTTAAATGGTATATAGAGAGATCACTTTTAAGTACATGTTCTGGGTAGCATTTCTTAGACAAATGATCCACAATTGAACAGTGTTCCCATTCAAGGACAGCTTTTAACATTCAAAGGGCAGAGCCAGTGTTTGGTCTGTCCTAGAAAAAAAACAGCAAGAAAGCAATTGAGTTCTATTTAGGTGGTGACAGGTGCTCTCGACAATTTGGATGTTGAAATAAAGGTAGACTTGTATTTGAAAAAAAAAACAATCTGGGGGAAATGAGAGCCTCAATACAATCAATTCCGTAGATTATATTTCTTGAGCATCTCTGGAATCAACTTTGTACCTCTCCTCCTTCACCACAACTATAGTGTAACAACAGCTCCTTCACAATGCACCCTCCG
Organism: Manis javanica; assembly: GCF_040802235.1. NCBI lineage: Eukaryota > Metazoa > Chordata > Mammalia > Pholidota > Manidae > Manis > Manis javanica. The sequence goes on along the minus strand of NC_133159.1, from coordinate 111,432,673 downwards.
TACTGTACCCAGCTTTATCTCTCCAACACCCAATTTTATCACATTGAAGCTCTGCTAAACACAAAATAAAAGTGAAAAATCTCTAGCATCTCCCAGGTTAAACCCTAGGTCTTTCAGCATAGCATAAAGTTTTCAACAGACAGGTTTCACATTATGAATCCTTTGCCATCTCTTACTATTCAACTTGCTCTAGTACACAGAATCCCAGAATCCCATTCTTTTCTGAGAATAAACCATACCTGTGCTTGCTTTTGCATACATTGCTTCTTCCAATATCAGAACTTCTCCCATATGAAAAAAGATGACATTTTCGCTAACTTCCAGTCTCAAACCTGCCATCCCTTCCACATACTATTTTCCACTATTGTCCTTATATACACATTGGAGGCTAGTTTATGAATTGTATTATACAGTATATTTTGGAAGTGTCTGTATTTCCCTTCTCTCTCTTCGAATTCCCAAAAAAGATTAAGACTACCTTACAGTTTCAGGTTGTTGCAGGGGAAAGAAAACTGACATTCTTATTGAAGGAATGGGTTAAACAACAATTATTATAACACTTCTGTGTGACTGGAAAAATACTTTTTTCAAAAAAGGAGCTTATAAGTAAGTGCTATTTTAATGAGTAATAACAAAGAATACAAAATTGCCTTCAAAATTTATGCAGAAAAAAATCACTAAAAATATTCAGAAAAGGGAGTAGGTGACATCAGATGTGATTATTATTGATTTTCTGATGAGGATTGGGATGCTATTTGGATCTTAATATAAGCATAAAGTTTGCAGAGTCTAGGAAGGGATGACAACAAATAATGCTGAAAGCAGAGATGACTTTGAGGATAGAAAAAAGCTATGATTATAGGAGAAGCCTAGGTTGAATGGTGCCTCTAGTTTGTGCTGGCTGGTAAGAGGCATGATTTAAAACAAAGGGTATTATGAAAGGCTGCTAAGTTTGAAATCAGAATACTGGTGTTGGAATTCAAGTCCTGCTTACTCACCTATGACCTTCAGTAAAGTTATGATGACAGTATTCAATAACACTGGTGGAATTCCTTACCATAATGTGTAGTAGATAGTAAGTGCTCACAGTTATTAATTAACTTTGTGTAGGATTAGAAAAAGTGAAGTTTCCTTGAGACTTTAATACACACACAATATGATTCAACCTTAAGTAAAATCGAGTTATGCTAAAATTCCACAATCATAAAAATGAGGCTGTCCTTCCCTTTGCTTGCACTCATAGACATGGTTTTCTATGTGATTAGTAAATAGGGTCAAAACTATAGCAGAATTCAGGATCAGAAGCCGATGCCTAATTTACCCCTTCCCGGGAAGATAACATTGCATTGGGGAAAGACTCTTAGAAAAACATGGAGTGTCAAACAAATAACCTAAGCATGCAAGTGTCCTAGAAGAGTACAATTCTGTTCTTTGAAGGAACCTAAATGTTATCAACTCCAACTGTCAAATTGTTCATTAAAAAAAACTGAGTCCTGAGGAGCGCAGGTAACTCTGTGAAGGCACACAGTTTGTTGGACTAGCCGGATAGCTTCTAGATGACAGCTTCATGATCTCCATAGTCTCTAACCCAGCACTTCCTTCTCACTGGGCATAGGTGGGCCTCTGTTGGCAACAGTAAGGTCAGGCCCTGTGTCTTTATCTTTAGATCCTTTAGGTAATTCACTTGTGCTCAATGCAAACCCATATTTAAGGCAGGAAGAAATGCCCAAAGACCCAAATTACATTTGCAGCAACCCCCCTGCTATTTCAGTACATTAGCTACAGATTCAATAAAGGTAACGTGGTTGTTAAGCTTTTCAGCTTGAATGGCATCATTTTTTTTTTTTTGCACTTTGAAGAAAAATGTGGTGGCACCCACCCAAAATCATAAAACCTGAGCATCTAACAAAAGATGCTGTGAGCCTTGAGCTCCATTATGATTTTGGATTTGGTGAGCTTCCCACTCTGTAAATCACCTGGAATTTACAGCTGCACCTGCAAACGCAAGCATCAGGTTGAACTCTCAGATAAATAGAATTGCTTGCAGTGTTTCCTGAATGTGCACTGTTAGCAAACCTGGGCCCTCAGCCCAAGTGGGGCTCCAGATTTACCCAAACTAGTTGTTTCTATTTAGTCAAAATCAATTGGCACTCTGGGGATTAAATATATTGAGAAACAGTGTCACTCTTTTAGACATCCTAGAAGAGTGTACCATAAGACTTCTGGGAAAATAAATTTGGATGCCATAAATCTTAGTTGTGATATTTGATCCATTTCTAGGTTTCTCTGATTTCTCCATTTCCCCTACCATTATTAAGGGTTGATGAATTTAATATTTAAAATCAGTCAAACATTAACAGGATATTTCTTAAGAGAATTATGCATATAATACTCATATGCATATAAGACTAGGTGCTACAAAGCATGTGCACACACACACACACACACACACACATACTTACACATATATCCCTTTTCTTCAGGTGAGCAGAGGTGGGGAAAGGAGAGTGACATTTTAAGTGCCTGTGACGGGCAGAGTACTTAGCACAAAATGGAGAGACATGATGACTTCCATTTCCTACTCTTATATATCTTGCTTAAATATGTCATTTAATCCTTTCAGTAAGTACATATCCTGGTTATTTTCATCCTCAATTATCAAATCGCAAAACTGAAGTTGTGAACATCACTGAACTATTAATGCAACCAATATTTTGAATCCACTTTTCTTAGCCCTAATCCAGGGTCTTTCTGTGCCATAATGTTCTGATCTGTCCACTGCTCAGCTGCTTGTTCTTAGTGAGACTTCTAGGGTATGTCTCTAGAAGCATATGAGACATATGGAGCATACTGAACGTCAGGTAGGTCTTGAAGGATAGATAAGATGTGAATGACTGTGAAGGAGGAAAAAGATATGGCATGGAAGTGCAGATGGGCAAATGGGGTTTGTGTAGCACAAAAACCCTAGTTTGGCTAGACTAATGTATTTAACTTCAAGATTTGTGAGACAGAAAGTTGGAAAACTGAAATTAGATTGAGAAGGATCTAAAATGCTCGAGAGCTCAAAATTCAAGGACTAATAATTATCCACTAATACCAAATGATTGTCATTGTGGGCATGAGGGCATATTTCTTGCCACCATCATTTGTACCTGTGCTCCAAGAGTCAACAGCTTTCATTGCCTCCACCAATCACTTTCCTTTTCACGTGGGTAAGAAGGAAAAATATAATTATAAATCAACTTTTTGATTTGAAAAGGAGCATGTCCTTAGTATTTCTTTTTTTTTTTTTTTGGAAAGTTGTTTTAAACTTCTAAGGGTTTGCAAACATTTTAAATGCTATGAAAGAACTGAAATTGTAAGAGATAGAACTCAAATGCAAGGAGATTATAATTTAATTGCAAGCTTTTGTTAATAAGGTATCTTGGTTTGATACAAAAACTAAGAAAGGATTTTTTTTTGGAATTTACTTGTTAAAGAAGAATTTGATAGAGATTTCCTATCACCATAATTATTTCTTTTGAACAAATGATTCCTTTTTAAAAGTTGCCTTCTATAGAAGTGTAATTGGCAATACATTCATTCTATGAAGTTTTTTTCCCCAATCATTACTCTTAGAAATGCATAAAATTTATTTTGGACAGTTTGTTCTGTGGGACTCTATTTTATACATATACTTTTTCCTTTTTTTTTTCACAAAACGACTGGGAAATATTCCAACTCCATGTTTTCAGCCTTCCTTCATTTGAGCAAAGAGATTAAGTCACAACAGAGAAATTTCCATTTTTCTAAGAAGAGAAATCATGATGTCACAAAGAAGGGTGAAAGAAGATCACATGATAATGCATGTCTTCAGCACGAAGGCTAGAAACCTAATTAGAACAGAAATGGACCTCCACATGAGTGCCTTTCCTTGATTCAACCTACTCTTCTTTGTATTACCATTCCTATGCCATTTGCAAAGCCTGGGAACTGTCAGTCTTTACTAAGTCTTTACTGTTATTTAACCCAGAAAAAAAAGCTTTATTTCCATTCTGCTTCAAAGAACACTTTAAGAATAGTACTAGGAGAAAATCAATGAGGTCTGGTATAATAGAGAATATAGATTTGGTTTGTGTGACTTTTTACCAGTGGATACTTAATAACTAGGATTCCAAAAACAAAATGTCATATAGCATACCCATCAGGGAGGGTGCACTCATGAAATAAGTTTCCATAATCCTGTATACTCTTTCCTGCTCTGCAATAAAAATAATGTCTATTAACATGTAAATTCTCCACAGTTCCAAATGTTATAATGAAAATAAACATTTACACTTGGTATAAGCACATGTTTTTCCAAACATTTTTTTGATCAGGTAAAGGGTTTTTTTTCTCCATTTTCTGAAATTGCTTATTTATTCACATTTTACAACACAGTTGAGAAATCCTCAGCCTAAATTATACATAGACAATTCATGTCTTTCAAACAAAATGAAATTGCAATGAAAATAAACTTTAAAATAATAATGAACTGGAGGTTTTACTAAGAAAATGCAACATTAGAATTGACTTAAGATGAAATTTAAAATCTGAACATAAAATGAACCAAGTAAGGTTGTAAAAATTAATTCTCTAAACAGTCCTTAAAAAGTAATTGGTTTAGGAAGGTTTATGGATAAATGACCTGAAATTTGTGAGAAATATTTGTGAGAATTTGTGAGAAAATTTTTCAGAGCTCTGGGGTCTTTAGTCAATGAAAGAGAGACGGTCAAAGGAAGGAAGAGCACTATTGCAAATGGTAGTAAATCTATTATTTTTATGTATTATTCTTGTCTTTTATTTATGCAAATCAAATGGAGTAAGTGATTAGAATTAATAGCAGAATTCAACATGGTATAAATTCAGAGACAAAAGATATAGGAAACTATTGTCTCCATAGAACACCAATATGTAGTAATAAGAAGTCAAACTACAGTAGAAGAAAAAGTCACACACATATCTTGTTAAAATAAAGAAAAAGGAGAATCAAAAGGAAAAAAATTCTTGGAAACTCATATGAATGAGCTCCCTGGAAAACTGCCAGAATTGGATTTTTCTTAAGATTCATTAAGATTTAGCCCTACATTGATTCTTGTTACTGCTATTTCACTGGCCAGCAAATCTTCCATATTTGACTATAGCAATCTTTATATTCTTCAAAAATCCCATGAATAGGTTTGTATCCCCCTTTCCAAATTTATCATCTAGAATATCTCGTGTGTACCATAACGTCTAACCAAATCCTTAATGCTGCATGGTGTTTCATGCCTCCTTGATTTAGCAATGGAGAGCCATTTACCTGCTTTATCACCCTGGCCCCCACGACTCATACTAGCTCACAGGCTCAGATTCTTCCACTTGAAACCTTTCACAGCTCAACCAGATAACATCTTTTCTTCAGATCCAGGGCCACCACTAGAGCATCCCTGCTACACATTCATATTGTACTGATCAGGCATTGTTTATGGTTATTACTTGTTTACCTGTCTGCCTCTCCTTGAGCTGTTTGATAATGGTGACCAACTCTTATTAATCATGGACCCTACTGCTTTGCTTTAAGGGCTACTTAGGGAGAATGTTTATTGGATGAGTGAGTATCTTTATAAGGGATCTAGTAAGAAGTCTTAGTTGTACTGCAATATCAAAATTTAAGAACGTCATTTTAAAAAATAAATTAACTCAAACTTCTTATAAAATTTCCTTAAAAATCTACAGAGTATCTATTCTGAAACTTGGCAAAAGGTTAATGAGCTTAATAAAATAAAATATTCTTAAAATGTAGTTAATAAGAGTAAACAAATATTGGACATAGAGTATTCAGAAATAAATAAGAGAATACCAAACTACACGACAATGTTTATTCTCCCTTGTAAGCAAGCAAATTATACTTTTTTCCCTTTACTCAAATAGAATTTTTGTTTTATAAAGGTAACTTAGAAACGAAGTAAAGTTTTTAAAAGTTTTTAAAAGAACCCAGAATATCTTACCAGCCACATGCCTTTCATAAACATAGAAACTTATTTTGGTAAACTAATGGGAGAAAAATATATATTTAAGGTGGGCAAAGGGTATGGGGAAGAGTTGATGGAGAACAGGAAAGTCACTGGCCCGTGTGAAAACTATAAAATTCCCGGAGGATTTATTTTAGAATTTGAAGGACTTAAAAAAAAAATCTTCCTAATATTACATTTGTAGCTACAAGCACCTTTTTTGTTGGACAGCTTATTCCAAGTAAGGCATATTAAGCCCAGCAGAATTCTCAATACAACTTGTTTGTGTGAAGAAGGGGGTGCAGGTAGGTTAGGAGCGAGGTGATAGAGGGATTGAAGACAAAAACATATTATTTTACACAACTTAAAATCTTTCCTTGATACATCTGCCATGCAAATATTCATTTCTTTATACTTTTTGAAAGACTGCTGAAAATGGAATGTTCCTAGTTGATTTTTGGGTATTGCTTCTGTCTGGAGAGCACTAATCTAATAAGTAGTTATCCATTTGTCTTTCAAAATCTAGCTCCAATTTCACTTTCTTCACAAAATCTTCCCTGAACCCTCCAGTTGCAAGAATTTTTAAAAATTTCATCTCAATTCTAATAACTCTTTATTTGTATGTATCATGTGAAACTTTTTAGATTTAATTTCACTTACAGTGAATTATGCATATTTTATTCTTCACTTACCAGATGGTGGGTTGTATTCAGTAAGGTGTCTAGTAGACCCGATTGTGTATTTCCAAACTAGAAAGGTGTGCTTGGAAGGCAGTTGGGGGGAAAAGGTGAATTATTTATTACATTTCTATGTCATAATATAAAGCAGGCAAACCAACTAAATATTTAAATTATCCAGTAATATTTGTAATTAATAGGGTACTTCTCTGCCGTGCTGAATTCGTATAGCATTATTCAATGGTTCTTTTGGTGGTAGGTAGATACATTGGTAGATGCATTGGTAGATGGAGGGAGAGAGAGAGCAAGAGAAAATGAATAAAAGGAAAATTCAACCTGATAAAAATCTGTGCATTTGCAATTATCCAGAATCCATAGCATTAGTTTTGAATGAAAAGTTACTCTAGTGGAAGTTTTCTATGGTGCCTGGACTAGAAAAAACTGAAGGGAATAAGCCACTTAGGGCACAGAGCTTAAGGAAGTCCCCCTCAGGGTGAAGCATGTGTGGGGTCAGTCCCTGAGGGAGAGTAGAGTCCCTCCTCAAATTCTGCCCCCTGGTGCCATATTGACATCACCCTGGTCTCTGAAACTGTTCTGTTTGGCATTATCTCCCTTTTTATCAGCTTTCTTCCAGATCTCCAGTGCCTTCTCTTGATGCCTAGCTTGACATGTCCTCTCTCACTAGAGCCCTGAGTCCCAATCCTAGTTAGGAGCCTCTCTCTCCTATTTCCATATCAAAGCTCCAGATGTTTCTGCGCCATTTATGGGGAGAACGTTGTCACATAGTCCATTTTATAAATAGCCATTTCATTTTTGAGATAAAAAGGACTGAAAAACATTTGATGTTAGCTCCCAAGGTATTATTGCATTTTACAGAAAAATGCTTCGATACTAAGAAATATATTTTTAGCATCCTCAAGGCTGCCCTCTGCTTTGCAGCATCTGCTCATGTGACCGGATCCCACTGCCCAGCTACAGCCTCCAGTTGAGGCCCCCTTCCTGGGGGATTCCTCCTCAGATATTTATGGGCAGCTGCCAGTCATGGTGTCTGCACTAGACCCTTCCTTGTTTCAAGTTTGTTCTGTACACTTTCATTTTATTTACTGTTGTTTTTCCATTGTTTGCATTGGTTTTATTGCCTTGATTGTTTTAGTTTCTTTCCAGTCATGTTTTTCTACCTGCAGACTAATCTTATAAATCACAAAGCATTAATTCTCTTGAAACAGACTGAAAGAAGATAAAGGAAGCTATAGATAGGTTTGGAGGTGCTCACTAAAATTCACATTTGCAATCCACTGTGTCTCCTCCTACAGCAAGCCCTGCCAGCCTGCCGCCTCCTTACCACTGTTTCCTGATTGGTAAGTAAAAAAAAAAAAAAATCCCATTGTCATTTTAAAATGGTGAACATATTCTGTTTTAAAAAAGGACTAACCAACCCCTCTAATGTGAGACCATCTGCACGGTGTATATGGGTTTGGTAGTATTATACTACCTTTCTTCACCAAAACCTCTATGCAAGAATGGTCCATCACTAAGAATTCCAACGACTTTAGAAGTGGGCTTTAAGAGCCACTATAATCACTCTTTTTTTTTCCCCTAAAACTATTTAACCATCCTTGTCAATAGAAATGATTGTAACATACTTTTAGAATGGGAATTAATGATTCTAAACCACATTATTGGAAATGAAGCATTGCTTCTTTGCTTGTTTGCTAAACTTCAGTTAAAAAAAAATCTGTGTAGTAGTAAATAAGAAAGACAATTTAACTTTTGCTGACATAAATATGGGAACAAAAAAAGGAAAGATGACTCAGTTCCTCAAGAAAGGAAATGATTATTCTTTTTCAAGTAAATATTAATACAAAAATTATTGTGGGTGTTTTAAAGCATGGGTCTTGGAGAAATAGGACTGATTAAATATTGATACTGTTTTAACTTTTTATCATGGAGAATCTTGAACATACATATAAATAGCTTTGTATAGTAGAACCACTCTTACCTGCCACCTGAACTCAGCTGCCATCAATCCTGGCCAATACTGACCTGGCCTCCTCTCTCTCCAATCTTCCTCTTTCAGATTACTTTGAATATATTCAGAAATCATATCATTTCATTTGTTAATATTTCAATATGGAATTCCAAAAATAGGAACTCATTTTATTAACATAATCAAAACATTATTATCAGTTGTAAAATCCGTAACTTATTCTTTTCAATAAATATCCACTCATCATTGAAATTCCCAGTTGTTCATTAATGAAAACTGAGACTTAGGCCTACTTTTCCACTTATTTCTGTATGGCCTTGCTGTCCATTTCTATAAAACAAGGTTAAAGGCCCCACCTGGAAGGTGTGTTGTGAGGATTAAATGAGTGACAGTCCTAAGAATGGGTTCAGGACTTGCAATTCATCCAAATTTTATACAAAAAGTTATTTTTATGGTACAGTTTTAGATACTTTGGAATATATACTAAATTTAAAACATTAAAGTTTTAAAGGCCAAATATTCTTTTTGAAAAATGAGTCTTGAAAGACTGCAAATCACATCCTGACCGTCTTTCAGTTCCGCCCCTGTGTCCCCTCTCCTCCCTTCCCTGGCTTCTGTAGTTGTGTTTCTCCTTACACAGAGGCCCGGGAGTGTGGCCCCACCCATACCCACCACCCTCGAGTCACTTCTACACTCAGATTTATGCATTTGTGCCCCAAAGAGGACAGCTGTCATTGTTTTGTCACTTAGAAATGATAACAAGCAAAACCACACTATGACATTGATTACTGATGAAGGAAAAAAGAAAAGAAAGGCAGGGTATAAATTATCTCATTTATCTGAGTGTATCTTTGAGACTATGTGGCAATTTTTAAGCAGCAGAAATTTTTCTGTGCATCTGAATCCATAGATGGAAAAGCTAGTTCCAGCTATATATTTATGAAATTTTGCTAATATCCCCTAATGTAGATGGATCTCACAAAGATTTACCTGATAGCTTTGCACTCATAAGAAAAGAGAAGGTCAATTCCTAACATAGAATTCCTTCTTGTGGTATCATTTCCAGTGAAATGTGGGAGGAAGTGTTACGTGTATTGGCATAAATGGCCACCTTGAAGCTAAAGTCCAAATAAGTTTTTTGATGAACAATATTGCTCAATTGCTAATAAGGAATGTCTAAATTTTGCCTGAGTCCATTTTCCACAGTCTCTCTCACTAACATCGTTCTTTGTTCATTTTCATCCATTTGATATTTTAAAATCGCAATTCTGTGTTTTAAGTTGCACTTTCTGGTTTCTAACACAGTTGATATTTGATGTCTTATTGGCTATTTTTTGGATTTTTTTGAAGGTTTCCATATATCTACTTGTCTTTTGGAGCATTTGTTTTTTTCATATTGAATGGGTACAATCTTCACCTCCTATTTTCCAGGTTGCCAAACTGACTCTGAACCTCCTGTATTTTTGACTGGCATTGTGTGTCTTGAATACTAAGAACCCTGATACTACATGGTATTTAAAAGTTGAGTATTTCAAAGTATTTCATAGTAATGAATTACCATCTCACACCAGTGTCACAAAGGCCTTTTAAAGACTGTAAATTGAAAGTGACATTTTCCTTGATGTATGACTGAGAGATGGCAATTTATGATTAGCAACAAGAATCCAGATATCAGTACAAACTTCATCCTCCTCCTTTTTTTTGTTTTCTTACCTGTTTTCATAGGAAATAGGAAACAATATATAGACAGGGCATCTGTGAAAAACAGTTGTTGAGTTTTTGTTTGGGTTTGGTTTTATTTTTGGCTTTTGGTTTGGTTTTATGATCCTGCCTTTTGTCTGTGAGAGCCAGCAGATAGAATTATGATATGCACTAATATCACTATATGACCTGATCAAGTGGTGGTGAACATTCCATCAAATTCATTTAAGCATTTGCTCGGTGTCTAGGACTGTGTTCTGGGAGATAGATGGAAAGGGAAGAAACAGCTCAGTGACTATACTCAAAAGGCTGAATTTGTGGAAGATAAGCTTCTAAGAGGATGACTTTCCCAGGACAATTTTGAATTTACTTCTGCAATTTCCATCAGAACCTGTTTGCACTTTCATTGTATTTTATTTAAACTATGATTTTGAAAAAAGAATACTAATGCCAATGTGATCATTATGTACTTCACCCAACTTAAATAACAAAGGGATATTAACCCACTTTGTCTTTATCCCATAATCACTTACTAGCAAATTTATTTTCAAAGGAGAAACAATATTTTGTCACTATAGATGATATGCAAAAGAAATCCATGATCAGAGCCCCAAATCAAAATTGTAGGAGGATCCTACTGGAATGGAAGCAATATTTGGAGATTTGGGTCTACCTTATTCATCACTGTGTCCTCAGGGACAGGCCCAATTCCTTGCATACAATAGACACTCAATAATTTTTATTGAGTAATTGAATAAAGGATTCAGAATTCCAGAATCGTTTGATAAAGCAAGAATTTTCTAATGTAACACTGGCATTGAGATAATTTCTCATACCCAAGGAACAAATACCTCCTTTGTGCACATTTTACAAGATTCAGAATTTAAAATCAAAATTATATTTAGAAAATACTTGAGTTATTTAAAATGTTTATAAACATAGATTAACTATTATTAATTTAAAATTAGTTATATGATATATCCAAACATAGGTTTCTAACTAAGATATTCTATTCCACTATGTGGGAAATGCAGTGTTGGAATAATAATGTTTTCATGTTTCCACGCCAGTTTTCCAGGATAACCATCCCTAGCTTATGGGCATGATTAATTGGAAGTGACAGGATGAAAACAATCTAACAGGATGGCTTGATATGCAATTGAGGCTTAATAGATTTAAAAATATAATTAAGTATTTGATTATAAGAATGGATACTGTTTATAAATCAACAAGTACAGTAAAATAGCCCACTAATTTCTTTTTAATTTAAGATTACCAGTTGAGGATGTACAGAGAGTAAAATATTTTCAGTTACACAAAAGTTAATTGAGCATTTTTCCTTTCTTCTGTGAGTCCTGATTTTTCTGATACCTAACTAGAACTGTTAACGCAATCTTGTGTTCATACTTTGAGAATTTCCCTTTCTGAACTTGTTGTCAGTTGAGGATAAAATGTCTGTATCTCCTTACCTCACTGACTCCCCATCTGTTGTCAACAATCATTTGAGAACATTTCTTATTTTCTTCATGCTGCCTCCTAATTTCGTTTTCTTTTTGTAACATTTTCATAATTAACATGATATTGTGGCAAATATCCTCGGGAAAAATGGTACAAAAATATTTCAGTGCAGAATACATTACAGAGGACCTGAAGTGATCTGGCTCCCACAGCACCTGAATTGCCTTTTTATTGAGGAATGGCTGTTACACATCTCATTGCTAGTATTGTCATTAGAAAATACAAAATATGTAAACTAAAACAAATTGTATGGATGGGCTTGTTTTCTGAAAAAAATAAAAATGGCATCCTGAAATAATTGATTACTAAATCCAGGATAAATTGCTGAAATTTTCAGATAAACTTCAAAAATGGTATTTGGTTTATTTAGCCCATTAAGTCCATCAGTGAGCACTTATTAACACCTCCTCAGTCACTGTTAAATTCAAGAATATCATTCATTCAAAAAGCTTCACTCACTTATAAATGCATTTTCATGTATTCCTGGGTGTTATTCCAGGTGTGATTCAGAGAAGAAACGGGTAATAACACTTCAGAACTCACTAAGTGTTAATAGCAGCTTCAAGCGGAGAATGGCATTTTGCTTCTCTAGGGATGGAATAGAGTTTGGGTGGGGGAATGGGAAGTGGATTCCAGAACTAATTTTCAAAGACCCTTGAGGTAACAAAGTTAGAATGAGTTTCCACAAACTGAAATTATTTTACACCGCCATGAAGAATCATAGGATGGGGCTTGAAATTGTTACATTATTTGTTCCTATTCAATAAGTAATCCTTCTTGATTTAGGGGTATACACTAAACATTGCAGAAAGACTTCTTATATAAACTAATTACAATCTTAGAAGTGGGAAAACAACTTCTATAAATATTGCATAGAGTAAACAAGTCACAAATATGTTTTTGGATAACTAAGCCAAAATCATTTCTTATAGTGGCATAAATTGAATTATAAATACAATTAGGCATCTCTTATATATTAATTAGTCAGCTTTTATGACACTTTTGAGACTGTAAATTTAAATAGTACTAAAACTGCTTTAACACCCCCAGATTTTTGCTTCTGCCTCCATTCTTATAAATGCTTAATTTCTGAATGTGACAGAATGACCCCATCTTAACATTTCAACTGCTTGCATACAACATGGAGAAAATCCTCTAATTTCATAGTATTATAAATAATTTTGATTTAATATGGTATTAGAACTCATATGAAAATATTCTTGGAACAAAGGGGAAAAGAAAAATTAAAACAATTTTTCTCAGACCAACCTTAACAACTCATACCAAATTTAAACCTTAGCCCCTAGGTACATTCTACTCTCTGCCTCAGACTTTGGGAAACACATTACATACTGAATTGGACAAGAACTTTGATTCTGAACATGTAGATTTGAATCCTAGGTATGCTACTAACTAGCAGTGTGACCTTGGAGAAAAGTACTTAACATTTCTGAACCTTTATTCCTTCACCTATGAACTTGGACAACAGTAGATGTTACCATATGGGATTGTTACCAGAATTAAGTGCCATGTATGTAAGGCATTTAGCACAATTTCTAGTGCATATTAATTGTTCCTTAACTGTTAACTATCATTATTACTGTGATTGTTGTTTTTACAACTAAAGATGTAGCAAAAGGATAAGACAAGAATAGAGAGCTTTTGGAAAAATGTATGAAAGAGAATGAAGATAAGAATGTTGATAGAAAGGCATGGAGAAAGCCCTGAATTTGAAAGGAGAAAGCACTTGCAATTGATGGCATGGACATGATCAAAGTTACATCAAAACAACAAAGAGGAAAGCTAATATTTATGGAGCAATTACAACATGCCAAGAGCCTTGGAAACATATGTGTTGTTAACTCATTGCAGACTTACATCTTAGGTGTTACAATGTCTTTCAGTTTAGAAGGAAATTGAGGCTCAGAAAATTTATTTAGTAAGTCATGTATTGAATATATGACGTAAAGGAGGGATTAACATCCAAATATTTTTATTTATCATGTTTTAAAAAAATTTACCACTTATCATTCATTATATCTCAACTTTATTCTCTGATCATTTTCCTCTTTTTCCATTCAAAACTGACTCTTCTTGTTAAAAAGAACAAAATTCATCCAACTAAATTTGAAGATCTAATGGTCTTCATTAAGACAGTCATGCATTGGGCAGCATCCCCTCTAGCAAGCAGAGAGATGCTCTGAAGAGTTGTACAACATGGAAGGTTTTAATAGAAAGGAAGGTGGGGAAACGTTATTAGTAAAAGAAAAGAAGGGATTGTTTCAAGCAAGGTCATTTTCTCTTACAGTGAGGAGCAGACAGTCTTCTATTGCTGGTTCCCCCATCTTCTTTTAGAGAAGATGGAGAAGGCTTAGGTGACAGATGATCTTGTCAATGATGTGGACCAGAAGATTCCTGAGTACATTTCTGGGGGAGGTTGAACCTGTGATTGGGCTTAAGTCTTAGGCCCTGGTTTGGTGGCTTGGACTAGCAGAAGTGATTCCATGTTGAGTGTCTGTCTTTCTAACACTATCAAACTTGGGCAAGGGAGTGGGTGATTTGACTTATCACCCAGCTTCTCTTCGACTTTGTGCCTCAGTTCTGAAAGGGAAAGGTAAGTGTGCTCTGCCATTTACTGTGATATTCCAGAAATTCAAAAGCCTGGATAACTACAATATTGACTTAAATTTGGTCCTTTGGATATCAGATCACATGATTGACTCATCCAGAATATTTTCAGCTGTTTTCTCACCCATGGTCATTGCCTATTTCCTAGTGTCTCTTACTGAAGCTTATTTTTCTAGTCATTGCTTAGGTTGTAGTTATAAATAGACATTAGTCCCCTGGGGTAACTCTCCTCAAGTGACCTTAACATAGATAGTTACATGTATAAGGAAATACATACCTAAATAAGTGTGAAAATTGTCAGGAGACTGGACAAGTTTACTACTGCTTTTCTCTGTGCTTTTTACCAGAAAATGCTCCTAAAATTCAAGGCCAATCCTGATATTTTTATTTAGTATATCTAGAGCATTTCTTTCCCCAAATGATTAAAGCTTAATACTATTATCAAGTTTAAACCAAAATAAATGGCACTTTTCATTAAGAAAGTTTTATTCAAATAGGAATTAGAATTCACAATTTAAGTCATATTCTTTGTGTATGACTCTGATTATTAACCAACCATCGACCTTATAATTTATGACAATCAAGGGTAGTATTTTTTTCTGTTTTTATAGAAAGATAGCCCTCTAAACCCTGTCCTTCTGGGTTTTTTATTAACTCTATGGCTATTGGTCATTGATTCAATCTCCAGCCCCTTTGCCTCCAAAGAAATTGGGGTGGGTCCAAAAGTTCCAACCCTCTATTCATGGTTGTCTCCCATGCAACCAACCCCATCCTTAGGAACTTTCCTAACTTCACCTTGTTAACATAAACCCAGTTATGATGGAAAGGGGCTGGTTAGGAATAACAAGGTGCCCGTGTCACCTGTATGGCTCTGAAGTGATTTTAAGAACTAAAGGCAAGAGACCAAAAATTATGACAAAAGATGCTCCCAATGCTCTTATCACTCAGGAAATTCTAAGGATTTTGGGAGCTATGAGCCAGGAACTTTGAATGAAAAAAAAATACATATATTTCTTACAGATCACAATGTCATATTTAGTCCTTTAGCTGATGTGTCTTCCTCATGTTATCAGCTTTTCCGCTTGTGGAGGGAGGACCAGTCCTCTATGGTCTTCTAAGAAGAGGTTTCACTGGATATGGTCAGCTAGCACAGTAATGTCAGCTTTCTTTGAAATCACTCATTTGGGCTTTATTCAAGTACTGCTGAATAACATTGTGTGAAAGTTTCTTCTATTCTTATTATTGAATTTATATATTAATCATCTTTCCAAAGAGATCTATATGTTTTATATATGTATCATCAATACAAGCAGAGTATCAGCTAACAAACTAAGTCTTAGATTAGAGTTAAAAGGCAGTCTTTGAGTGTTTGAGCCACCAAACATGGAGAACACATACCCATTCCAAATGACATATTATCTAAAAGACTTAATTAATATGATTATGATGGGATAATACATTTATATTGCCCCAAAAATAAAAAGCAAGCAGAAATGGAAATGAGGTAAAGATGCTCTTAATTTTATTCTGATCTTAAATCTACATTTTTCTAGCTATTAAATAAGTCTGCTATTTGAGACCATAGGCAAAAATACAATCTCTTGTAACGACTTTACAGATATTCCTAGAACTTGAAATTATCTTACATGATTCTAGTAATGTGAACCAAGCGCCTTAAGTACACCTGCAAGCCTTGATTTGCTATTCTAATTCTAGGAACATATGCAAAGAGAAAAATGAATGTAATTTTGTGCATAAAGATTCTCATTGAAGAATTCTTTACAGTAATGGATATTTGGAAATTGCCTTTAAGTTCCAAAAGGCTTCTTTAATTAAATCACGGTAATCTATCCATTGGAGTATTATACATCGTTTAAAATTTAGTTAGTGAATGAAATTTAATGGGATTGGGAAAAAGAAAAAAGAATGATAGAAAAATGCAAAAATTATCTTTGCTATTTATAATTAAATGGAACAATATATATTCAAGCACAGATATACCAAAATATTATTTTTCAATTTTCTCTAAGAAGGAAAACATTTTAAATTTCTGTAATTTAAAATTGTCTCTATTTTCAAAACATTTTATGATGATCATGTAAACATTTTATAATCACAGGATTCACTTTAGGAAATCACTATGATGTAGCTAAATAACTTTATTCTGTTTTTATCAACATATTTTATAATGATACAAGTTATATTTATTGAAAATACATATTAACTAATATAAACATGTAAGTGGCTATTCCAATATATAGTTAGTTAAACTGAGAAAACTGTTGGTTAACAGTCTTCTACTAGTTTTTATAATAATCAGACTCTCATATGTTTGAAAGGTGCTTTGTATTTTGTTTTTTTTAAATTTACTTTTGCTGTGCTGAGATAAAATGTTAGGTATAGATAAATTTATGGGTCCAACTACTCTGATCCACTTAGAACAGGCATACAAAGTTGGAGAACAAATGACATATTTACAGTCAGAGTTTGCAGCATGGATGTAGACGGGTAAGTCACAGAGGATTATTTTTAAAGGAAAATAGGAGCTTTAAAATAAAACTCCTTACCCTTTATGATCACTCCCTTGCAGAGTTCATTTACTTTTATGGTTTCAACCATTATTTCTATATCAAACAACTCCCAAATCTGTATTTCCAACCATGATTACTCACCCAAGTTCTGGATTCATATTTTATGGGCAATTCCACTTAGCTATTCACTGCAAAGTCAAAATAACCTACCATATCTCTCCCAACCCAATAAACATGTTCTATGTGCTAACTTTCCAATTCTGCTAAAAGTATCAAAATGTGTCCAATGTACCATACCCTCCCCTTTCTCTCAGCATTGACAGCTTGGTAGTATCCTTGTTTCTCTGGCCCTTTCAGCTTCAGGGTTAGATCAAGCAGCATCTCCTGTTGACCCTTTTCCTCATCCTCTATCACTTCCTATTGCAACCATTTGCACTCCAGTCTAGCCTTCATCATGTCATGTCTAAAGACCTGCAGTTGTCTTTGTCTTGGAGATCTTCAAGTACATTAATGATGTTGTACCTGGATTTTAACGATCTCCCCGCCTCATCCACCAGCTGTAGTTAATTTAAAATGTAAAGACTTGCATGTTATTTAAATTAAGTCTGTACATCATTGAAATGTGCTTATTCTAACACATTTTTGCTATAATGAACTGGATATACAAGAAAAGTCAAACCTTGGAAATATTCACTCACTCTTAAGAAAATTTTTATCCAGGACCTGAAAGATTCTTATTCTTCTACAGCCTATCAAGTATGGTAGAGAAAAAAATCACCTCAGTGATGTAGTAAAACAGTGTAATAGAAAAGGTACTATAAGGAATCAGGGTCTATGCAATCCAGGTGGTGGTCAGGGAAACTGTGTGTGTGTGTGTGTGTGTGTGTGTGTGTGTGTGTGTGTGTGGTGTGTGAAGCTTTGATACACAGGAATCAAAGTACCTGCTTCACATTAAGTATATTGTAGGCTCAGTAAAGATGCAAAGAAGCTTCAGACCAACCTCCAAATGGTTTACAATCAAATTCATTGTAGGAAACTCAGACATGCTAAATAAAAGCAAATAAGATAAAAGAGAGCACAGACTTCTCTAAGCATTGAAACCTAATTTGTGTCTGCCACTGTGTTGCAGAGTAAATTTGAAGAAAATGGAAGTCTATGTTATACAATATTTTAAACGGGGGAAGAAGAATGGGTTCCCAGTGTACCCAGAGCCCCAGACATCTTTCTGCAAATAACTACCACATTTTTAACCACAAACATAACAATCCATTGAGGATTTCTGCAGAATATACTTTGAGATACCAATACTCAAATTATTTAACATTGAATGAACCCAAAAGGACATGTTTATATGTAGAATACAAAGATGCTATACTGTGTCAGATACAGATTACATTTTCCTTTCTCACTGGACAAACATATGAACCACCATACAAATTCTAAAAAAAAAAAGGTAAACAATAAAGATATTAAAGGTAGTATGTGAATTGTACCCATGTTGATAGTGCTCACAGGTCTTTGGCTGATTCAACATGGGCCAGTAAAGGACTAAATTATCACCAAGGGTGGGAAAGTGGTTAGTGACAGCACTGAATCTCATGACAGGGACTGAACTGAGATGCTCGCATTCTAACAACCTTTCGCTCATATGTTAACAGCTTCACTGATGCATAAACACATTCCTTAAAGCAGTGTTACAATTTGGATCATGAATTTGAAATAAACTATTTTGCAAGTCACTATAGCAAAGCTTGAGATTTGAATAATCAGATATCAAGGGATACACCTTTTTATTAGCTACTAAATTGTGTACTTGGGATTATATATGCTACAGAAGGAATTAAATAGATGAGCTCAACAGCAAAGCTCTCATAAACAGGCAATGCAACAGGGAGAGCCATTTAAGTGGGTGCAAGGAATGGGTGACGTATTCCTAGATGTGTGTGGAGTAGACAGAGATGCACAGACCATGGAGAGAGTGTTTTTAAGAGTATATACACACACAGGAGCACACGCAGGCACACACAAACACACAAAGCAATGAAAGTACATAAGCGGAAATACCAAATTTGCAAATACTATTCATTAGTTGCAAAATTCTTAATATATATTCATTTTGTATGTGTGTATATGTGTGTTCATTATATATATTCATTATACATTTTATATGCATAGAGCGAGAGGTACACACAATTCATTATATGGTCAGCCATGATTCGCATTTTGCAATTACGAAATAGGATTAAAGAAAAAGAATATTTACCAGTAATGTCACTTTTAAACAAGATAGAAGGTAGAACATTTGAACTTTATAATAGCAAATGAAAATCTCCTTTAAGATAGGTAATGGGCTAGTAAATCAAATCGAGTTATGCTGAATTGTAACCATATGAAACTATTTTTTAATAATGACTGTAATTAGAACTATGGCATTGCTGATATATTTATATTTAATATAGTGCCTCAGAGCTATGTAGTAGAACCTCATTCTCAAAAGGGGATATAGCTACATGCAGACAGCTTATTTTAAAACATAAAAACACAGATATCAAAAAGGAAAGCTGAACTAAAATCTCTTTCTAGTCTTACTTATTGCTGTCCCATTATGTCACAGAAATAAAAAATAGAATCTCAGAGGTAGAAATGAAAGGTTAAACACTATTCTGTTGATGCTAATAACTGAAAGCTAAAGGTTCAGATTTTTTTAAAAGGCATAATGCCATTAAGGATAAAACTGGAGTAAACATAGTTTCATAGGAATGTGAAGACTTTAGTGATGGTAAAGACACCATGCCACCTTGCACACTGGGTATGGAAGAATTTAGGGTTTCTAAGATTCTCCCTTTAAAGAATGATAGTCCTGGTAATCAAGTTATTTCTGATATGTAAATTGATGAGATTTGTTTTTATTCTGGGAGGTTTTTATTACATACTCATCAGGTTAAAACTTCTTTGAGTCCTGCAATGCATGCCCTTGGTAGTCAAAGTTTCATTGGATGGACAATCTTTGGTCATCTGTCAAGGATGCTGTGGATCCCTGCCAAAGAAGGTGGGTTCAACGAAATGACCATTCATGTTTCTTCATTCTCCATAATTTTATTATTAAAAATATAAATGTGGTCAAGATATGGAAATGAAAACTCTGAAGTCTACAATCTTGATGAATTAAAATGTAAGGTAGAGGTTCAATACTCCATGGGAGTCAACAGTAAGCAGCTAAAACATTAGATTAAAATTGCTTTTACTTTTTGAGGGCACAACCTAAAGAAAAATGGAAGAGGAAATCAGATTAATTGAAATATAAGCTGTGTTATCCACATTCATTTATATAACAAAAATGAATTGAGTTATTAATTTATACATAACAGTGAACTAATCAGTTTTTTAAAAATCCAGTTTATGTGTCATTACAGCAGGTGTGGGGAGGTCCTAACCAATCAAAAAGCAATTACATGACAGTTTCTGATCAAGGACCAGCTTGTAATTCTATTAGCTCTAGGGTCATAGGTGAGCAGCTTCTCTATAAAGTGAAATGATCAATAAAGGTAGGTATGGTAGGATTAAACTATTCTTTAGGCAGGAAAGCCCCTGACTATTTGTGAAATCGGAGAGGAGTACAAATGGTCACACCTAGCTTGTATCCTACTCCTCTTCTTTTCCTACATCTGATTCTTTCTGCACTCAAGAAACTTCATACACGTGCACATGGACATCCACAATTTCAGATGAAAGCTCTTCTTATTTTGTATCTCAAAACCCAGTGTAACTTGGGGTCGGGGGGAGGGAATAAGTTCCCAGCCCGGGGAAAATTACCTTTGAAACCAAAATCAGTCAAAGGGAGAAATAAAGTGGGAGAAACTCATTTATCTTTTACAAGAAGTCGTCCCACATCTGTCTCAACCCAGCTGCAGAAGAGAGCTTCACCGAACCTCTCCCATCCAGATATGCCCTAGCTCCCCCCACCCTTGTAATTACCTATTGATATGGAGATACACTAAGGCCAGGCAAGAGATTCTAGAAATATTGTAATCTTACCCCCCACCCAGGCAACAGTTGCTCCTTGGCTGTGTGTTTAGTATATGTGCCCAGTTTCCAGTGGAAGCGGGCTTGGAGTTATTTGATCAGGGCAGTCAAGTTCTGGGTTCTCAGACTGGATTTCAGGACAACACAGAGGATGAGCTCGTTGCCTGGGCTCCATGGACCACAGCCACATAGGGAGGGCCACAGCTGGCATAAAGACACAGCGAGGCTCTTTAAACCAGAGGGTCTAGGGAAGAATATGATAAGTATGTTGCATGGTAAGAAATTACAGAAGAAGAATCCCAAGGCTTAATGACAGTTTAGAATTTAGAGACCAGGGATTAAGAGAATTTTACATCATATTTGAGATTATAAAGTGGGAATTAGGATTGAGATTGGGAAAGACCAATGAAGACTTCACAGGTGGACTGGGGTAATCAGTTGGTTTAGTGCTGGGTTTGTTCCATTCTTCTACAGCGACAAAGTAAAAGGAAGCTGAAAGCTGGAAGATGAATTTGCTTTCAGTTACTATGAGAGAGTAGGCACTGTGCTCATATGAGTTTAAATTAGTTAAAGTGTCTTTGCAACTAAAAAAGTGTTGGTCTGTTTTTGAAAACGCAAAGGAAAAAACTGAGTCACCTAGCATTCACGTTGACTGAAACTTAATAGCTGTAGTGAGAAATTGTTAACTCCCTAATGGATCTTCATACTCTTCTCTTGTCCTCTCTCAAAGGGCAGCATTACACTAACGCTCAAGAAGGAACTTTTCATATTCTTTGTAAGTATCATCATTTCATACTCAGAACACTTCAAAGCATATTAAGTCAAGAGAACTAGCACTGTCTCTTTGAAATGTGCATTGCAATGCTATCACTTCCACTTCCTATTACTGCTCCACTTTTAGACACTACTCATATAGCTTTTGGGCCCAAATAAGATGCGGTTATGGAAGAGATGAAATGGAAGATGTCCTTTGCCTCCTGACGTTTTAAGAGCTTTCTTACTTTAGGGTAAATTTGGGAGGGAACAGCAACTCCTTAGAGAACTCAGTAGTGTCCTAAATGACATGCTCAGGCAATCAATTAACCACTTACCATCAGATCATTTAATGTTAGAAACTCAGAAGAGATAAGCCCATTCTAAAGAATTGATAATAGCAAAGAAAAGATGAAATAAATCATTCTTTTCATTAAAGCCAAAAGCAGTGCGTAAACATTTAAACCTAAGCAAAGCTTTTCTAACATAGGTAACAAATCTTTTATTCTCTCACTGTTTCCTAAGAATAAAAGCGAATGACATTTCCCTGTCTATTCTGCAGTTTTTGCTTTGTGTCTTATACTCCACAGATGAGTGAAATCATTTGGTACTTGTCTTTCTCCACCTGGCTTATTTCCCTGAGCATAATACCCTCTAGCTCAGTCCATGTTGTTGCAGATGGTAGTATTCGTTTTCTTCATATGGCTGAATAATATTCCATTGTGTATATGCACCACCTCTTCTTTATCCATTCATCTACTGATGGACACTTAGGTTGCTTCCATTTCTCGGCTATTGTAAATAACTCACGTGTTATTAAGTTACCTAATTTTCAAGTGACTGGGGATTTTCTAGATCTCTTTCTGAAGGAACAGAACAGCAGCAGACTCACAGAACCCAAGAATGGACTGACAGTTACCAAAGGGAAAGGGACTGGGGAGTGTGGGTGGGAAGGGAGAAGGGGAATGAGGGGCATCGGGATCAGCACACATAATGCAGGGGGGGGTGGGGTGCAGGGAGGGCGCAGGGAGGGCGGTACAACACGGAGATGACCTGTAGTGACTCTGCAGTGTCTCACTAGGCTGATGGACAGTGACTGTAATGGGGTGTGTGGGGAGACTTGATAATGGGGGGAATCTAGTAACCACACTGTTGCTCATGTGATTGTGTATTAATGACACCACAATAAAATAAATAAAAATAACACGTGGGTCATCTCATGAAAAATTACAAAGTACATTGAACAAAAAGAAAGTCCCCGCCTGACAGCCCGAGCGGCCAATGAGCGTGCAGCGTCCCGCGCAGGCCTGCCCCCGTATGACGGCCGTCGCGGCCAGTGAGCATGGAGCATCAGGTTCAGGCCCTCCCCCGACTGACGGCACTCGAGGCCAATGATGGAGCGGATCCGCGGAGCAGGTAGCCGTTGGGTGCGCGCGCAGAAAACGTATCTCCGGCTGCTGCGTAGTAGCCGCAGGCGCCGCAGCCGCCATATTGAAGAGTCAGTAGGTTCGCGAGCGCCGCCAGGAGGAGTTGCTCCCGTGGCACTCACTGTCCGTGGTCCGGTCCGCCGTCCGTGTCCGGGCGCCTGCAGCCCGCCGTCCCGTCCGCGTAGCGAGCCCGGCGGAGCCCAGATGGTGGACCCGCGCTGTGCTCGGCTGCGCCTTCCTCCCGGCGCGCAGGCCCCGGCGGCACCGACCTCGCCCCCCGACCTCGTATCAACTCCTCGGTCCGGCAGGGCCCCCGGAGCTGCACTCGACTCTTCGCGGCTCTCCCGCGGCGGGCGGAGGGCGGCGACAGGCCTGGACTTGGAGCCGCCGCCCCGACCGGACCTGCGCTCGTCCAGCTCTGCTGCCTCCAGCCTGGCGCCATCGGACCTGCGGCGGAGCGTCCAGAGCGGACCCCGCTTCAGGGGTGAAGGCGACAGCGACGGCTCTGTGGGACTTAAGGTATGTGGCCGCGGGGACCTCTGCCTCCGCCTGCGGGCGTAGCCGACCCGTGAGGGGGCGGCCGTGCGAGGGGTTCGGCGGGCCGCGCGCGGCCAGGCGGCGGCTGACGCGGGTGGGTGGCTCGCGGGGCCCGTCCTGGGACCGCGCTACCAACCTGCCACCGCCGCCCGGGCCGGGGCCGCGCAGACGGGGAGCCGGTGGGCGTCTTGGCGTGTGCGCATTTTTCCGGCGGCGGCCTCGGGGGCGAGGGCCGTGCGAGCCTAGGGTCGGGTGGGATCCGCGGCGGGGCGGCGGAGGAGAGGCCGCCGGAGGCAGCGCTTCCTGCATTAACAACTGTTTTCTGAGGCTCCTGTCGTGCTTGTCATTTGGGATTACCGATTCTGTTTCCTTGCTGGTCTTTGGTCTGTTCAGATTTTCTGTTTCTTCCTGGGTCACCACTGGAAGGTTGCATTTTCCTAGAACGTTGATCATTTCTTCTAGGTTGTCCTGTTTGTTACCATGTAATTTTTCATAGTATTCTCTAATCTTCATAGTTCAGTGATGTCAATAGTAATTTTTCCTTTCTCATTTCTGATTCTGTTTATGTGTGGAGACTCTTTTTTTCTTGGTAAGTCTGGCCAGGGGTTTATGTATATGGTTTATTTTCTTGAAGAAGCAGCTCCTGCTTTCATTGATTCGGTTGTTTTATTCTTCTCAATTTTATTTATTTTTGCTCTAATCTTTATTATGTCGCTCCTCCTACTGATTTTGGGCCTCATTTGTTCTTTTTGTAGTTTAGTTAATTGTGAATTTAGACTGTTCATACAGAATTGTTCTTTCCTGAGGTAGACCTGTGTTGCAGTATACTTCCCTCTTAGCACCGCCTTACCTGCGACCCACAGATTTTGAATTGTTGAATTATTTTGTCATTTGTTTCCATATATTGGTTGATCTCCTTTTATTTGGTCATTGATCCATTGGTTATTTAGGAGCTTGTGGTTAAGCCTCCATGTGATGGTAGGCTTTTTCATCATCTTTGTCTAATTTATTTCTAGTTTCATGTCCTTGTTATCTGAGATGTTGGTTGGTATAATTTCAATCTTTCTGAATTTACTGAGGCTCTTTTTGTGGCCTAGTATATGATCTATTTTTGAAATTGTTCTGTGTGCACTTGAGAAGAATGTGTATCCTGCTGCTTTGGAGTGGAGAGTTCTGTAGATATCTTTAAGGTCCATTTGTTCTAATGTGTTGTTCAATGCCTGTGTCTCCTTACTTATTTTCTCTCTGGTTCATCTGTTCTTTGGAGTGAGTGGAGTGTTGAAGTCTCCTAAACGAATGCATTGCATTCCATTTCCCCTTTTCATTTTGTTACTATTTGTTTCACATATGTAGGTGTTCCTGTGTTGGGGGAACAGATATTTATAATGGTTATATCCTGTTGTTGGATTGACCCTTTTAACATTATGTCATGTCCTTTGTCTCTTGTGACTTTCTTTTGTTTTAAAGTCTATTTTGTCCAATAGAAGTACTGCAACCCCTGCTTTTTTCTCCCTATTAGTTGCGTGAAGTATCTTTTTCCATCCCTTCACTTGTAGTCTGTGTATGTGTTTGGGTTTGAAGTGAATCTCTTGTAGGCAGCATCTAGATGGGTCTTGTTTTTTTATCCATTCAGTGACACTATGTCTTTTGATTGGTGCATTCCGACCATTTACATTTAGGGTGATTATCGATAGGTATGTACTTATTGCCATTGCAGGCTTTAGATTCGTGGTTACCCAAAGGTTAAAGGGTCCCTTCCTTACTATCTAAAAAGCTAACTTAACTCACTTAGGTATGCTACTACAAACACAATCTAAAGGTTCTTTTTTTTCCTCCTCATTATTTATATATTAGGTATAATATTCTGTACTCTTTGTCTATCTATTGTTGTTACCTCTGGTGAAAGCTATTTAACCTTAGGAACACTTCCACCTATAGCAGTCCCTGCAAAATACACTGTAGAAATGGTTGGTAGAAGTTAAATTCTCTCAGCTTTTGTTTAACTGGAAATTGTGTAATCCCTCCTTCAATTTAAATGATAATCTTTTTAAAAAATTTATTATTATTATTATTACTATTTTGTGTGATTAATCTACAATTACATGAGCAACATTGTGTTTACTAGACTCCCCCCATTGACAAGTCCCCCCACATACCCCATTACAGTCAGTGTCTATCAGCATAGTAAGATGCTATCGAATCACTACTTGTTTTTCTGTGTTGTACAGCCCTCCCCGTATCCCCACTACATTATGTCTGCTAATAGTAATGCCCCCTTTTTCCCCCTTATCCCACCCTTCCCACCCAGCCTCCCAAGTCCCTTTCCCGTTGGTAACTGTTAGTCCATTCTTGGCTTCTGTGATTGTGCTGCTGTTTTGTTCCTTCAGTTTTTGCTTTGTTCTTATACGTCACATATGAGTGAAATCATTTGGTGCTTGTCTTTCTCCGCCTGCCTTATTTCCCTGAGCATTATACTCTCTAGCTCCATCCATGTTGTTGAAAATGGTAGGATTTGTTTTCTTCTTGTGGCTGAATAATATTCCATTGTGTATGTGTACCACATCTTCTTTATCCATTCATATATACTGATGGACACTTAGGTTGCTTCCATTTCTTGGCTATTGTAAATAGTGCTGCGATAAACATGGGAGTGCATCTGTCTTTTTCAAACTGGGCTGCTGTACTCTTAGGGTGAATTCCTAGAAGTGGATTGTTGAGTATTTTTGCATGTATGTTTGTCAGCGATATTGGTCTTTAATATTCTTTTTTTGTGGTGTCTTTGCCTGGTTTTGGTATTAAGGTGATGCTGGCCTCGTAGAATGAGTTTGGAAGTATTCCTTCTTCTTCTACTTTTTGGAAAAGTTTAAGGAGGATGACTATTAGATCTTCACTGCATGTTTGGTTAAAGTCAATGGCAAAGCCATCTGGTTCAGGTGTTTTATTCTTAGGCAGTTTTTGATTACCAGTTCAATTTTGTTGCTAGTAGTTGGTCTGTTCAGATTTTCCATTCTTTCTGGGTTAGCCTTGGAGGGTTGCATTTTTCTAGAAAGTTGTCCATTTCTTGTAGGTTATCCAGTTTGTAAGCATATGATTTTTCCTAGTATTCTCTAATAATTCTTTGTATTTCTGCGGTTTCTGTAGTGATTTTTCCTTTCTCATTTCTGATTCTGTTTATGTGTGGAGGCTCTCTTTTTTTCTTGATTAGTCTGGCTAGGGGTTTATCTATTTTGTTTATTTTCTCAAAGAACAGCTCCTGCTTTCATCGATTCTTTGTATGGCTGTTTATTCTCGATTTTCTTTATTTCTTCTCTTATCTTTATTATGTTCCTCCTTCTGCTGACTTTGGGCCTCATTTGTTCTTCTTTTTCTAGTTGTGATAATTGTGAGTTTAGACTGTTCATATGGGATTGTTCTTCTTTCCTGAGGTAGGCCTGTATTGCAATATACTTCCCTCTTAGCACCGCCTTTTCTTGTCCCACAGATTTTGCATTGTTGAGTTATTGTTGTCATTTGTCTCCATATATTGCTTGATCTCTGTTTTTATTTAGTCATTGATGCGTTGGTTATTTTGGATCATGTTGTTAAGCCTCCATGTGATGGTTGGCTTTTTCGTTTTATTTGCACAATTTATTTCTAGTTTCATACCCTTGTGGTGTGAGAAGCTGCATCATTCTTGAGGGCTCGTCCGGGATCACTTCGGAGGTGAGTATCAGCATCCAAGCCTGCCTTTTCTTTCACTGTCCTTATAGGAGTAAGCCATCTATGGCACAGCACATCGGGCACTCGTCAGCCACTTAAATGGGACTAGCCCGGCTGCCGATCTCAAAGTCTCGAGTGACAGGTTCCCCTGCGTCTCCCTTAGTGGATCCCCTGTCTCCCTTGGGAGCCGGGAAAGTCACCTGAGTGGAGGCCAGGATTCCCCTTCAGAGGCATCTCCTTGGATGCAAGGGACCGAGGAAGGCCGTGGGCAACTGCGAGAGTCTAGGCTGAGGCTACGCTTCAGCGGCTCCTCAAAGGCCCGCGTGTCTGGAATCGGACCCCGACCGCCCGACTGGGTATCCATGAGGAGTGTCTTTCTTTGTGTCTCTCTTTCACTTCCGGCCTGGTTCTTCAGGCCGCCCTGGCCTCTGAGTGAGGCAGGGGGTGTCCCTAACACTTCTGACTTCATCAACGTCATGGAACCTGATGCTCACCACCGCAAGGTAGGAGATCTATGCTTCGCTCTAATTCCTGATGAAATGCTGTACTTTTTATCTCATAAAAATGTGTCTGGTTCGTTGAAGAGTGCTGTTGGTATTTTGATGGGGATTGCATTGAATGTGTAGTTTGCTTTAGGCAGGATGGCCATTTTGACTATACTAATTCTTCCTAGCCAAGAACGTGGGATGAGTTTCCATTTGTTAGTGTCCTCTTTAATTTCTCTTAAGAGCGTCTTGTAGTTTTGAGCGTATGGTAGGTCTTTCAACTTCCTTGGTTAGGTTTATTCCTAGGTATTTTATTCTTGTTGATGTAGTTGTGAATGGAATTGTTCTCCTGATTTCTCTTTCTGCTAGTTCATCGTTAGTGTCTAGGAAAGCAACAGATTTCTGTGTATTAATTTTGTATCCTGCAACTTTGCTGAATTCAGATATTAGTTGTAGTAGTTTTGGAGGGCAGTCTTCAGGGTTCTTTATGTACAATATCATGTCATCTGCAGATAGTGACAGTTTGACTTGTTCTTTACCAATCTGGATGCCTTGTATTTCTTTGTTTTGTCTGATTGCCGTGGCTGGGACCTCCAGTACTACGTTGAATACCAGTGAGGAGAGTGGGCATCCCTATCTTGTTCCCGATCTTAGAGGAAAAGCTTTCAGCTTCTTACTGTTAAGTATGATGTTGGCTGTGGGCTTGACATATATGGCTTTCATTATGTTCAGGTACTTGCCCTGTATACCCATTTTGTTGAGAGTTTTTATCATGAATGGATGTTGAGTTTTGTCAAATGTTTTTTCAGCATCTGTGGACATGATCATGTGGTTTTTGTCCTCCTTTTTGTTGATGTGATGATGTTGATGGAGTTTCTAATACTTGTACCATCCTTGCTTCCCTGGAATAAGTCCTACTTGTTCATGATCGATGATCTTTTTGATGTATTTTTTAATTTTGTGTGCTAATATTTTGCTGAGTATTTTTTTTTTTGCTCAGAACCACTTTTATTTTTTGTCTTTTCAATATCCAAAGTGTTTTTCCCACTGTATCTACAGTGCGCGCGCGCGCGCACACACACACACACACACACACACACACACACACATATATGCATAAAGATAGATTTTTCCTTTAGAGAACACACAAACTACAAAAAAATTGCCATTGCAAATCTGAACTGTTAGCATCTGGAGCATATAAAATGTGTGTTCACCTGCTTTTTTTTTCACAAGGCTCCCCTGATCTCAATGAAGTGGCCAATTGGAGTTTGTCTCCTCTTCTCTCTGGTCCATTGATTTCAGCTTGGACATACAGATTACAGACTTTCTAGGTGGTTCACAAACAGCTCGGGTTACATTAACTTGAGGACAGTATTTGAAAATGCAGAATTACTCACACTTTTTCTTGCCTGTTGTTAAGCATTGTTTCCAGAAGATGGATCTTTTAATTACAGTGAGCTTCCCTGCTGGTGGCTCTCAGTAACAAGAAGTGTGTTGTGTGAGCTCACTGGAAAAATAAAGAGAAGGAAAAAAATTCTTTATAGCACCTTGCCTTTGCAAAAGTAACATCTCCAGGGTATTGAATAGAGTCTGGTCTTCATCAGCCTATCTAAGGTTGGTCCTATAATCTCCATCAAAAATTTACCTTCATGAGTTCATGTTTGACAGGAAGAACTTATAATAGATACATGCTAATACTTATTGTGTATTTGCTGTGCAATGGAAATTGTGATGATCATGTTAAATTATATACTATGAGGTTGGCTCTGTTATCCTTCCCTATTTGAGTAGTGAAGAAACTAAGACTACTGAACAGTTAATCTGTGACCTTATAACAATAAGTGGGGTACGATGTTAAATTTAGCTCTATCTTACCACAAAGGTAATGGTATTAACTCTGATGCTCTTCTTTATTTATCTGTTTATCTATCTATCTATCTATCTATCTATCTATCTATCTATCTATCTATCTATCTATCTAATCTATGTATGTATGTATTTATGTATTTGTGTTTATTATTAATTTTTTATAATTTTGTTATCTTTAATATACAATTACATGAAGAACATTGTTTACTAGGCTCACCCCTTCACCAAGTCCCCCCCACAAGCCCCATTACAGTCACTGTCCATCAGCGTAGTAACATATTGTGGAATCACTACTTGTCTTCTCTGTGTTGCACAGCCCTTCCCATGCTCCGTCCCCCACATTATACATGCTAATCGTAATGCCCCCTCTATTTTTCCCCCTTATCCCTCCCTTCTCACCCACCCTCTGCAGTCCCTTTCCCTTTGGTAACTGTTAGTCCATTTTTGGGTTCTGTGATTTTGCTGCTCTTTTGTTCTTTCAGTTTTTCTTTGTTCTTATGCTCCACATATGAGTGAAATCATTTGGCGCTTGTCTTTCACTGAAAATTGTATTCACTCTTGATCAGGATTTGTTGATCAGTGTCCATCTTATCAGTTATTTTCAGAAATGTGCTTAGATTCATCCCAGAAACATATAAATTCTGCTTATTAATTTAGGTAAAAAGTAATGGATGTGAATTAAACTTTAGCAGTATTAGATTAAGATGATATATCCTCTGATTTTCAGAAGTTCATTTTGCCATTTTCAAGGTGTCTTCTCGTTCTAGTAGAAGTCCATTTTTTTAAATTGCACCTTAGAAAATTTAATGCCAAACACCCTATCCTGAATTAGTGCTACAAACTTTTTAATCTACTTTTGTAAATGCTGTGGTTTACCCCACCATGTAATTATAAATCTTCACTCAGGTGGCAGTAAATCCTAATTTGTTTGTTTTCATATTCAGAGCTCAAGGTTCACTTGGAATTTTTATGCTAGATTTGTATGTTTTTTCTTTCCCCTCTGGTCACTCCTGTATATTTAGGAGAAGAGTCGCTATCTAGAAACTTCGTTAGTATGGCAACCTGGGAATGGAACATTTTGAAGCCATGTTAGTAATTTTTCTGATTAATAGGAAAACTCTGGAGTTCTTAGCTGACAGGGTATTCATTAACACCCTGAGTCTGATGACCTCCAGACTCTCTATTGCTGGATAGTCTGTGGTGAGTATTAACAAGGGATCATTTGCTTGGAGTCTCACATAGAGTCTTTGAAGGGATAGGCAAAGGTTCACTGTTTATAACTAGTATACAGTTGGCCCATATCTGCACCTGAATTTGAAAGACAATTTTATCCCCAATCTTTAGCACATGATTATTGGACATTTAGGAGAGAAAAAGGCAAATGGTCTTTGCATTCTGAGAGTCGTTAAATGTAAAACAAACTCTTCAACAGCTAAAGTAATGATTCAGTTTTCCTTTGAAATCAAACCCTTTGGCCATCTCTGAAGCTTGTCTTCTCAGAAGAGATGAGATAAGATGACTATATTGGAGGGATTTAATTCTTTAATTGGATTTAAGTCATTCTCCTTTGATCCAGGTTGTTGATAATTTTTAAATACTTTATTGCTTAAAGTAAAAGCATTGATTTCTTTTTATTATTGCTTCAGGTCAATTTATAAGTATTTTAATTTGATAAATCTTATCAAAATTAGTTTAGTTGAATTAAGAAGAATGCACTCTCCTTTCATACAGGGATTTTTTTTCTGTTTCTTTAATATTGGCACTTGATATTGTTTAATTTCTGGTGCATAGAGTGGTATCTGACACTAGTAGATGTTGAATATTTGCTAAATGAATGGTGAATGCTTTTTGTTTCCTATCTATATTCATTTATTTTTATTTAATATATGTTATAGTACATATAAATGATTTATGTTATGCAAATGTTATTAATAAAGCAAAGTAGTACAATAAACATCCATAAACTTAACACTTAGCTCAAGAGATAGAATGACCAATAATTTGCATCTGCCTGTATGTTCCTCCCTTGTCTTATCCCTATGATTCTTTCCCCTGAGACAAAACTACCATGTATTTTGGGTTTGTGTTTTCTTTAAATATGGGGTTTTGTCATAAATATTAAACATTTTAAAATGTATTATTTGATTTGCTGTCTTGTGGATTCTGTAAAATAGTATTATATACCATATGTTACTTTCTTAGACTAATTTTTTTTACTCAACATTATGCTTCCAAGATTTATCCCCGCTGCTTGTGTATATTTCTTTCATTTATTGGGTATCATAATCCATTGTGTGACTATCCTATATCTGATCCTGAAGTCTGAAAGCTTTCAGAAAAAAAAAATTTATTTCTTCCATTTTTGTATATCATCGTTCATTCTTGTATATCATCAACATTCATGTATATCATCTGGCACATATGCACAGGACTTTATCATAGGCATATACCTAAGAAATGGGATTTCTGAGTTGTAGGATATTCAGTGGATCAGCTTTGAGAGAAAATGTCTAATTGTTTTTACAAGGTGGTTTGTACATTGAAATCATTAGAA
The DNA here is from genome assembly GCF_040802235.1 of Manis javanica. Classification (NCBI taxonomy): domain Eukaryota; kingdom Metazoa; phylum Chordata; class Mammalia; order Pholidota; family Manidae; genus Manis; species Manis javanica. The sequence continues at coordinate 111,400,270 of NC_133159.1, read as the reverse complement.
TGCCTTCCAAGCAGTAGTGTATGAGAATTCCCACTGTTCCATATCCTCACCAATTAAACTATAGTGCCTTCTCAATTTTTGTCAACTTTGGTATTTTTGTTCGCTTTCTTTTCTGTTTTTGTTATTTTTTGTTTGGGAAGGACAAATTCTTAGAGACCACATATGCCATTTGTGAGCCAGAGATGTCTCAAATAATGTAGCTTTCAGACTTCAGTTGTTCCTCAGTGAACAGGTCCTTTGGTGCTCTATCAGCCATATTGCCAGAATCTGAATGCCCTTTATTCATTTGCTATTTGGGAAATTATTCCAAGGTTGCTAGATATAAGTTCAATATACAAAAGCAGTTGTAGTTTTACATGCAGTAACAACCAATTAGAAAACTGTACTCTTGAATTAAATGCATTTAAATTACTAAAAACATAAGCTATCTTAGAATAAATCTAAAAGGGGTGTGTAAAACTATTAGAGGGAAAACTACAACATCACACTGATTAACAGATAAAAATGGTGAGAGTTACCATGTCCATTAATAGAATATGCAATATTCACAAAAATGTCACTTCTTCCAAAACTGATCCACGAATTCAAAAGCAATACCATTTCAAATCCTAGTAAGTTTATTCACTAACCTAAATAACAAAATAATTCTAAAATTTATTTGGAAAAATAAAAGGTTAAGAACTGCCAAGTCTCTTTAAAGAAGAAGCATCAGCCAAGAAGACTTGTCATATTAAATATCAAAACATATAAAGAAAAATTATTAACAAAGCGTGATAGCTTTGGTCTTGTGATGGAAAACAGATCAATGGGACAAAACAGCCAAGAAATCTGTACATATAGGACAACACATGCACTTACGGAAATATCTTGCATTGAGGTCAATGAAGAAAATAAAATAGTAAATTAGTAAATGTTGCTGGGACAAATATTTTCCATGTAGAAGAAAACTATTTACTATTTCACACCATACACAAAATCAATTCCAAATGAATCAAGAACTTAAATGTTAAGGAAACTATTAAAAAAATTTTAGCAAATAATCAAATATATTCACCTCAGGGTAGACAATGCTACCTTAAACAATAGAGAAAAAGTGAAAGCTATAAAAGAAACATTAATAAATTTGACTGACATTAAAAATAAGAACCCTAAATACATACCCCAGAAAAAAATCTTACACATAAAGGTACATACAAAGATGTTAAAAGCAGCATTGATTGTAATAAGAAAAAAAACAAAAAATGAAAAGAGCCAAATGTTTTTCAGAAAGATTACAAAATGAAACACTATAAAGCAATTTAAATGAATGAATTAGTGCTGTAGATATCATCATGAATAACCCTCAAAACTAATGCTGAATCAACAGTAGTAAGATGGAGAAGTACACATTAATCTTAAAATTTTGCCAATAAGTGATGGCATAAAAAATAGCGGAATATGAGTTTTCTACTATCTGCCCCCAAAGAACACTGAGTTGGGCAATCAGCAATATAAAGTACTGCCTTTGTGGAAGTCTAGGAGTGTAGAGGAGAAGTTGCAGCACACTGTTGGAGCAAATCTGAGATTGGTGGACACAGTGAAGAGCCTAAGAGGAATAATTATTACTTCCTCAAGGCAGCACAGCACAGTGACAAAAGAGACCCTCTCATCCTGTGATTTCACACACTGGGGAAAGTGAGAGTATGTGAGTAAGTGTTCAGCTTCCTCAGCTGCGTGGGATGCTGCCAAAGAGACCCATTTTTTTTCTGCCACCTCTGGAATACTGAGATATGCTGTGTGGCTAGTGGGCAGGGAGCAGCTGGGAGAACAGCATCCAGGGCTCTCCAGAGACATGAAAGGAACACAGAATCTGCTAACCACTTCATGGACTCCATCAAGAAGACAACCCCTAAGCCACAGGGGACATCTCATCTACAGAGTCCCCTAAATGACCTAAGACACTATTCATATCACCCACACAGCCCTCACTGGCAAAAAGAGTGGCCAACTCCCTGTGCATCTCCCTGAGAGTGAGAGGATTAAATCTTTAAATGTAGCTAGTGTGTGCTCAGAGAAAGCGGGCCCAGCTCTACAGGATTAAGAGAAAACACACAAACTTGGACACTCGGTACCACTTTGGAAGAACAAACAGAAGGCTACCAGCACCCAGCCTGGCTCTGCAGGATCAAGAATAGGCATAGAATCTTGAGAATACCCCCAGAAGGGAACAAGAAGTGTGAAGCAGTAGTATCCATTTTTAAAAGCCTGAGAAAGCATCCGAATGCCTAAAAGGACTGTTGGAAGGTATTTCTCTCCTGAAACCAGTCAGTAAAGAGTAGAGGAGGATTTCTTCTTTAGATATGAAGATAGCAGCACAAGATTTCAGAGAACATAATAAAGTAAGGAAACATGCCACCATGGAAGAAACACAAAAGAGTTCCAGTATCTGACTGCAAAGAGATGGAGATTTGCAATTTACCTAATAAATAATTCAAAATAGTTGCTGTAAGGAAGTTCAGTGAGCTACAAGAAAATGCAGGGAGATAACTCAGTAAAATCAGGAAAACAGTATATGAACAAAATAAGAAGTTTAACAGAGAGAGAGAAATCATTAAAAAAATACCAAACGAATTCTGGTGCTGACGAGTTCAAGAAATAAAGTGAAAAATGAAGTAGAGAACATCAATATTAGGCTTGATCTAGCAGAAGATAGAATATGAGAAGTATAAGACAGGTTACTTGAAATTATCCAACCAGAGGAGAACAAAGAAAAAGAGAAAAAAATGTAAAGAAAGCCTATGCGGATTACAGGATACTATTAAATGAAGCAATTTGCACATAACTGGAGTTCCAGCAGAAGGAAAGAGGAAGAAAGGAAGAAGGCTTTCTTGAAGAAATACTGGCTGAGACTTCCCAAATCTAGGAGGTTTGGACAGCATGATTCCCAAACAATTTTAACACAAAAGATCTTCTCTAAGACACATTGTAATAAACCTGTCTAAAATTAAAGATGAACCTGTCTCTTTTAAAAAGAACAAGAGAAAAAAATATCTTCACATATAAGGGAATCCCTATAAGGCTAATAAATGGATGTCTCAGCAGAAAGCTTACAGGTCAGAAGATAGCAGAATTGTATTTATTCAGAGTGCTGAAAGGAGGAAAAATACTGCCACAAATTAATGCTTTACCTGAAAAAGTTGTCCCTCAGAAATGAAGGGAGGTAAAGACTTTCTCAGTCAAAGAAAAGCTGAAGGAGTTCATCACCAATAGAAGAAATGCTGAAAGGAGTTCTTCAAGCAGAAATGAAATGATGGTAATTAATAGCATGAAAACAATATAAAACACACTGGTAAAGGCAAGTATATAACAAAATTCAGAATATTCTAATACTGTAGTATGAAGGTGTGTTAATAACTTAACACTAGTATAAAGGTTAAAGGAAAGTATTAAAAAGAACTACAAATACAGTAATTTACTAATGGATACACAATATAAAAACATGTAAATTATGACATCAAAATCATAAAATGTACAGGTGGGGGAGTCAATGAGTAGGGCTTTTTATTCAACTGAAGTTAAGTTATCAGTTTAAAATAAGACCGTTAAATTCATACGTTGTTATATGTAAGCCTCATTACAACAAAGCAAAAAACCTGCAGTAGATACACAAAAGATAAAAAGAAGTGAACCAAAGTCAACTACCATGGAAACTCATCAGTTCACAAAGGAAGACAGCAAGAGAGGACAACTGTAACAAGGTAACTGCAAAGCCAGAAAACAACTAATAATATCATTCATAAGTCCCTACATATCAATAATTACTTACAATGTAAAGGGATTAAATTCCCCAATCAAAAGATACAGTATCAATGAATTAATTTTAAAAAACTAGACCCAACCATATGCTGCCTCCCAGAGACTCACTTCAGTTTTAAGGATAAGCATAGGCTCAAAGTGAAGATATGGCAAAAGACACTCTGTGCACATAGAAACCAAAAGAGAGCAAAAGTAGCTATAGTTATGTCAAACAAAACAGACTGTGAGTAAAAAGTTGTAGCAAAAGACAAAGAAGGTCATTACCTAATATAAAAAGAGCAATTCATCAAAAGGATATCAGTTGTAAATATATATATGTCAAACACCACAACACCTAAATACATTAAGCAACTATTTATAGATCTGGAGGGAGAAATAGATTATATATATATTATAATAGTAGGGAACTTAAATATCCCACTTTCAATAAATGGATAGATCATCCAGACAGAAAAACCAAGAAGGAAACACTGGGCTTGAACTCTACTTTAGAATAAATGGACCTAACAGAAATATATATGTGTGTGTGTATACATATGTACATATATATATATATATACGTATGTGTATATACAGAACATTCCATCTGACAGCAGTAGAATACACATTTTTCTCAAGTATACACAGATCATTTTCAAGGATAGATCATGTTAGGTCTCAAAACAAGCCTTAGCAGTTTTAATTGTATTGAGTATCTTTTCCAACCACAATGATAGAAAACTAGAACTAAATTACAAGAGGACTAGAAAATTCACGATATGTGGAAATTAAACAGCACCATCCTAAACACCAATAAGTCAAAGAAGAAATAAAAATAGCAGTCAAAACATATTTTGAAACAAGTGAAAATGGAAACACAAGATACCAAAACTTATGGCATACTGTAAAAGGAATTCTAATAGGGATTTTTTTTAGCAATAAAAACCTACATTAAGAAAGATCTCAAATAAACCATTTACGTTTGCACCTCAAGGAACTAAAAAAAGAACAAACCAAGACTAAAATTAGCTGGAGGCAAATAACAAAGATCAGAATAGCAGTAAATAAAATAGATACCAGGAAAACAATAGAAAATATCAGTGACACTAAGAGCTGTTTTTTTTAAAAAGATAAACAAAATTGACAAATCTCTAGCAAGACTAAGAAAAAAAGAGAGAAGTATGCAATAAATAAAATCAGAAATGAAACTGATACCACAGAAATAAAAAGGTCCATAAGAGATGATATGGACAACAAATTGGATAACCTAGAAGAAGTAAATTCCTAGAAACACACAACCTACTCATACTTACATGTGGAATCTAGAAAAAAACAAAACAAACAAGCAAACAAAAAAGAACTATGCCTATAACATTGACAATAGACTGTTTGGTAACCAGAAGGAGGGGAACAGGAGGATGGGTGAAATATTGAAGGGAATAAAGAGGTACAAACCTCAAATTATAAAATAAATTAGTCATAGGATTGCAAATACAACATGGAGAATATAACTAGTAATACCATAATATCTTGGCATGGAAATGGGCGTGATTACACTTACTATGGTGAGCATTTAGTAATATATGTAATTATCAAGTCACTATGTTTTACATCTGAAACTGATATATTTTATATTGACTACATTCCAATAAAAAGAAAGAAAACTATAGGCTAATATCTCTGATCACAATATTAAAAAGATATTTGTACCCCATGTTCATTGCAGCATTATTTACAGTAACTTAAGACATGAAACAACCTAAGTGTACATCAGCAAATGAACCGATAAAGGGAATGTGAGATATGTATGTAATGGAATGTTATTCAGCCATTAAAAAAAAGAAAATCTTCTCATTTGCACTAACGTGGATGGACCTTGAGGGCATTGTGCTAAGTGAAATAAGTCAGAAAAGAAAGACAAATACTGTATGATCTCAGTCCTATGTGGAATCTAAAGATGAACTCATTGAAACAGTGGAATTGTGGTTGCAGGAGCTGGGGGCTGTAGGGAATGGGGAAATACTGGTCAAAGGGTACAGACTTAACAGTTATAAGATGAATTAGTTCTAGGGATCTGATGTACATGATGGTGACCGTTACTAACAATAGTATATTATTCACTTAAAAATTGCTAAGTGAGTAGATCTAAAATGTTCTCACCACACACAAAAGAGATAATTATATGAGGGGAAGGATATGTTAACTAGCCTCATTGTGGTAATCATTTTGCAATGTGTATATGTGTATCAAATATGACATTGTATACCTTAACTTATGTAATGATATATGTTAATTTATATCAATAAAGCTTGGAAATATTTTTAAAATTTTGCCACCCATAAGTAAGCATTAAAAATAGAAACATGTAGTGAATGTATAAAGACATGCATGCAAATAGCAACCAAATTTAGCATAATGATTACTCAGCAGGCTGAGGGAGAGAAGAATGGGATACATGGAGATATTCCACCATACATATACATACATATATATATATATATGTATTTATTTATTTATTTACAGTGTTTCATAAGCTTGGTACTTTAGTGTATATTATAATTTTTTATATTTGTTATGCTTTTTTGGATATCTGATATATCTAGAATACACATTTGGTACTTTTTCACTTCAGAAATTTCCCATTGATTTGAATATGTATTATTTAGCTTGAATTTTCTTCAATTTCTAATTTATATTAGCCCATCTCAGATATAATTCAAAGCATAAAAATTATCTAATAATCCTAATCTTTATTTTAAACCTTTAAAATATATTTAGCTGCCCAATAACCACGTATTGACCATTTATTCTATGTGAGGTTTTATAGAGACACTAACCCTGCTTTGGGGGATCTAGCAATTTAGCGAAGAAGACCAGCATGTGAATAATTGTAGCGTGTGTGGCTCTGGGAGAAAGAGGTTCCCCACCTGGGTCAAGTTCCTTATGAATCTGGTAATATCAAAGGAAGACAAGAGAGAAAGGGTAGGTTGGGAGTTAAAGCTTCATTTCTCACTGCTCAGTCTCTCTCTCCCCTGGCTCCAAATCTCATCAGCTCCAGTCTCTTTCTCCCAGTGTGCTCTGCCCCCTCTTGCTGGGCCACCCTACCCAGCTCTCCCTGTCTGGCCACGGTGTGCTTCACCTCTTCCCACGCCTTCTGGGAGGAACTCCATGAGTGGGTTCCTGGTGACTGGTGGGAAGCTGACCAATTATGTATCAGGAATGGAGGGGAGGAGAGAGTGGCAGCTTCCTCTCCACCCCTTACCCAGGACAGGCAATCCTGTGACTAAACATCACAGTGATATGCAAACAGGCTCTTACATATATATACCTACAGTGGACATACAGTGGACACTATCAAGGCCACATGGAATTCTGGTTGAAAACTTCCATTTTCCCCATGGCATAAAATGCATAGTGATATATAAAAGGAACTAATGAATGGGGTCATGAACTAGGAGCAGCACTGTCAGGCATTCCAGATATGTTAAAGCAATGTGTGGCAAAGTATTACCTGTTTCAAAATTTTGAATTCTCTACAGATTATCCAAATGAGGAAGAGGATACTGCTTGTGTCCGTTCTAACAAGCTGGTGTTATAATTCTGCCTATTAGTCTAGCTCTAAAGAATTTTCAGTTGGTTTTCTGGACCCTTGTCATCAATTGCTCACTTTGTTTCAGTTACGGAATTTAGGTGCATTCTTAGTTTCCTACAGAACAAGCAGTTAAATTATTCAGGGAATAATAATTTTTTTTGTATCATTAATGCACAACTACATGGGCAACATTGTAGTTACTAAATTCCCCCCATTATCAAGACCCCACCACATACCCCTTTATAGTCACTGTCCATCAACATAGTAAGATGCTATACAGTCACTACTTGTCTTCTCTGTGCTATACTGCCTTCCCTGTAACCCCCTCTACATTATGTGTGCTAATTGTAATGCCCCTTATTCCTCTTCTCCCTCCCTTCCCACCAACACCCACATGCACCCAGTCCCTTTCCCTTTGGCAACTGTTATTCCATTCTTGGTTTCTGTGAATCTGCTGCTGTTTTGTTCCTTCAGTTTTTGCTTTGTTCTTATACTCCACAGCTGAGTGAAATCATTTGGTGCTTGTCTTTCTCTGCCTGGCTTATTTCATTGAGCATAATAACCTCTAGCTCCATCCATGTTGTTGCAAATGGTGGGATTTGTTTTCTTCTTATGGCTGTATAATATTTCATTGTGTATATGTACCACATCTTCTTTATTCATTCATCTACTGATGGACACTTAGATTGCTTCCTTATCTTGGTTATTGTAAATAGTGCTGTGATAAACATAGGGGTGCATATATCTTTTTACAACTGGGATCCTGCATTCTTAGGGTAAATTCCTAGGAATGAAATTCCCAGGTCAAATGGTATTTCTATTTTGAGTTTTTTGAGGAACCTCCATACTGCTTTCCACAAAGGTTGAACTAGTTGACATTCCCACCAGCAGTGTAGGAGAGTTCCCTTTTCTCCGCATCCTTGCCAGCATTTGTTGTTCCTATTCTTTTTGATGTTGGCCATTCTGACTGGTGTAAGGTGATATCTCATTGTGGTTTGAATTTGCATTTCCCTGATAATTAGCAATGTGGAGCATCTTTTCAAGTGACTGTTGGCCATCTGAATTCCTTCTTTGGAGAAATGTCTGTTCATATCCTCCACCCATGTTTTAATAGGGTTCTTTGCTTTTTTAGGTGTCAAGGTGTGTGTGTTCTTCATATATTTTGGATGTTAACCCCTTGTTGGATATGTCATCTACAAATATATTCTCCCATACTGTAGGATGCCTTTTTGTTTTGCTGATGGTGTCCTTTGCTCTACAGAAGCTTTTTAGTTTGATGTAGTCCCATTTGCTCATTTTTCATTTTTTTTCCCTTGTCCAAGGAGATGTGTCCAGGGAAAAGTTGCTCATGTTTATATTTAAGAGATTTTTGCCCATGTTGTCTTCTAAGAGTCTTTGGTTTCATGACCTACATTCAGGTCTTTGATGCATTTCTAATTTACTTTTGTGTATGGGGTTGGACAGTGATCCAGTTTCATTCTCTTACATGTAGCTGTCCAATTTTGCCAACATCAGTTGTTGAAGAGGCTTTCATTTCGCCATTGTATATTCATGGCTCCTTTATCGTATATTAATTGACCATATATGGTTCAGTTTATATCTGGGCTCTCTAGTCTGTTCCATTGGTCTGTGGCTCTGTTCTTGTGCCAGGACCAAATTGTCTTGATTACTGTGGCTTTGTAGTAGAGCTTGAAGTTGGAGAGCATAATCCCCCCAGCTTTATTCTTCCTTCTCAGGATTGCTTTGGCTATTCAGGGTCTTCTGTGGTTCCATATTAATTTTAGAATTATTTGCTTCAGTTCGTTGAAGAATGCTGTTGGTATTTTAATAGGGATTGCACTGAATATGTAGATTGCTTTAGGATGGTCACTTGGACAATATTAATGCTTCCTATGTCCATGGGCATGGGATGTGTTTCCATTTCTTGGTATTTTCTTTAATTTCTCTCATGAGTGTCTTGTAGTGTTCAGAGTATAGGTCTTTCATCTCCTTGGGTAAGTTTATTCCTACGTATTTTATTCACTTATATGTGGAGTTTGAAAAACAAAATGAACACACAAATGAAACAAATAGATTCATAAACACAGAATGGACAGTTGGTTAATATGGGGGTGAGGGTGAAATACGTGAAGGGAGTTAAAAGGCAAACTTTAAGTTATAAAATAATTTAGTCACAGGGATGCAAAAATAGCATAGGGAGTACAGCTCACAATATTTTAATATGTTTGGATGGTGACAGATGACAACTACACTTACCATGGTGAACTTTAAATAATGTGTATAATTGATACATCACTAAGGTGTTCTGAAGCCAATATATGTTATATTGTATATAAACTATATTTCAATAAAAGAAATTATTACAAAATAGCCACACACAAAAAAGTGAGGCCCCATTATGGGTTTATGTAATTATACAGTTATTTTTAAGATTTTCTTGACAATTTCTGTGGATCCAAGAATGTGATACAGGGAAAAAGGAGCCCTGTGTACTTTGATGGGCAGAGGTTGTAGGGCGGGAAGTACAAGACAGAGAAAGGAGGGCTTCTCGTCTAAGGACAGAGGACATGAAATAATGCTGCCAGGAAAATGGCAAACTGCTAGAGGTTTCCCTCAAATTCTTGGTATTTAATTCTTATAAAATTTTATGTTGACTTTGGAAGTAATAAGTACCCCTCATCAGGCTCCAAGATATCATTGAACAATTTTATGCACTTCTTTTTCTTAAAGAAATGTGCAACTTAAGCTTTTTACAAATATTGTACCTAATTAGGTTGAACCATACGAAATCACTGATGTTCAACCATTTCTGACCTACAAAAACAGCATGTCCCTATGTTTCCAGTGTTTATGTCCCCTTTAATCAGTATGCACAAATACCATATCTCACTTCTCCTTTTCCTCTCTGTCTGCCTAACTACACTTGCTTGATAATTTTGCAATATTACATGTGTTTTCAGCAAAAATATTCTGGCATTTTCCTGAACATATAAATGTTCCTATGAAGTTTAAAGGGATACCCTTTACTAATATCAGAAAATTGATCTGAACTGATTAACTAGGAAGTGCTTCAAAGTTAGAAGCAAACATGCTAACCTTGTTGGTAAGATGACAGAAATGAGAAATTAAAATTCTGCCTTAGTTCCTGGGAGATTTCTTTCACCATGTCACATTGAACATTGCTTTATTGTTCTGCCTTTTAGGTAGGTCTGTGGGGGCACATGTATTTCTGGTACTTGTTTTTAGTTCTCTTGTTCTGCTTGGTTTGTTTATATATTTGAGAGTAAATTAATACGCATTTTCTTTAATCAACCATTTTTTCTCTTAGCTTGATAATATTTTGGAGGTAGAAAGAAGTATAAGATATTAATTTATTCCTTCAATCATAAAATTTTTAATTCTACCTGGTACATAGGCTGGGCACTGAGCCTGACAAGGAACAGTCACAACAGGCCTTAGGTAAGGGGCGGCTGGGCTACCCATTAGATCCATATGGTTCCAAATGTTCTTTTTGTACAACTTACTTTCGTAACTGGATTTCAATTTCTGGTCTATTGTAAAAATTCCTTACAGTTCAGGTATTTATGGAACAAATGACCGTTAGTTATAAAAATACTTTATTTACTTTGGGAAAAGCAAATACTGTTTTTGAAACTCAAGAGCATAATAATAGTGATAGGACAGTATTTCCTAATATACCAATCTTGACGACTTGCAAAAATGCAACTAGAAAAATTTGCAACACTAACATTAACACCAGACTTTCAAGCATTGCTTTCTTTTGTAAAGAAAATTATAAGATTAAAGAAATCCAAGATACTTAGATTTCATTTTTTTCAAAAGTGGCTTGCCAAATTTTTTATTCTGGAAAAAAGTTATAAAATTACCTAAACCTAAGTCTTAACAAATTAAGACACAGTATTATTAAAATTGAATGACTTAGGGGCATGACTGCTGAAATTTTACCCCCCAAATTAAGGAAATTTGACCAGGAGTGCTTCTGGCCTATATTATGGCATCCATTCTCAAACTATTTTCTTTTTAGCAGAATTGTTATTCCTGTATGTGGACTGCACACTCTGCCTTAGTTTGGGAGCTATTAACATCTATCAGGATCAATTGTACATACCTGAACTAAGAAAAATTTACTTGACAACTCTAATGGCTGTAAAACCATTAGAGAGTCACATAGTAAAGGGGGAAAAAAAGACCAAACCATGCCAAAAAACCAGAGGGGGAATTTTTCTATTTCTCAGACTAACTCCTATTATTCTCCCTATTTTTAGCCTCAACTGCATTTTTTTTCATTTCCCGTTTTTACAGTTAAATGCATGTTTCTCGGTGCCTATTCTTTTGTATTTTGTTGACAATATGCTTGTATGATACAGGCTCATGGCCATGGAGCTGTGGGCCACTGGGAGCACACGGCAATCAGCACAGTCTGATGCTGCTGAAGGAGCCAGCAAATACCAGGCACAAGATTTTCCTTTAAACAGAGCAGCAAAGAGCATGAAGGAAACCACCTAAGAGGTGGTATTCGTCAGGCCATCAGAGCAGCACTGCCTTGTGTTCCAGTTCTTCCTAGATCCTTTCCAAAAGCACATCAGGGAATGATGCCATTGGTGAGTGCACTCAGTTCTCAGTCTTCTCTATTATGTTCCAGAACAGCACTACCTTTCAAATCCCTAACAAACCTCAATGCCATGTTTAAAGTAAATACCCCCAGGAAAGCTATATAAGTTTATCCAAACAACTTGTAAATAGGCGCTGTGCAGAGGATTTGGGCAGACTTAATTATTAATTAATTCCCCTTTATTAAACCTAAAGGTATATAATTCTTACTGCCATTTGCTGACTAGTTGTGATTTTACCCAAATACATGGAATATTTACTTATTTTCCTTTTGCTCTGCCTCCTGTGGTGTTGATATTTTATAAAACAACAAAATACATGAAAATGTATACTATCCCAAAGGTTATATACAGAGATGGTGGAGAGAGATACCATCGAGGGGCTGTGAAGTTGATTCTCAAGTCAAATGGCCTGCTTATGACAATAATCCTATAACCTCAGCATCTATTTAGAATGCAACAGAGATCTTTCCATAGAGAATAAATGCATCTAAAAAGAAAAATAAAACCTGAATAAAGAAAGAAAAAACAAAAGAAAAGCAACCGTGGTTTTACTTTTAGCTCATCTTCAGATTTGCAAGGGACAATAAGTGAGATTCATTAGGCCATTTGTTTCTGTCATCTGCCATGATTCAAAATGAAATACTAAATGTTTCATGGACTCATAAAAAGAGTAGAATTTGTCTTTGTGTTGGCTGTGTGAAAATGGTGTGGCTTATGGCCCCCTTACACGGGGCCTGATGGATGAAAGGGGGCCAGGTGGTGCCATCAGAATGATGATGATGATGGGCTAATGTCATCACCCTCTTGTCAGCTGGAATAGGCTTTTCCTCAAAGAAATAATTCATAAAACCGCTACATTATAGTCTATCCCTGACAGACCCTATCTATCCTCCAACCCAGCAGGTTCACAACTAATAAGAAAATATGTGGTTCAGGAACCCTGAAAAATTAAACAGATAGTTTGTGAACAATTTGTTTCATGGGGATGTTTATTATGTTTATTAAATATTGAGCCTTTAATGTTTTCCCAGTGCAGATGATATCATAAAAATGCTGACTTAAGCCTTGGATGTATTCTTAGAAAATGACACTTTACACCACTAGTAGTACATGGTAAATAACTGAATTATAGCAGCTTATGTGTGCATATAGAGACAGGATGTAGAAAATGTAATTTATAAGGTATCTGTATGTGCATGTGTATGTGAGATGCGTCCTTTTGAATCCTTGTGTATCATGTTCAAGCTTTTACTGTCAGTTTAGGCTTAAAAGTAAGTTGGGGAATAGCATTATTTTAGTGCTTGTCTTGGGGAAGGTCAGCCTGAGGTTTGTTTGATTGCCTGTACTAAAGCAGAAACCTTGAGTTCAGTGTCTGAGGCATCAAAAGCACGCACAGTCAGGGCACTAACAATGAACTTAATCAAGAGTGTCACTTTGTAAGTACAATTTTTATTTTTTTTGAGAGGGCATCTCTCATATTTATTGATCAAATGGTTGTTAACAACAATAAAATTCTGTATAGGGGAGTCAACGCTCAATACACAATCATTAATCCATCTCAAGCCTAATTCTCGTCAGTCTCCCATCTTCTGAAGCATAACGAACAAGTTCTTACATGGTGAACAAATTCTTACATAGTGAATAAGTTCTTACATGGTGAACAGTACAAGGGCAGTCATCACAGAAACTTTCGGTTTTGATCACGCATTATGAACTATAAACAATCAGGTCAAATACGAATATTCATTTGATTTTTATACTTGATTTATATGTGGATCCCACATTTCTCCCTTTATTATTATTATTATTTTTATTTTTAATAAAATGCTGAAGTGGTAGGTAGATGCAAGATGAAGGTAGAAAACATAGTTTAGTGTTGTAAGAGAGCAATTGTAGATGATCAGGTGTGTGCCTGTAGACTATGTGTTAATCCAAGCTAGACAAGGGCATTAAAACATCCACGGATGCAGAAGATTTCTCTCAAAACATGGGGGGTGAGGTTCTAAGCTTCACCGCTGTTGATCCCCAATTTCTCACCTGATGGCCCCCCTGTGACTGTGCCTGTCTTAAGTTGTTCCTCCCTTGAGGAATCTTACCCGTCTCTGGCTAACCAGTCATCTTCTGGGACCGTACAGGGAGATGTAAAGTTGGTGAGTGAGAGAGAAGCCATATTGTTTGAAAAGGTTAGCTTTTTACTTCTTTGCAGATTTATGCCCTGTGGCTTCTATGCCTAGCATTTGTCTTGATGTAAGTACAATTTTTATAGAAATCCTTTATCTGGGTTTTCTCTGGAGACCAATGTATGTGAGCATATTGAGGGTAAAATGGCTCCTGCTACTGTGATATTCTTTATTTGAAAAGTATCAATTTAGATACAAAAACTGTTCTGCAGAGAGCCGGCAGAGAAAGTGCACGAAGCATGTTCTTCCTGTGCCCATACCTTGTGCATTACTAGCTTTGCTGTCATAATATATTTAATCAGTGTGACAGTAAATGATCTTCTACTCTAGACAAGTAAGTGGAAGATTATCTGCATCTTACAGGTTTAATGGCCCTTTTGTAACAAACAATACCGATAGTATGAAAATAAAGCAATAATTCATGTACATATTTCAGAAAGCACATGCCCAAGGTGATTTACAAAGGAAGTTGCATCAAACCTGTGGTTAAATGCTATAGCATTCCAGACCTCAACTTTACTGATCTCAGAAGGACATCTTAATTTACTATATATTCCCACAGAGAAACATACACACAGGCATTTTGTAATGAATACATCCTCATGGGGTTTCTCCGAGGGTATAGGTACATGTAATGTGAAAATTCAGATGAAATAAAAAATATCAGCATGAAGAGGTTAAATGCAGGGTCTGTTTGTAAAGTGGTTATCAGTGAATCAGCTTCAAGCTAGGAAGTTCTCTAGAGGCCACCCGTGGACCTTTATTGTCCAGTAATAACAAACATATAAAAATCTTGAAATGGAACAACTGACACCAGACTTAAGGATGTCCCTGAAAGCTAGTATCCAAGTTCAAGGTCACTTTTATAAATTGGGAGGTGTAGTCAGAGATAAAGGGAAGGAGATGCAGAAGAAAAGCTAAGCTTGCACACATGAGGTAGGCATGGCTAAAGCTTTGCAGGTGTGGCAAAAAGCTTTCGCTATGGATAATGAGCCAGTTGATAGCAAAACAGAATGAGGATCTAAAAATCAAGCAAGATACTGCAATTATTAAAATTGTCTGGCTTAGGGGATACAAAACATTGTGTTTGGTACTGCTCAGCTTCTGAGGTGTGTTCAATCTAGCTTCTACAAATGAAGATTGGTGTTTGGACAGGAAAGGTTTAAGGATTGAGATATGTAGCTTGCAGAAGAGACTAGTGATGTTGAATGATAATCTTTACCTCTAAAGAGTTCTTATCTAGAGATGGGAAATAATCTGTTTTTCTTCTTCCCCAGTAAACTCATCCAGCAGGATGAATTGAGATTAAATGCATTATTTTCTCATAATGGAATCATTAAATGTCAGATTAGATAACAAGAGAGGTATATTGCTGAGATTTAAAAAATACATTTCATCTCCATTTGTTAGGAATAGGATAGAAGCAATCTGTCACTAAGAGAAGGAGATTGGTTGTTTAACCTCTTGTGGCTCCTTATAGTTCTAAAAATCTAGGCATCTATGCATGGGCAACTCTCCATCTCCCATCAGTTTCTGATATTTCCACTGAGAGTTTATATTACCAATTATTGGGCCAATTTGAGGCTTCTTTTGAAGTTTATCTTGCCAATGGGTTTCAGCCCCAGGCAAGTTCACTATGGATTCAGTGTGACCAAAGAAAATTACAGCGAAACGTTCTTGGGGTGATAGGGTTATACCCAACTTTACTTCCAGGTGGCAGGTCAGTCACCAAAATCCTGTTCACTCAGAGCCAGTCTGCATGCAGCAAGCCAGTCTCTGCCTCTGTCCACACAGGTGTCCTGTGGGCCTCTCTGCAGAGTTGTCCTGCATAGCCGTCCTCTGGGCCTCTGTCCTCGGTGCTGCCACCACTCCAGCCTCTGCTCTGCTGTCCTGCAGCCTTGTAGCCCTGCCACCGTGTCGCCCAGAGCACTGGGCGGAGCTCTTTATATAGAGTCAACAGCCATGTATTGCCCATAGGTGCGCAGCGAGCTAGTCAGCCAGGGCCAGGAGAGAATCCTGGCCACAGGAGCTGTCATTTTATCCACAAAGTTTAATACTAAATAAAAATGATAACTCTCCATGTCCTAATACCTTCTCTGAATGGAAGAGTATGTTCTAATGAAGTTGAAAAATTATTCATTTGCACTTGACCCATTTGGAATTTTATGTCCAGGCATAGAATGAGGTTGCCATTCCCAGGACTGGTATCCATTGGCAGTGGTTAGTTCTTGAGGTGGGTTGTGGAGGTAACCTTTCCTATATTGCCTGTGGATTTCTATGCAGTCTGAATTTGTTTATGATGCTAAGAACCCGAATAGACCTCAGCCCAAGAGACAGACCAAATGGATGGTGGTTCATGGAGAGAAAAAACTTACTCTGGGTCATTAAAGAAGCATGAACATCTGAAACAACATTAGGCTGTGTTTGTTCTCAGGGGCACATGTTATGCTACCAATTTCAAACATCCCCTTTTAGAGGACGGCAGTTGGTGGCAATTAATTACCCCTGGATAGCACATACAGCTGCAGCTTATGTATGGAAACAGAAGAGAAATTAGATTTAATTGGCCTTAGCACAATCAGGAATATGGCATTTCTTTAATTATGGCTTGTTGGGAATAGAGTCTTTAGTAGTGTTTTATTGCATTTTCAATATTAATAATACTATACTTAAAAACACATACAGCAAATAAAAATGAAATAAGCTTCCTGGATATTAATAAGGTATTGCACATTATTTTTAGAAATGCATGAAGTGTGTTCTTTTGACAATCAAAAACTCTCAATTATATAAAAAAATGAAGGGTTCTTCCCTTGAGTGTCAGTCACATTGATTATTTCAGAGTTTCTCTTTATCAAGCCAGGGCCTGATGCATCCTCTGCAGAGCCTGTATTAGTGGGTGAAATGATTCATAGAAACCCAATTTATTTTATATTTTGGTCTACTTTTGGCTTTGAGGTTGAAATGTTTGTCATTAAGTGCCCTTGCATCTTTTACTTGGCAATAACTAGGATTTCTTAAAAGGAAAAAGGAAAAGAAAAATCTGGCATTTGAATAAAAGTGCAGAAAATTCAATATCCTAACTACATGAGGGCTCTAAAAATTGTCATAATTCCCAAATACTGCTTTAAGTTTTAAGGAAATATTTGCCTAGGAAAATATCTTATGTCATATTATTAATAAAATGATTGCAATTACACTGGTTATATACATAGTATTTTTGCTGGTTTGTGTGTCTTAAATAAAATCCTTGAGAGTAAGTATCCAGAGTTTCTTGCCCTATGGTTTTGCAGGATGAACATTTTCTCCTAATTCAAGGGCATATGCTACATGAGAGTCCACATTTAAAGTGTCTCCCTGATGGGAATGTCCCCCAAATGCCACACAGACTAAACAAAATGAATGCTTCTGATTGCCATGCTGTATTAAAAAAAAAATCTGTCTTATATTCCACATATACCAGGCAGTCTTTCTGCACATTTTCCCACAAAAACAGGATTAGAAATGCTTTGCATTTATATCAGACATTCATACATAGAAAAAAAGCAACATCCCGTGGTCCTACAGATGTTTATGAACTGACGTAGTTGTATGCTCTAAAGAGGCATCATCTTGCCACTCTCCAAATGGTCACAGTGACTTGCTGTGCCGTCTAGAGAACACTTCTTCATTCCTCCACTTCTGCCAATGGGATGCCCAAATTTTACATCCCAGAATTAAGTGGAGAGAAAGAATACCTAGCTCAGAAGGTAAGCAAGAAGCTAGGAAAGCCAACCATAAATTCATATTAAGGCTTGGAGACAGGACTACTTTACAGAGGACAGCTTTTCTCTTTTTCTTTCCTTGAATTATTTTTTGTATTTTCTTCATCATATAAAAAAAATGATTGATAAACACTTGCACAGAGGACACTAGATACACTTAATTTCATCAAACATTTCTTAAATACCTGCAGGGTTTATATATCCCTGGTCAAGAAGAGAGGTTGATTTGCCCTTAAAAGTCATGAAAGAACCAGAGAATCCAAGCAGTCATACGACTGCTTTGTGTGAGACACCCCACCCCAGATGTGGCATTCAGGGAAAACCAGTCCAGGCTTTGGAGTGAGACAACCTCGCTGTCATTCTTGTTTTTGTACCAGGAATTGACCATGTGACCTTGGGCTCATCACTTCCTTCTCTTGAACTCAAATTCCCCATTTGCGAAATAAAGAAATTAAACTCTTTAGATGATCTCTGAGGCCCCTTGATAGCTAATACTGTTTTATTTTTACCTATGGGATTGAGAGGAGGTGCTGGAGCCTTAACAAAGTGAAGGAAAGTTCCTAAAATTCAGAAATGTTACTTTGTAAGAACATGTCAAGTATCTTCTCAAAGCAACAGAACAGGGTCTCTTTGCCGAGAAATATCCCTGTGAAAATGGACTCAAAGACCTAACAGGAGAGCAGAAAGTAGGGGGAAGCAATTGTTTCCTTTTACATTTCATAAATACAAGGGACATGCAGCTGCCCTTTGATGTGCCCTGGTGCTCTGTAAAATGAGCTCCACCTGGCCTTGGGGCTTTGCACATCCTGCCTAGTGACCTTAAGCCTTTCACCCAGGGGTTCATTAGTGCTGAGGAAACACCTCAGCTGCCTCGTGAATCAACCTGTAGGAGTTAAACAGGAGAATGAAACGTGCGGAGTGAGTGAAATCATACTCAGATTATAACCACATCTGTCATTTGATGTCATGCATCCAAAATAAATTAAATATTAACATGTATGTGTACATTTCTGTGTGCCTATAGATTTAACCCCCACCTGCCTGCTAAGTTCACTGTTTCTGGTTGATCACTTGTGGGCTATTTTAGAGAACTGCCCATTGGAAGTAGCTACATTTTGTTAAAGTTAAATGAATTTAGGCAGGGAAACAGTACATTACATGAGAACCTTTACAGAAACATATGGGAACTGAATGCCTCATTGTTACTTTAAGCTGATGACAAGTATCATCATCCAAAGTATTGCTGGTTTGGTGCAGGAGCCATGTGTGCTCCTCACAGCCATTCTTCACTTTCTGCAGGGAAAGCCCTCAGATCCAGTGTCTAATAGCAGCATGTACTGTCTGTCAACGAAGAAATCCATGATATGAACTCAGCCCTGTAGCAGCTGGTGGGACAGGCAGCGAACAGCCCCTGCTTGACAAAATGCCCAAACCTTTGGTGGCTGTAACTCCAGGGGGGAAAATCCCGGAGCAAAATACCTTTGAAACAAAGGGAGAAATAAAGTAGGAGAAACCTGTTTATTTCTTACAAGAAGTCCACTTCTGTTCTCCTGTGTCTCTCGCAACCCGGCTGCAGAAGAAGAGACCCCACCCAACCTCTCCTCCTCTCTGGTCCAGATAAGCCCTTGCCCGCCCTTGTCATTACCTGTTGATATGGAAATGATTTACTCTCCACCCCTTGGAGACACCTGTTGTATGGAGATGCTCTAAAGCCAGGCAAGAGATTCTGGAAATACTGCAATTACTCACAGTGGCTAAGAAGCCAGTTGCAAAGCAACAATTAATGACTGGGGTTTTATTTCCTGTTCCTCCAATGCCGTCTTCCCATCACTCTTGTACAGAGTATGTAAGTACAGTGAAGATGTCCAATGAGAATGAGTCATCAGGGAATCCTTTACCAATTATTCTCTAAACAAAAATATTACACACACACATGCACATTCAAGAAAACAAAGCCAGGTGAGCATTGAGTATGAATCCACTGGGTACAGTTACAAAGCTGATGCATCCAAAATTTCATTATTGATGTATGATTTGACATGTAGCTCATTACATTTATAAATAAGTCTTCCGAGGTGTAGAGAATAGAATGGCTGGCTGAAGCTGGTGCTTCATTCACAGGGAAGGAGAGCATATGTGTTCATTATGCATGTGGGTATTTAAATAAGGCTTTCTTTCTAAAAATATTTTTATTTTGTGCTGAAAACTGTAAGGACAAATTTTAAGCTAAAAATGTTATATATCAGGGGAGCTCTAAGTGTCGTGGTAAAGTTACTGCCTTTTGTAGGGGTTTATTAAACAGTCTTGAAGATAAATCTAGTCTCCCCTTGACACCATGTTGGTTGGTTGAAAAAAGGAAGGAAATCCATATTTTTTGGTTCCGGAAACTTGGATTCATTAAACATAGTTGCTAGACGTGATTTTCAGGCCACAAACATCTTCTGGGAT
Organism: Manis javanica; assembly: GCF_040802235.1. Taxonomy (NCBI): domain Eukaryota; kingdom Metazoa; phylum Chordata; class Mammalia; order Pholidota; family Manidae; genus Manis; species Manis javanica. Next base: position 111,379,878 of record NC_133159.1, on the reverse strand, counting down.
CCTGTCATTACCTGGAATGAAAAGGAAGACAATGACCCATGTCCCATCCCACTCCCTCCAGGAAACCTGCTTCTGTCCACATCCTCAGGAAACAACTCAGTGCAATGCCCAGCACATGCAGGTCTCATTTCCCATGCTCCTCCCAGGACTGTTTGTCGTAAGTGATCACTTGCTCATTCTCAAAACACTTTCTTCAGCTGGCTGGAAGGATCTCACCCTCTGGTTTTATTCTTCCTTCCTGGACATTCCTCACATTCTTATGTTGGATCCGTCTCCTCCTCATAACCATTAAACACTGGAGGATCTAGAGCTCAATTGTAATTTTTCTCTTTGCTGCTAAGAGATCTTTTTGCTAAGTAACAGATTTCATCCACTCTTTTGGCTTTAAATACTTTTATATAGTCCCCAAAGCATACATTATATCTACTTCCAACATCTTCCCCAAACTCTAGACTGCTTACTTGACATCTATGCTTAGATACCCATCTAGTAGAGCTCTCAAATTCAACATGTCCAGAACCAAGATTAGGTAACTGACAGGCCATTACTGTGTGCTCCATCTAAACTTACTCCTCTCTAAAATTCCCTGTCTCAGTAGATGGCACGTTGTTTAAGACGAAATTTGGGGGTTCAACTTCTATGCCTCTTTACTTGCATTCCATCTGCAGATATATTCAACTCAGCCTTTGATATATAGCGCCAGATCCATCTCACCTCCCCTTCTCCACCACTACCACCTTGGCCCAAACTACCTTCACCATCAATCTGCTCCCACACTTGCGTTTTGACAATCTCTCCCCTAAACAGCCAGAACGGTACACTTAAACATAAATCAGATTCTTTCCTCTCGGCTCAAAGTTCCGCCAGTGGCTCCCACTCTTCTCAGATTAAATTCCAAACCCTTGACATGAATTACAAGGCCATTTGTCTGGTCATGACCCAGAGGTTTTCTAAGACTTTGCAAGGTCACCTTAAGCAGGGCTTTCTCATTGTGCTGGGGCCAAATTTTTACGAAAGAAGTTATCACCTTTTATCACAGAAGAATGTCTCTTAAGGCGTGTAATGGTTTTGAAGATGTATTTTATCACTGACTCCCTTAGTAAAATGACAAATCTGCCAGCCATTTTCTCCATAACCAGGCTCTTTGCAGACATCAGTCCTACCCCTGCCCCCCACCACCCAGGAAGCAATGCTTGAAATCCTCTCTCGCCTTCAATGTTCAAGTCGAACATCTGTCCTGTGAAGGCTTCTGTCTGTCTACTGGCCTGATTCACCTTCTTGTGAAATAGTGCTCTCTTGAGTCTCCTTGATTTTGTGTACATGCACAGTGATTGAATGGAAATCTGTGCAATGTGTGTACCTTATGTTATTACTGTGTAAGGGTCAGTGCCAGACAGAGAAAAGGTTAATGGGGAGCTTAGAGGGACAGTCAGTCCTCTGCTGAGTTGTTTGCAGAACAAGATGTTGGGGTGGGTAGGGGCGAGGGCAGACCTCAGAGGGACATAACAGTTGCTGTTCCCAACTTCAAGAACCAACTCCCTGAGAGTGCTTTGGGGCCTCTCCCTGTGACCAGGGACTGAGAGTTCTAGCCAGTCACGACCCCCTTCTAAACCAATCAGAATCGTACTGGTTCTATACTCCATTTGCATAATTTATGTACTGACCAGTACTGGCAGAGTTCTTTGTGCCTGTAGGAGAGCTGCCTGTGCTCAGTTTGGGGAGATGCCACTATGAATAATTAGCCTTCCTACAACCTTGCTTGCAGGGAGCCTAAGCCCTCCAAGAGCCAGGGCCCAGAGAGCCTGACCTGCTACCAGTCCACCTATTGCCGAGAAATGAGCCCCTGTGGGCTGGGACGTGTTATGAAAAGTACCCATATATACTGTATCTTGTCAAGCCTAAGGTTTACTTTTTTCATGTCTTAAAAACTGGAATTGGGATGAGTCTTAATAACAATATAATTGAAAGCATAGTTTATCAGAGCTGTTTCTTTTTTGGTGGTACATAAAATAATGGTACCTTTGAATAAATAGAGAATATGCATCCTGTGTGATTATGTTCCTCAATCTCACTGCCAAAAGTTTAATCTATCATCTCATTTTGATGCCGGGGTTCTTGTTTGCAGAGTCAAAGAATGAATTTAGCAAACACCTAAGGTAGGAGAGCCACGGAGACCTTTATTGAGAGGTACAGTAAGAGGACAGACAGCTCCTGGCTCATGCCAGACAAGAGAGCCCGGGGTGGTGCGTTGTCTAGGGGATTTATAGGCGGTTGAGAGACAAAGGGCTAGGGATGCAGACCCACCAGATGATCTCTAAACATTTACCTTTGAAGAGACCCTAAGTTTTTTTTTTTTGAAGTTACTTTTTTTTATAAAGATATTATTGATATACACTCTTATGAAGGTTTCACATGAAAAAACAATGTGGTTACTACATTTACCCACATTTTCAAGTCCCCAATGCAGTCACTGTCCATTAGTGTAGTAAGATGCCACAGATTCACTATTTGCCTTCTCTGTGCTACACTGTTTTCCCCATGATCCCCCGCACCATGTGTACTAAACATAATACCCCTCAGTCCCCTTCTCCTTCCCTCCCCACCTGCCCTCCCACACCCCTGCCCTTTGGTAACAACTAGTTCCTTCTTGGGGTCTCTGAGTCTGCTATTTTGTTCCTTCAGTTTTGCTTCATTGTTATACTCCACAAATGAGGGAAATCATTTTGCACTTGTTTTTCACTGAGCAAATATCCTCCAGCTCCATCCATGTTGTTGCAAATAGTAAGATTTGTTTCTTTCTTGTGGCTGAATAGTATTCCAGTGTGTATATGTACCACATCTTCTTTTTTTCATTCATTTTATCATTAATCTACAATTACATGAAGAACATTATGGTTACTAGACTTCCCCCTTTACCAAGTCCCCCCCACAAGCCCCATTACAGTCACTGTCCATCAGCGTAGTAAGATGCTGTAGACTTGCTACTTTTCTTCTCTGTGTTGCACATCCCTCCCTATGTCCCCCCCCCACATTATACATGCTAATGGTAAGGCCCCCTTTCTTTTTCCCTGCCATTATCCCTCCCTTCCCACCCCTCCTGCCCAGTCCCTTTCCGTTTGGTAACCGTTAGTTCATTCTTGGGTTCTGTGATTCTGCTGCTGTTTTGTTCCTTCAGTTTTTCTTTGTTCTTACACTCCACATGTGAGTGGAATCATTTGGTACTTGTCTTTCTCCACCAGGCTTATTTCACTGAGCATAATACCCTCTAGCTCCATCCATGTTGGTGCAAATGGTAGGATTTGTTTTCTTCTTATGGCTGAATAATATTCCATTGTGTATATGTACCACATCTTCTTTATCCATTCATCTATTGATGGACACTTTGGTTGCTTCCATTTCTTGGCTATTGTAAACAATGCTGCAATAAACATAGGGGTGCATCTGCCTTTTTCAAACTGGAGTGCTGCATTCTTAGGGTAAATTCCTAGAAATGAAATTCCTGGGTCAAATGGTATTTCTATTTTGAGCTTTTTGAGGAACCTCCATACTGCTTTCCACAATGGCTGAACTAGTTTCCATTCCCACCAGCAGTGTAGGAGGGTTCTCCTTTCTCTACATCTTCACCAGCATTTGTTGTTGTTTGTCTTTTGGATGCTGGCTATCTTTACTGGTGTGAGGTGATATCTCATTTTCAGTTTAATGTGCATTTCTCTGATGATTAGCGATGTGGAGCATCTTTTCATGTACCCGTTGGCCATCTCAATTTCTTCTTTGGAGAAGTGTCTGTTCAACTCCACTGCACATTTTTTTAATTGGATTAGTTGCTTTTTGTTTGTTGAGGTACATGAGCTCTTTATATATTTTGGATGTTGGATATGTCATTTACAAATATATTCTCCCATACTGTAGGATGCCATCTTGTTCTGCTGATAGTGTCCTTTGCTGTACAGAAGCTTTTTAGCATCATGTTGTCCCATTGCTCCATTTTTTATTTTGTTTCCCTTGCCCGAGGAGATGCATTCAGGAAAAAGTTGCTCATGTTTATATTCAAGAGATTTTTGCCTATGTTTTCTTCTAAGAGTCTTATGGTTTATGACCTACATTCAGGTCTTTGATCCATTTCAAATTTACTTTTGTGTATGGGGTTAGACAGTGATCCAGTTTCATTCTCTTATGTGTAGCTGTCCAGTTTTGCCAACACCAGTTGTTGAAGCTTTCATTTCGCCATTGTATATTCATGGCTCCTTTATCGTATATTAATTGACCATATATGGTTCAGTTTATATCTGGGCTCTCTAGTCTGTTCCATTGGTCTATGGGCCTATTCTTGTGGCAGTATCAGATTGTCCTGTGGCTTTGTAGTACAGCTTGAAGTCGGGGTAGTTGTACCTATTTCTGATTGTTTGCCTTTGGGAATATTGCAGTCCTCGGCGAACTAGATAAGTACTGAAATTATTAAAACTGGAGATCTGTATTTATTATTGTGTCTATATTCATTCAGTTCATGTATTCCATATTTATTGACTGCCTCTACTATGCTAGGTATAGTGGTAAATAACATGGAAATGGTGTCTTCCCTCATGAAGCCTGGTTTTAACAATCTTTAGATTATCTTCAATAGAAAAACCATAGTGATAAAATAGGTTGGATGAATTTTTGAGGAATTTACTGCGAAGATTGATTTTTTAAAAACTTTTTCTCCTTTAGAAACATTTTAGTGTCAGTATCAGTAAAATGTGACAGATTAAATGTATATACCATTGTTGCTCACTAATCCTCACTGCAAGTAAAAGTAAAGGAGTGAAATAGGCATACACTCAGAGGGGAGAGAAGAAAATTGCAACCTAAGTTTGGAGATGGGCAGCAGAAATAAAAACTGTAACTGATGCAGCATCTCTGATCAGAGCTGAATTCTAAGCCAGAGTAGTAAAGTGAGGCTGATTTGTACCTCTGGCCCTCAGAAAGGCTTGGGGACTGAGGCACAAATATCCTTCACAGTAGGAGTGCAGGTGATACAGGACCCAGGTTGGAAATCTTTGTAAGAAACAGGTAGGCCCCACAGCCCAGTCTCCCTGTTCACTTGGACAACTGTGCCCTTCTTACCCTGGTGCAGACTGAAGAGGCTGAACAGAAAGCCCATGGCTTGTGGGACAGTGGGCACAGCTAAGGGTGACAACACCACATGGGAACTAGTTGGTGATGTGAAAACTGACTCACTGCGCTGGGAACTTCTCTGGCCTCTTTCTGCCACTTTGCTCTGAGAACAGTGGCATCCTGGACAGGAATTTGGAGGATTCCTGTATGAGAAACTGAACAGAAAGCCTGCAGATGTTGTCACTTGGGGGTGTTGCCAGTGAACTGGCCCATCCAGGCCTCCATACAGTGATGCCCGTGACTTGACAAGCCCAGCTTATGCCATAGAGGCATGTTTGATCTCAATATATTTTAATTTAACTAGTTTCCTCTGTCTGTCTTCGATACAATTAGTTTCCCCTGTCATACTATGTATTTAAAAATACTCTGCGAAGGGGTCTGCCAGCCTCAACAGACTGCCAAAGGGTCCTTGGCATGTAAAGGTCACCCTGCAGAGAGACTTGGTGATCACCTTTTCCTCGGTCCTTGAAACCATCTGGACATTTGCTCATTCACTCCCTAAGCGTTTGTTGACAGTCTTCTATGTGCTTGATACTAGGCTAGGTTCCGGGAACACAACAATGAAAATAATCACATAGTGAATTCTTTATTTTTGGGCATGTGTAGCTGGTCATTTGGCAGACTTCAGCCCTGGGCAACTTCTAATTTGGTTATAAACCAAAACAAAAATAAACAAAAGTCAAACATGGATCCAAGTTGTTCTGAGTTGTACTTCTAAGCCAGCTAGGTCACTCCTCACAAGAGACCTGTGTTTTCTAATAGCCATAGCTACTCTTCAAGGGAGTGTAGGGAGTTTTCAGTGGCGGCTATAATGTTTTTTTTTATTGCAGGCACTGAGGGACATTTTGTTGTTTGGTTACATCATTGGGTGAGTTTCCCTGAAGCAGTACATGTAGGGAATAAGATTAAAACAACAACAACAAAGCCGAAAGCTTCACTTCAGTAGTTTCAGAAGGGCAAATGGTGGAGAGAATATTCTCTCTTAGCTGGAGAGAAAGGAACATCTCTTGTAATTTTGAGCTTTAAACTCTGAGTCCTTGATGTACGTAGCTCAGGGGGTCTTAGTGACAGAAGACACATAGGAAAGGGTGGAAAGCAAGCTTCTAAAATATACAACTTTGTTCTTGGCATGAAACAATGGCAAATTCTTAAGAAATTAAGTTAATAAGGAAACTAAGTTACTTTTCATATAAAGAGCAAATTTCTTGAGGAAATATGAAATATTTTACTAGCTTTAATGTAATTCTGGGGAGATACTGGGGAGATAAAAATTGTATTCACTAGGGTTACAAAAAGATATACCTAGCTTGAGATGATCGTTTACTTTTTTTTTTGTACATGAGCAACATTATGGTTACTAGACTACCCCCATCATCAAGCCCCCACCACATACTCCACCAGCATAGTAAGATGCTGTAGAATCTCTACTTGTCTTCCCTATGTTGTACAGCCCTCCCTGTGCCCCCCCACCCCCTACATTATGTATGCAGATCGTAATGCCCCCTCCCCCCCCCCAATCACTCCCTTTCCACCCATCCTCCCAGGTCCCTTTCCCTTTGGTAACTGTTAGTCCATTCTTGGGTTCTGTGAGTCTGCTGCTGTTTTCTTCCTTCCATTTTTCCTTTGTTCTTATACTCCACAGAGGAGTGACATCATTCAGTACTTGTTCTTTCACCACCTGACTTATTTCACTGAGCATATCCCCCTCCAGCTCCATCCATGTTGCAAATGGTGGTAGGATTTGTTTTCTCCTTATATTCCATTGTGTATATGTACCACCTCTTCTTCATCCATTCATCTACTGATGGACACTTAGGTTGCTTCCATTTCTTGGACATCTGCTGGGCGAGAGTGCCGATCACGTGAGTCTGGCGGCTGCGCAGTAGCTGCAGGCGCTGCCGCAGCCATATTCAAAGTCAGTAGCATCGCGAGCGCCGCCGAGGGAAGCCGCAACTGTTGCTGCTCCCTCAGTGTTTGGTCCGCCGGCCCCGGGAGGAGCGGCTCGCGGCCTCGCGCTGTCCTGTCCGTGCAGCGGACTGAGCGGAGACCAGATGCTGACCAACCCGCGCCGTGCTGGGGGTGCATCATCCTTCCGGCGCGCATGCGGGGGCGGCACCGGCCCGGACTTGGAGCCGCTTCCCTCGCCGTACTTCAGAGAGCTCGGCGGAGAAGCGGCTCCCGCTGCGACAGATCTGCGGTGGAGGGTCCAGAGCGGGCCCTGTTGCAGGGTGAAGGCGACAGCGACGGCTCTGCGGGCCAGAAGGTACGTGGCCGCGGGGCGCGGCGGGACCCGGACGGGGCGCGGGGAACCCTGCCTCCGCCTGAGGGCGCAGGCGGGTAGTGCGTGGCCTGCGGGGCCGGGAAGCGGCCGACACGGGTGGTGGACTCGCGGGGCCCGGCCGGGGGTTGGCGCGCTGCGAAGGAGGGCCCGCCTGGGAAGGGAGGGAGCAGAGCAAGTGCGCCGGGGGCGGGCGTCCGAGCGGCCAGCGAGGCGGGGGTGGGGGGGAGGGGCCCGCCGGAGCCGTTGCTACTCCGTCCGGGCCCGGGTGGTGAGGGCGGCTGCTCTTCGCACCGCGGCGCGCGTCCGCTCGGCCCGGGGCCGCGCCGCCGACCTGCTCTCGCCGCTCTGGCCAGGGCCGCGCAGACATGGAGACCAGTGGGAGTTTTGCCGTGTATGTGGATTTTCTCGGCGGGGGCCTCGGGGGCGGGGGCCGGGCGGGCTGAGGTTCAAGTGTGACCTGCAGCGGGCGAGCGGTCGCCCAGAGGCAGCGCCTTTAAAATAAAAATTTTTTTCATGAGGTACTTCTGTCTTTTATTTGGAAATGAAGTTTCTTTACTTTGGTCTGGGAACTGACAGTGCAGTTTCTTTTATTTAGAAATTCGTATCTTTCATTTCAGTTTGTAATCTGCAGCTGAGTAATTTATAACTAGCCACCTAGATTCTGAGACGGGAACCGTGGCTATAGTCAGAGTAGGGTGAGAGCCTCTGGAAAGAGACCCCTACCGAAACGCCCTATTAAACAATTCAGCAATGTCAGTCACATTAATTCTCTAGAGTAAAATACCAAAGGAGGAGTATAAGCATTCTTCAGTGAAGATCAGTTAAAACTAAAAAGCCAGGAGTAACCCGGCCTGGAATGCTTGTGTAAACATTCCGCGGATAAAAAAAACGCCTACGCGTAGCCCACGACTTCATTGTGTCAATTAAATGAGGAAGTTGTAACATTTACTTCAGCCGCCTAAAAGGCCCAGTTTATCTCTTTAACTTTGCCCAGATGCTGCTTTTCCTCCTCCATCCCTAATCAAGTGATACATAACCTGGGCAATTAATATGGCAAGTAAGCCGAGTCACAAACAACATAGTAAAAGGCAGGAAGCATCCCATCTTAAAGATAAGATGGCATTTTAACACTCAGGAAGTTAAATAGCACATGACTTCATTGTGTCAAATGAGTATGTCGCAACATTTAGTTCCGCTGGCTAAAAGGCCCACTTTATAACTTTTTCCAGATGCTGCTTTTCCTCCAGACCCAAATCAAGTGATACGTAACCTGGGCAATTAATATGGCAAGTAAGCCCAGCCACAAACAACAGTTAAAGGCAGGAAGCATCCCATCTTAAAGATAAGATTGCATTTTAACAAAACAGGTAAGATCTTTTAAAATTTTTTATTAAGGTGGTATTGATATACACTCCTATGAAGGTTTCACGTGGAAAAACAATGGTCACTACATTCACGCATATGAGTCTCCCCCACTGCAGTCATTGTCCATCAGTAATAAGACGCCACAGATTCACTATTTGCCAAGAAGTAATTAAGTTTAATTGATTAATTTTGGGTCCTTTTAGTTTCTGGCCTTTTTCTCTTTGCACCCCGCTCATAGCTAATTTGCTGCCTAACAAGTAGGTTTCCTTTTTGTCTTTTAGAGGATTTCATTTCCTGCCCAGAAGCCATTTAGTTTGATGTAGCCACACTTGTTTACTTCTGGTTTTGTTTCCCGTGCCTGGGACATAACGCAGAAAAAATTTGCTGAAATCAACATCCAAGCGCTTACTACCTATTGTTCAGAGTTTTATGGTTTCAAGTCTTAGGTTTGTAAAACAAAAAGCTGTTTAATCCCTCCCACTAAACCTAAGATGTGCTTTTTGATTTCCATCTTCTTTGTTCTCCAGAGACTTGTTTCATCCATCATTCATAAGACATACCCATTTCCTTTTTTCACTGGTTTATTTAGGATTGCTCTGTCCTAAAAATGATGAATAAGAAGTAAATACAACTTTTTCTTTCAGGTGGTTGTGCTTATATACTAAAGATATATATCCATGTTTATAAGTGTAGCTCTAGTTTATTCATTTTAACTGGTATATACTATTTTGTTTTATAAACATACCACAACCTTTTGATTTATTTTTCCAATATTTCACTATACAAATAGTGCTGAAATTTACATTTCTGTATATGACCTCTTGTGCACATGAATGAGAACTTTTCTGGATTCTATATCTGGAAGTGGAATTACTGTGATGGAAATGGCATACAGCTTTGATTTTACTATGTATTGCTTAATATTTTTATACAGTGTACCAGTGGGCACCACCAGTGCGTAAGAGATTTCCTGCTCTACATTTTTGCCAATCTTTGGGATTTCCTTGTTTTTTGCCTTCCCGCTTCCTCTGTAGAGAACTTGCTAAAGTCCAGTAGATTTTACTTCTACGTTTTTTTTAGTTATAGCTCTTCGTTGCCCAGCCACAAAGTAAGAAAAATTTTTGATTCATTTTGTCTCATTCATAATCATCTCCGTATTTTTGACTCTACTGCTACAACCTTAGATGAGACCCTTACTTCTTACCTAAACTATTGCACCAGAGTGAATATTGCAGTCTCTCTACTGGAAATCTCGTCCCGCTCCAATCCGTCCTGCTTAAAACTGCTAGATCAGTATTTCTCATGTAAGTAGTTTACCATTGTTTGCAGTGTTAAATTTAAACTGTGGTATTCAGGGTTATATCTATTATAAGGTCCTAAACTACCTTTTCAACCACTATTTTCTGCATTTGCCCTATACACAGCCAGACTAGATTACCTGCATTTAGTAATTCATTCAAATAGTTGATATTTAATGCTTGTACTATACTATACAGGCATATTGACCCTTGAGTTTTGTAGGTACTATTGCTATAGAACGAACAACTCAAGATTCTTGTTATTGGGAGATTGCAAGTGATTTCAGGCTCTTCTGTGAATAAACCCAATGTTTTCAGCCTGTTCCTCAAACAAGTTTTACCTCTGCTTGTGATGCCTTTTTTCCTAGTTCTTCCACTTAGCCTTCTTTGCCTTTCAAAGTCCTACATACTTTTCAAGGCTTGCTTCAGGAGGTATCTTTCCATGAAGCCTTTTCTAACACCTGCAGTTAATTTTTGTCCCATTCTACTGTATTTATATAGATTTTTTTGGCACTTCACTGTGTTCCATGACTACTTTGTCCATTTATATTGCCTTTGTAAAACTTAACATAATGTCTTGTATATGGTAGGCATACTATTAACTAAATTAATACAGTTGAAAATAATATATTAATTAAAACCAGCCTCAGCAATTAGATTATTTTGGGAGGAGATCAATTTGAATTAGGAAAGATGCTTAATTATATAATATCTAGTGCTCTTTAAAACTAAATTGAATAGTAGGTTTCTATAAAGAGATCTTTAGGGCTCACTTTGATCAATAATGAACTTTACTTGTGATTAGTGTGACAGTTAGTTTGTTTTTAGACTTTTAAGTAGTTCCTTTAGGGCAGAGTTTTCCAAACTGCACACTGAGGAATCCAATGAGTTGGTTCTGTTGAGATGCTTTGGCTACTACTGCTCAATGCCTTCCCTGCCCCAAAGCAGAGTCCTTTATTCATATTTTACTATATTGGGCTCCTTCCCAAACAAGATTTTATTTAGGAAAGACTCTTCTGATGAAATTGTTTAAAATAGTCACTGAGTGTTAAGTATTTCAACTTTCTCCATATATTTAAGATTTTCCAAGATCTTACAAAAAGATTATCCCTCTTCTTTATTACCACAAACTGCAGATCAGCAGTTTATAATGACTCTGAGATTTGAAAAAGTAAAGCAAATGATATGTAAATGGGCTTTGGGTATAGCAGGTAAGCTGTCTGTTCTCTGAATATTCTGTATCTGAATTTGAATTTTTGAGGAGTCGTTAGAATATCAGAAATTACTGGAATTGATATACAAACTGTTAGGCGAAGAATTTTCTATATCATGACTTGTAAATTTTAATGTGTGTAAAATTCTGATTCAGTACATGTGGGCTGATGCTTGAAATTCTGATTTTTCTTAAAAAAAAAAACAAAACAGTTTCAGCGTTGCTGCAGTGTGGGCCACATTTTGAGTTAGCAAGGAGCTAGCTGACTTTCCAAAGCCTATCACATTTTAGGACTGCAGTCTTTGGGTCCTAGATAGCAGGTTTTCCATTATTACTGTAGATATTTGCTTAAACTGCCTGTTTCTCTACAGTCTGATTTATATTTTGCCATTTTAATAGAAATTTTTGGCTGTAGCTCTGGGAGTAAGGGGTGGGGGGTTCCCCTCCACAAACAAATTTCAGTAAAACCAAACTAAGTCAAGGGAAGGGGCAGGTTGGGAGAAACCATTGTTATTGCTCACAGCTCCAGGTATCCTTTCGGCCACTGCACATATGTGCTTAATTTTGTTTGGCTGAGGATGTTTTAGTTGGTAATGGTATAAGTATTGCTTTTTTTTTTTAAAGCAATTGTTGTTATCATGAATTAACAGCAATTATATGCCACAGCAGGTTAAGCTGTTAATTTTATCTATAGCACATGTGAATTGAAAACCTAATTTGTGTAAACAACCAAGGAGACATACAATTACTTAGCTAAAAAGCTTATACAAAAAAAAAGAAATCAATTTTGAGGGTCATTAATTTAAAGTATATAATATCAACTATTTTCAGTCTTGGGCTTTTATAGAAAATTATAATAACTAAATCACAGATTTAAATAATAGGTTTTTTTAATTTTAATTTTATTTTGGTATCATTAATTTACAATTACATGAAGGACATGTTTACTAGGCTCCCCCCTTCACGAAGTCCCCCCCACATACCCGTTCACGGTCACTGTCCATCAACATAGTAAGACGCTGTAAATTCACTACTTGTCTTCTCTGTGTTGCACAGCCCTCCCCGTGCCCCCACCCAACACTATACATGTTATTCGTAATGCCCCCTTTCTTTTTTCCAGCCCTTACCCTCCCCACACGTCCTCCCCAGTCACTTTCCCTTTGGTAACTGTTAGTCCGTTCTTGGGTTCTGTGCTTCTGCTGCTGTTTTGTTCCTTCAGTTTTCTTTTTCTCTTTATACTGCACATATGAGTGCAATCATTTGGTACCCTTCTTTCTCCGCCTGGCTTATTTCACTGAGCATAATACCCTCTAGCTCCATCCATGTTGTTGAAATGGTAGGATCTGTTGTTCTCTTATAGCTCAGTAATATTCCATTGTGTATATGTACCACATCTTATTTATCCATTCATCTACTGGTGGACATTCAGGTTGCTTCCTTATCTTGGCTATTGTAAATAGTGAGCGATAAACATAGGGGTGCATGTGTCTTTTTCAAACTGGAGTGCTGCATTCTTAGGGTAAATTCCTAGAAGTGGAATTCCTGGGTCAAATGGTATTTCTATTTTGAGCATATTGAGGAACGTCCATACTGCTTTCCACAATGGTTGAACTAATTTACATTCCCACCAGCAGTGTAGGAGGGTACCCCTTTCCTCACAACCTCGCCAACATTTGTTGTTTGTCTTTTGGATGGTAGCCATCCTTACTGGTGTGAGATCTCATTGTGGTTTTCATTTGCATTTCTCTGATGACAAGCAATGTGGAGCATCTTTTCATGTGTCTGTTGGCCATCTGAATTTCTTCTTTAGAGAACTGTCTATTCAGCTCCTCTGCCCATTTTTTAATTGGATTATTTGCTTTTTGTTTGTTGAGGTGTGTGAGCTCTTCATATATTTTGAATGTCAACCCTTTATCAGATGTGTCATTTATGAATATATTCTCCCATATAGTAGGATACCTTTTTCTTCTATTGATGGTGTCCTTTGCTGTACAGAAGCTTTTCAGCTTGATAAAGTCCCATTTGTTTATTTTTGCTTTTGTTTCCCTTGCCCGGGGAGATATGTTCAAGAAGAGGTCACTCATGTTTATGTCTAAGGTATTTTTGCCTATGTTTTCTTCTGAGAGCTTTATGGTTTCGTGACTTACATTCAAGTCTTTGATCCATTTCAAATTTACTTTTGTGTCTGGGGTTAGACAGTGATCCAGTTTCATTCTCTTACGTGTAGCTGTCCAGTTTTGCCAGCACCATCTGTTGAAGAGACTGTCATCTCCCCATTGTATGTCCATAGCCCCTTTATCGAATATTAGTTGACCATATATGTTTGGGTTAATGTTTGGAGTCTCTATTCTGTTCCATTGGTCTGTGGCTCTGTTCTTGTGCCAGTACCAAGTTGTCTTGATTACTGTGGCTTTGTAGTAGAGCTTGAAGTTGGGGAGTGAGATTCCCTCCGCTTTATTCTTCCTTCTCAAGATTGCTTTAGCTATTCGTGGTCTTTGGTGTTTCCATATGAATTTTTGAACTATTTGCTCCAGTTCCCTGAAGAAAGCTATTGGTAGTTTGATAGGGATTGCATCGAATCTGTATATTGCTTTGGGCAGGATGGCCATTTTGATGATACTAATTATTCCTAGCCAAGAGCATGGGGTGGGTTTCCATTTGTTAGTGACCTCTTTAATTTCTCTTGAGAGTTTTGTAGTTTTCAGGGTATAGGTCTTTCACTTCCTTGGTTAGGTTTATTCCTAGGTATTTTATTCTTTTTGATGCTATTGTGAATGGAATTGTCTTCCTGATTTCTCTTTCTATTAGTTTATTGTTAGTGTATAGGAAAGGCACAGATTTCTGTGTGTCAATTTTGTGTCCTCCAACTTTGCTGTATTCCGATATTAGCTCTACTAGTTTCGGAGTGGAGTCTTTAGGGTTTTTTATGTACGATATCATGTCATCTGCAAATAGTGACAGTTTAACTTTTTCTTTACCAATCTGGATTCCTTGTATTTCTTTGTTTTGTCTTATTGCCACGGCAAGGACCTCCTGTAATGTGTTGAATAACAGTGGGGACAGTGGGCATTCCTGTCTTGTTCCCAATCGCAGAGGAAAAGCTTTCAGTTTCTCGCTGTTCAGTATGATGTTGGCTGTGGGTTTATCATATATGGCCTTTATTATGTTGAGGTACTTGCCCTCTATACCCATTTTGTTGAGAGTTTTTATCATGAATGGATGGTGAGTTTTGTCAAATGTTTTTTCAGCATTTGTGGACATGATCATGTGGTTTTTGTCTTTCTTTTTGTTGATGTGGTGGATGATGCTGATCGACTTTGGAATGTTGTACCATCCTTGTATCCCTGGGATGAATCCCACTTGGTCATGGTGTACGATCCTTTTGATGTATTTTTTAATTCGGTTTGCTAATATTTTGTTGAGTATTTTTGTGTCTACGTTCAGGGATATTTGTAGTGTTCTTTTTTGGTGGGGTCTTTGCCTGATTTTGGTTTTAGGGTGATGTTGGCTTCATAGAATGAGTTTGGGAGTATTCCCTCCTCTTCTACTTTTTGGAAAACTTTAAGGAGAATGGATATTATGTCTTCTCTGTATGTCTAATAAAATTCCAAGGTAAATCCATCTGGCCAGGGGGTTTGTTCTTTGGTAGTTTTTTGATTACCGCTTCAATTTCGTTGCTGGTAAATGGTCTGTTTAGGTTTTCTGTTTCTTTCTGGCTCAGTCTTGGAAGGTTGTATTTTTCTAGGAATTTGTCCATTTCTCCTAGGTGTCCGAGCTTGTTAGCATATAGGTTTTCATAGTGCTCTCTAATAATTCTTTGTATTCCTGTGGGGTCCGTCATGATTTTTCCTTTCTTCTGATTCTGTTGATGTGTGTTGACTCTCTGTTCCTCTTAATAAGTATGGCTAGAGGCTTATCTATTTCATTTTCTCAAAGAACCAGCTGTTGGTTTCATTGATTTTTGCTATTTTTTATTCTTCTCAATTTTATTTCTTCTCTGATCTCTTATGTCCCTCCTTCTTCTGACCTTAGGCCTCATTTGTTCTTCTTTTTCCAATTTTGATAATTGTGACATTAGACCATTCATTTGGGATTGTTCTTCCTTCTATAAATATGTCTGGATTGCTATATACTTTCCTCCTAAGACTGCTTTTGCTGTATCCCACAATAGTTGGGGCTTTGTGTTGTTGTCATTTGTTTCCATATATTGCTGGATCTCCATTTTAATTTGGTCATTGATCCATTGATTGTTTAGGAGCATGTTGTTAAGCCTCCATGTGTTTGTGATCCTTTTTGCTTTCTTTGTACAATTGATTTCTAGTTTTATGCCTTTGTGGTCTGAAAAGTTGGTTGGTCGGATTTCAGTCTTTTGGAATTTACTGAGGCTCTTTTTGTGGCCTAGTATGTGGTCTATTCTGGAGAATGTTCCAAGTGCACTTGAGAAGAATGTGTATCCTGTGGCTTTTGGATGTAGAGTTCTATAGATGCCTGTGAGGTCCATCTGTTCTAGTGTGTTGTTCAGTGCCTCTGTGTCCTTACTTAGTTTTCTGTCTGGTGGAGCTGTCCTTTGGAGTGAGTGGTGTGTTGAAGTCTCCCAGAATGAATGCATTGCATTCTATTTCCTTCTTTAGTTCTGTTCGTATTTGTTTCAGGTATGTTGGTGCTCCTGTATTGGGTGCATATATATTTATAATGGTTATATCCTCTTGTTGGATTGAGCCCTTTATCATTACGTAATGTCCTTCTTTATCTTTTGTTACTGTCTTTGTTTTGAAGTCTGTTTTGTCTGATACCAGAATTGCAACACCTGCTTTCTTCTCTCTGTTGTTTGCATGAAATACCTTTTTCCATCCCTTGACTTGAAATCTGTGCATGTCTTTGGGTTTAAGGTGAGTCTCTTGTACACAGCATATGGATGGGTCTTGCTTTTTTTATCCATTCTATTACTCTTGTGTCTTTTGATTGGTGCATTCAGTCCATTTACATTTAGGGTGATTATTGAAATGTATGTACGTACTTATTGCCATTGCAGGCTTTAAGTTTGTGGTTACCAAAGGTTCAAGGTTAGCTTCTTCACTATCTTACTGTCCAACTTAACTCGCTTATTGAGCTATTATAGACACAGTCTGATGATTCTTCATTTCTCTCCCTTCTTATTCCTCCTCCTCCTTTCTTCATATGCTGGGTGTTTTGTTCTGTGCCGCTTTTAGGAGTGCTCCCATCTGGAGCAGTCCCTGTAGGATGCCCTGTAGAGGTGGTTTGTGGGAGGCAAATTCCCTCAACTTTTGCTTGTCTGGGAATTGTTTAATCCCTTCTTAATATTTAAATGATAATCGTGCTGGATACAGTATTCTTGGTTCGAGGCCCTTCTGTTTCATTGCATTAAGTATATCATGCCATTCTCTTCTGGCCTGTAGGGTTTCTGTTGAGAAGTCTGATGATAGATAGCCTGATGGGTTTTCCTTTGTAGGTGATCTTTTTTTTCTCTCTGGCTGCCTTTAATACTTTGTCCTTGTCTTTGATCTTTGCTATTTTACTTATTATGTCTGTTGGTGTTTCCCTTCTTGGATCCCTTGTCATGGGAGTTCTGTGTACCTCTGTCGTCTGAGAGGCCATTTCCTCCCCTAGTTTGGGGAAGTTTTCAGCAATTATTTCTTCAAAGACACTTTGTACCCCTTTTGCTCTCTCTTCTGCTGGTACCCCTATAATGCAGATATTGTTCTGTTTGGATTGGTCACACAGTTCTCTTAATATTCTTTCATTCCTGGAGATCTTTTATCCCTCTCTGCATCAGCTTCTCTGTGTTCCTGTTTTCTGTTTTCTAGTCCATTAATGGTCTGTTGCATCTCGTCCATTCTGCTTTGAAGTCCTTCCAGATGTTGTTTTATGTCTGTATTCTTCCTTAATTTTCTGCATATTTCTCTCCAAGTCCATCAGCATGGTTATGACTTTCCTTTTGAATTCTTTTTCAGGAAGATTGGTTAACTCTATCTCCCCAGGTTCCTTCTCAGGGGAAGATGTAGAAGCTGTCGAAGCTGTCTGGGTTAGTCTTGTGTGGATCAAATTTTTTTGCCTTCTAATGTTGATAGGTACAGTGGTATGCTGTTGACTTGTCTGTCAACCGGGAGAGCCAAGACTCTTTCCACTTGCTCCTACCCTATCTTTACTGGGACAACTGTGACCCCTAGTGGCTTGTTTTGGGCAATTGCGTGTAGACTGCGTCTCTGTGTCTTGCCCGTCTGGTATGTAGGAAGCTCCCTTGCTGTGGGCATGGCGAGCCTCAGGCTCCTCCTCTGATATGGTGGGGTTACTGAAGGGGGTATGGACGGGGGGCTGTTTGGGTGTTTACATCTGTGAGGGTTCTCAGAGCTGTTGCCCAGGGAGTTAGTGCGCCTGGAGTTCCCTGGAATTTCCAGCTCCTGGACTGGGATCCGGTACGCTTCTGTCCAGGTATGGGGTGGAGTCCCTGTCTCTTTAAGACTTTCAAAAAACACACGCTTCTCTTTATCTGAGAGACACCGACTGGGGGACACTGTCACACGTCTTACTCTCCTGCTTCCATGGTTTCAATCACCCCATGCATGCACTGGTGTCTGCGCTCTGGTGCAGATGGCTAGGCCTGGGTGTTTATTAGTCATGGGCTCCCTCTCCCCTCCTTCCGCCGGGAGCTGCGGTGAGGGACCTAGGGTCCTGCAGGACTGTGGCTTGTATCTTACCCCTTTCACCAGGCGCTGTGTAATCGCAGGTGTGGATGTAGTCTAGCTGTTATCCTGTGTGTTCTGGTCTCTCTTTTAGGGATAGTTGTATGTGTTGTATTTTCAAAAATACATGTTTTTGGGAGGAGATTCCCACTGTCCTACTCACGCCGCCATCTTGGCTTCACGCTCTGGGCTCCTGCATTCTTAGGGTAAATTCCAAGAAGAGGAATTCCTGAGTCAAATGGTATTTCTGTTTTTTTGGTTTTTTGGGGACCTCCATAGTGTTTTACACAATGGTTGAACTGACTGACATTCCCACAAGCAGTGTAGGAGTGTTCCCTTTACTCCAAATCGCCAACACCTAGTGGTGTCTGTCTTTTGGATGGTGTCCATCCTAACTGGTGAGAGGTGATACCCAATTGTGGTTGTAGTCTGCTGTTCTTGATGATTAGTGATGTGGACCATCCTTTCATGTGCGTGTTGGCCACCTGAAATTGCTTCTCTGGAGAAGTATCTGTTCAGATCCTCTGCCCATTTTGTAATTGGATTATTTCTTTTTGTGTGTTGAGGTGCATAATCTCTTAATATACATTTTGGATGGCAACCCCTTATAGGATATGTCATCTACGAATATATTCTCCCATACAGTAGTTGTCTTTTTCTTCTACTGATGGTGCTCAAACAGAATCTTTTACCCCCTGGAATCTCAGTCCAACTCAAAATATTTTATTTTTTCCCAAGAACACCAACCGGCCGAGAAAACTGGAACGAAGAGCAGAAGCTGTGATGCAGGAACATCTAGCGTAAAGCTGAGAGGTGAGATGGTGTGGAGACTGGTAGGTTGTATCTTTCCATGTGCTGCTTTCAAGATTCATAGGGAAAAAAGATTGCCAAGGAGATAAAGCCCGGGGTGTTGACGTCACCTGGTATCGGTGGAGCCACGTAGCCACCACTCATTAATGGGAAGGCTAGCATGCGGCACTGTTGTCTTTCCTGCGGAGTTAGACGTGCGGCGTCCCCCGTTTGCAGTTCAGTCAGAGCCCGTGTGGGACTGTCCTGGCACCGGCCGGGGTGGACCCGAGAGCCGTGCCATTCCTGCTGGGCTGTCGCAGCATCCCTCTCAGAACAGGGCCTCAGCAGAGCTCCTGGTGAGAGAGACAGGGAGAAAGAGAGAGAGAGAGAGAGAGAGAGACAGAGAGAGACAGAGAGAGACAGAGACAGAGACAGAGAGAGACAGAGAGACAGAGACGGAATTGCACTCAAGAGACAGGGGCAGTTTTTTTTCTGTAGCTCCGATGAGCACGTATGCTCCTGATGTTTATTTTGAGATCTCTTTCTCAGGAAGATTGATTTGAGTCCAGTTGCCAGGTTCCTTTGAAGGTTCATATTGGTAGGTGGCGCCCTCTAGCTCCCAGAAGCTTTACTCTCTGGAGCTGCTCAGCCCTTGGGGGGATGGCAGGGTTTCACCAGGGGAGTGGTGCCGGTGCCCTCCCCCTGCCGGGAGGAAAGAGGTCTTTCCTGCTCCCCGGCCGCACTGCCCGTCTCCACTGCCAGGGCCAGTTTGCGGAGCACGCAGGGAGAAGCTGCCGTAGGTGGGGGTGTGGGGGAGGGCGGCCGTTTTGCAGGCCGGTGCCGGCGGGGAGGCAGGCCGTGTATCAGTCGCAGCACGGTAGGGGGCCTCGGAGCTGCGAGGCCAGCCGGGGGACGGAGCGCCCGGAGCTCCTGAATGTTCCCCCGCCTGCCGGGCAGAGTGCACCCGGGCAGTTTGGCGCACCTGTCCTTTCTCCTGAGCGGCAAGCTGTGTGGAAGCATGGCCCCTTTAGCGGCTCTCTCGCTGTTGGGAAGTCTCTCAGACTGCCCGCCTTTCTTTCGTCCCACAGCGGCCGGATGTGGATCCCTGTGTTGTCCCACAAGTGGCCGGCATCGCAAGTCTCTCGAAGTCTTCCGCCTGTCTTCGCTTTCCGACCCCACCGATCCTGCGGAGCGCACCACGTGTACGGTAGGTTCGCGCTCCCAGAGCACATCTCATCTCCAGGGCTGGGTGTTTGGCAGTCCTAGGCCTCCACCCACCTCCCCGGTTCCGTTTCTCGTCCTCCCCCTCCCCCACCCGCACCCCCCGTGAGCTCGGGTGCGGGAAGGGCTTTGGGGTCCCTCTGGGTCACAGGCTTTTTGGTACGTCACCCTTCTCCTTGAGGTGACAGCCTGCCGCAGCAGCCTCCTGCCCTGCTGCTGCTCTTCCAGGATTTGGTGTAGTTGTTTTACTTCCATATTGTTACCTATGTATGTGGTTCTGGTTTTGGGAGGAGGTTTCCACCTCCCTTCTCACCTGAGCCGCCGTCTTTAGTCCCATTGACCCATCCTTTGGTTTTTTTGTTTTTTTTCAGTTTCACTTGTGTAGGGTACCTTTCCCCCCACCTTCAGCTTGTAGATTGTCTGTGTCCTTGGATCTCAAGTGAGTCTCCTGGAAGGGAGCACGTAGGTGGTCTTGAGTTTTCATCCCTTCCTTTAACCCTGTGCCTTTTGACTGGCGCATTTAACGCCTGTCCTTGTATTCTGACCATTGAGAGCTGTGTCCCTGGTGCACTTCAAATAATTTTTTTTGTTGTTATCATTCATCTACAATTACATGAAGAACATTATGTTTACTGGGCTCCCCCCTTCAACAAGTCACCCCTGCCCGCCCCCACAAACCCCGTGACAGTCGCTGTCCGTCAGCGTGTAGTAAGATGCTGTAGAACCACTACTTGTCTTCCCTGTGTTGTACAGCCCTCCCCATGACCCCCCCCCACCCCACACATTATACATGCTGATCGTAATGCCCCCTGTCTTTTTCCCTGCCCTTATCCCTCCCTCCCTCCCCACCCACCCTCCCCAGTCCCTTTCTTTCCCTCTGGCAACTGGTAGTCCATTCTCGGGTACTGTGGTTCTGCTGCTGTTTTGTGCCTTCAGGTTTTCTTTGTCGTTATACTCCACCTATGAGCGAAATCATTTGGTACTTGTCTTTCTCCGCCCGGCTTATTTCACTGAGCATGATACCCTGTAGCTCCACCCATGTTGTTGCCAATGGTAGGATTTCTTCTCTCCTTATGGCTGCTTATTGCACTTTTTAAACTGGATTTCGTGCTTGCTTTTTGTCTGTAGTTTCGCTCTGTGCTTTCTTCATTGCTCTCCGGCCGATGAGCAATAGCTTTGTCTTAATCGACGTATATCTGTGTCTATCTCTCTGTCTACCTATCTATCAGTCAATCAAGCAGTCATCTTTCTGTCTGCCCATCTATCCTATGTACAGGACAGTTGACAACATAGCCTATGTCACTTCCCTACATTATGCTTCCAAAAGTCTTGCAAGGTAACTAGGCCACAGAGAGAGCACCGGGTTCACTGAGACACTTGCAGGTCGAGTCAGCCGCATGTGCTTACAAAACCAGTAAGTGGTGGTGCAGGGACTTCAACCCGTATCTCTGTCCTCTGTCCTCTTTTAGCTCCTTGTCAGATGCTGGCTGAATTCTTCGCCACATCCGTTGACTTAGGTGCTCCCCGAAGACCACAGGCGTCCTTCCTCTGGGCCTGCTGTAGACAGAAGAGTAAACTTGTTGCTTTGCTCACCACCACCGTGTTTGAGGGACATCGGCGTGATCAGCGCTGATAGGAGGAGGGACAGGTGAGAAGGAACACCAGTTCCTAAGACAGGAGCAGTTGGGAGCAAAGAGTGCGTTGTGGAGTGACGTGTTTATTTGAGCGTCCAAACTTCCCTCTTTATCTGGTTATGACTTCTTGACATTCGTGAACAGCATTAAAGCCACCGATGTCCAAAGCCCAGACGCATATTATTACAGCAAGTCAGTTGTTGAGGTGAGAAAAAATGAGAAGGACATTGCCGTACCACTCAATCTATGGCAGGGCACTGCTGATACCAAACGGAAAGAATTCACGGTGGCTAGGATAGGGCTGTTTTCTACTGACTGCCTCTGGGGACTCAAACAGAAACCCTTTTTTTTTTGTTTGTTTTCTTCTGCTTTTCACTTTCACTTGTGTAGGGTACCTGTCCCCACCCCTTCGGCCTGTCGTGTGTCTGTGTCCTTGGATCTCAAGTGAGTCTCCTGGAAGGGAGCACGGCACGTAGGTGGTCTGGAGTGAAGGATAGCTTTGTTTACTAGTATTATGCCTTCCTATCTGTCTGTCTTCTGTCTCTCTATGATCTATCATGTATCTATCTACTCCCATCTTTGTTATCTATCTAATTAATCTATTGTCTATATGTACGTACATCAGCCTAATCTGTCCATCGTCTGTCCATCTATGTATCTCTTTTCTCACTTTTGTCGACGTGCTGTCCCTGGGTGCACATTCATTCCTCTGTGTCCTCCTTCTCAGTCTCAGTTCCTTGTGTTTGTTTATGTGAGTTAGCTGTGTGTTTGGGTCTTGAGAGGAGTGGCTAGGGGTGGGAACGTCTCCTGGGTAGGTGGCCCGAGTCTGCTGGGTGCGGATGGTGTGGTTGGCGGGCTGGACTCTTGAACCTGGGCGGGTTGGTGCCCTCCGGCTGCTCTGCCCCGGGGCCGGTCCTGCTGGGGCCGGCTGCGTGAGCTACGGGGCGTGTCCGAGGCCCCACGCAGGGAGCACCCTGGCTGGCCTGCGTGGGGGCCGAGGCAGGTGCATGCCCAGTAGTAGGTCCTTGTGCCTGTGCGCCGATGTCACCTGGGTGGCCCATCTCCAGAGAGCATGCGTGTAGTCACTGGTTAAGGGAACTACCTTTTGGTGACACGCGGGGCTGTTGTGGGCCAGTGGCCCATGGGCTTGCTGAGGCGGCAGGCCAGCTAGCTTGTGGGGGAGACTGCTCCCCTCTGCTGTCAAGGTGGAGGTGGAGTTTCAGTGCGTTTAGGCATTTAGACGTGGGTGAGGTCTGTCTGAGATGGAAAAGTAGCGTCGAGAGCTATGTTTCATGCTCATGTGAAAAGGGTGCTGAGCATAAAGAGTGGGGTGATGGTGGCAGGAATTCTAGGAATGTTCATGTCCCTGCATTTATTTGTTTCCTGTTAAGGGAAGTGATTCTGAAGTAACTTTCTACTCGTGGATGAAGGTGGTGCATAAGGTCATCCCACGTCAGCCTTGGTGAGATGAAGTGAAGTGATGTAGTAGAATTAAAGCCTTGTACACCTCGGCCTGATACATAGGAGAGACACCGCGGGTGCTCTTTGCTGCTCTCCTGTCCTGGCTTATTTAACTAACTTGATGGTTCAGAGTGGTCCCAGCAACATTCCCAGGAAGATCTTTCTAAAATTGCGTAGAAACACTTGGCAAAGATATCCCCAGAGGCTAGTGGGAAATTTTGCTCTTTCTGGTCAGAGTCTGCAAGATGTTTGCCCTCTCCCACGTTCCTTTGTTACTTTTGCGTCTGCTGTGATTGTAGACCGATAGGGGCAGTGGTGTACACACACAGACACACGCACGCGCGCGCGCACACGCACACGCACACGGCTGAGACTTCACGGAGACCCCAGTTATCGGAAATTGCAGCCCACGCTTTAAAAAGAGTGTGCATAAGTTGTACTCCTGGTGTTCCCCCCATAGGGAGCGGACTTCAAAGTGCAGAGGTGGATGGGCACAGATACCTATGCAGACACCTAAGCACAAATATCTATGCGTGGGCTCTCTCCATCCATCGTCTAAGTGCGTCTCTGTTTACCTACATATCTGTGTTAGTCTACTCAAGTTGATAAACAGCCTGTCCCTGAGTGGGGGCTTACTCCATACACACTGATTTCTCGCCGTTCTGGAAGCGGAAGTCCAAGACCAAGGCAGGTTCAGTTCCTGGTGAGGTCCCTTCTTCTGGCTTGCATATGGCCGCATCCCTGCTGTGTCCTCACAGGGTTGAGGGAGAAAGCTCTGTCCCCTGTTCCTCTTAATAGCACTGATTGCGTAATGGCCGCTCGACCCACACCCTCATGATATCTTCCGAACCTAATTTCCTCCAAAGGCCCCACCTCCCCATACCATGACAGTGGGGGTTAGGGCTTCAACCGTGCCTCAGTTCAAACATGGATGTGTGTGTGTGTGTGTGTGTGTGTGTGTGTGTGTGTGTGTGTGTGGGTGTGGGTGTGAGTGCGGGTGTGGGTGTGTGGTGGCGGGGGTTTAGGAGAAGGGGGAGATGGTGAGGTAACGGCCCAAAAATTCAGTCCATAACTCTGTATATATATATATATATATATATACATACATACATATATAATATATATTGTCTATCTAATCTATCAATATCTATCACCAATCTGTCTAATCTAACCTACCTATATCATCTATCCTATCTAGTCTGTCTATTATCTGTCATCTATATATATCTTATCTATCTATCGTCTCTGTCAATCTATTCATCTAATCTGTGAATATCTATCATCTGTCTAATCTATCTATATCTGTCTAATCTACCATCTATCACCTGTCATCTGTCATCTACCTATCATCTTTTTGTCTACCCATCTATCCTTATGTACAGAACAGTTAACCCAAAATGGCTATCTAACAATCTATCATCTATCTATCTATCTATCTATCTATCTATCTATCTATCTATCTATCTATCTATATCTATCTATCTGTCTGTCTGTCTGTCTGTCTATCTGCCTATCTATCTATCTATCTATCTATCTATCTATCTATCTATCTATCTATCTATATCTATCTATTTTATTCTATTCTATCTATACCTATCATCTATCCTATCTATCTATCTATCTATCTATATCTATCTATTCTATTCTATTCTATCTATACCTATCATCTATCCTATCAATCTATCTATCTATCTATCTATCTGTCTATCTATCTATATCTATATCTATATCTATTCTATTCTATCTATACCTATCATCTATCCTATCTAATCTATCATCTATCTGTATGTCTGTCTGTCTATGTATCTATGTATCTATCATCATCTTTTTGTCTTCCCATCTATCTTTATGAACAGTTATCAAGATGGCTTATATGTCACTTACCTACTTATGTTTCCAAAAACTTGCAAGGTAACTAGGCCGTAGAGACAGCACTGGGTTCATTGAGACATTTGCACGTCGAGTCAACAGCGTGTGATTGTGAAACTAGTAAATGGTGGTGCAGGGACTTCAACCTATATCTCTGTCCCCGGTCCTCTTTTCCCTCCTTGCTGACTGTATTCTAGCCGCATTTGTTGACTGACTGCTCCCTGAAGAGCACAAGTATACTTCCTCTTGGCTTTTTCAGTAGTTTATCCCATTGTATGGAATGCTTTCCCCTCAGACACCTGGTTCAGTCACCTCCTTCTAGACTGTTCAAGTCCCACCTCCCTGGTGAGGCTTCCCCTGTCCACTGTTTATTTTGAAAGCCCTGCTTTTCTCTGCCTATAATCGCAGGCCTCCATATCCTGCTTTTTATTCTTCGTAGTGTCTGTTACCGGCTAAGCTACCGGAAGACTTACAGGTGTCGATCGTCTCTTTCCTCCCCTCCAACTAGGATGTGGTCTCCACAAGTTAGGAATTCTGCGTGTATTAAGTCTGGTGGAGACCCTGCAGACTCTAGGGTCAGCGAGAAGCGGGCACAGTTGTAACTCAACGTGGTTCGACATTTTAGCAGTTTAGGTTAGAGTCAGGCCAGCCAGTCATTAAAGAGAGGACCTTTTCTGGTATTACTAAGCTACTTGATACATTCTAAGCAAGCTTGAATTTTCAATAATCATGCAGCAGGCAGAAGCAGTTCCTTCTGTCGTTCCTCCAGCCTCGAGGACCTGGATGCCCAATGCGTTCTCTCGTGGGGAAGTGGGAGTGCGTGAGGATGATCGGCCAAAGTCTCAGTTACACGAGGCACACACATACAGAACTAAACATGTTTAAAAGCCAAAATGATAAGAGTGGTTTCCTGTGCCACCGCAGGGATTCCCCAGCCTGCGGTGAGCTCAGAGCAGTGGGAGAGGAGAGGAGAGGGAAGGGGCCGCATAATAAGCCAACCCGGCCTCCTTCCCCCGGACTTGCCTCCCCCTGGGTTGTCATCCATTAAACGCTCGGCACGCAGACCTCGCGGTGAGCACGCACGCGCAGTCAGAAAACGCGGCGACTTCCACATCCCAGTCACTGGGGCATGGAACACGTTGCATAGTTAAGTGTGGCTCAGAACACTATCACTCATGTATGTGTGTTCTTCCTCTGTCGCCGAGTCAAAAGAGTAAACAGAGCAGAGGCGTACTAGCAAAAACAGGGTTTAGTGTGAACATACAATATACACACATGCTCTGGGAAGGATTGCGTTACATGGATAGGAGGATGTGAAGCCCCTATAAACGGACATAGGCCTTGCCTGGAGCCGGGGGAGCCCTGTGGGTGCCGTTGGCGATGGCTGTGGCACGTCCACCGGGTCGGAGTCCGAGTTAGGGCTAGGGCCGAGGCCGTGGGCTGTGCCTCCCACGGCATCGTTTGGGGCCAGGGAAGACCGGACGATGACCGCCAGCGCGGTGGGCGTCTGAGGTGAGCAGGAGGCCCACGGTGGTGCCGCCCACGGCCTCGTGGGGGGCCCGGGGGGACTAGTATGTGCCTTTCCCGAGGGCGGCGGCGTGCCCGTCGGGTCCCAGCCCGACCTCCGGGTAGGGCCGAGGCCGTAGCCTGTGCCTCCCACGGCATCGTGTGGGGCCGGGGGAGGCAGGACGACGACCGCCCGCGCGGTCGGCGTCCGAGGTGCGCGGGAGGCCGGCGGTGCTGCTGCCCTCGGCCTTCTCTGGGCCCGGCCGGCAGTGGTAGCTGTCTCTCCCGAGGGCGGCGGCGTGCCCGTCGGCTCTTCGTCCGACCTCCGGGTATGGCTGAGGCCGTCGTCTGCGCCTGCCGCGGCATCGGGTGGGGCCGGGGGAGGCAGGAGGGTGACCGCCCGCGCGTTGAGTTTCTGAGGTGCACGGGAGGCCGATGGTGGTGCTGCCCACGGCCTTGTCTGGGTCCGGGGGGCAGTTGTAGCTGTCTGTGCCGGGGGCGGTGGCGTGCCCGTCGGGTCCCAGCCCGACCTCCGGGTACGGCCGAGGCCGTCGCCTGTGCCTCCCCCGGCATCGTGTGGGGCCGGGGGAGGCAGGACGTCGACCGCCCTCGCGGTGGGCGTCCGAGGCGCGCGGCAGGCCGGCGGTGCTGCTGCCCTCGGCCTCGTCTGGGCCCGGCCGGCAGTTGTAGGTGTCTCTCCTGAGGGCGGTGGCGTGCCCGTCGTTTCCCAGTGCGACCTCCGGGTAGGGCCGAGGCCGTCGCCTGTGCCTCCCACGGCATCGAGTGGGGCCGGGGGAGGCAGGACGGTGACCGCCCGTGCGGTCGGTGTCCGAGGCGCACGGCAGGCCGGCGGTGGTGCTGCCCACGGCCTTGTCTGGGCCCCGGGGGCAGTTGTAGGTGTCTCTCCCGAGGGCGGTGGCGTGCCCGTCGGGTCCCAGCCCGGCCTCCGGGTAGGGCCGAGGCCGTCGCCTGTGCCTCCCACGGCATCGAGTGGGGCCAGGGGAGGCAGGACGTAGACCGCCCTCGCGGTGGGCGTCCGAGGCGCGCGGCAGGCCGGCGGTGGTGCGGCCCACGGCCTCGTCTGGGCCCCGGGGGCGGTTGTAGCTGTCTCTCCCGAGGGCGGTGGCGTGCCCGTCGGGTCCCCGTCCGACCTCCGGGTAGGGCCGAGGCCGTCGTCTGTGCCTCCCACGGCATCGTGTGAGGCCCGGGGAGACCGGACGGTGACCGCCCGCGCGGTGGACGTCCGAGGTGCGCGGGAGGCGGGCGGTGGTGGTTCTGCCCACGGCCCTGTGTGCGGCCGGGGGTGCCCGGGAGACGACGGCCAGCGACGGTGGCGTCCTGTCCACCAGCTCGCCTCGAGCATCAGAGGCCGCCATCGGGCCGGCGCTTGTGCCGCCCACGGCCTTGTGTGGTGGCTGACTCTGGATGGCGGTTTTGCAGAGGCAGGACACCTTGAGGCGGGCTGGTAGTGGTGCCCGTGTGCCCTGCCGAGGTGGAGCTCGTCTGGGTGGTCTCTCTCCAGCCGCCTGCTGGGAGCCTAGGCTGGTCCAGAGGCCCAGGACTGCTCCCCGGGGAAGTGGGAACTCTGCTGGGAGAAGTGGGAAAGGACAGCTGCTAAGGGCACGGGATCCCGGTGGAACAGCCTGTGACCAGGGCAGCGGGCAGGTGCGGGCTGCTCCCTGGCAGGAGGGGAGGGGGCAGCGTCCCGGGGACGGGGAGGACCGGCGGGCGAGGAAAGTGGGGCTGGGGAGGCGGCGGGCGCGGTGGGGCACGAACCTTAGGAAGGAGAAAACTGTCCACACGGAAAAATGGGTTGTGGTGTGCGCCAAACGGTCCGAGGAAAGGGTCTGAAGCTAGGGAGAGGGTCTCCTTTGCCGCTAACTCCTTCTCAGGCCAAGCACGCACTGAGCTGCCCAGCTAGGGCGAGCCTGATACGTGTGTCAGCCAGGGGACGCATCACAAAGCGGCCTGGGCCACTGTGACGTCAGCCACGGGCCGGGTCACCAAGCCCCCACTGCCTTGAGCACACCGGCCCCGCCCAGAGAGGACCCTGGGCCAGGGCCAAGGCCACGGCGCGGCCCCCAGGCCAACCCCAGTCGAATCCCTAGCCCCCGGGACTGCCCGCTGAGGGCCGTGCGGGTGTGTTTGGACCAACGAGGCCACCATGCAGACCGTCGAGGGCTGCAGTGCCCGCGTCTGTCAGAGCTCAGCCCGCCCGGGTGCCGGCTCTGCATGGGTGCGGCGGGCGGCCAGTGCCGTGCCCCCTCCCCCACCCCACCCCGCGGTCCCGGAGGCCGGGGCCTGCTCACAGCCCGGCGCGGAGCCACCCAGAGGCCGCCCAGGGCACGGCCCGCCCTTGGCCATGGCCAGCCAGGCGGCTGACTTCTGAGGGGAGGGCGCAGACCCCGTGACTTGCCTTCCTACCTAGCGGGCAGGTTCTTTCTTTGCTTCTCACGGGAAGCGTAGGCCAGGGACCACCAGGTCTCAGCAGAGCCACATCCCGCATTCTGACTGGGCCTGGCCACCCCGATTTTCTCTCTGGTCTAGTTTTGGGAGCCTGTGTCTCATACGTGAATAACACGACACAGTAAACCGGGAAACACTTTTTGTTTTTAAAGGCATCTCCTTTAGACTTCTTCGTCTCGACGGTGTCGCCGTGCTTGCCCGTCAGCCAGGCTGGAAGCTTGCGGGGCCACCTTGCCTCCTCTCAGCAGTCAGCCTGTCCATTCCCGATCCTGACAGTTCATCCTTTATGTTACGTGTCCCATGTCTAGTAACCCTGCTTCTGGTTTCTCGGGTCTTTCCTGGTGGACCTAGGCCCTGCCTGCTCACTGTTTTACTGTGGAAGCACTGACACTGTTAGTTACGGAATAAAATGTGAAATTCTCCAGCCCCAACTCACGGCCTGGCCTTAACTTTGTCTACATGTCCATCCCTGTGAGCCCAGCTCCCTGCTCCTTGAAAAGACCCTGTCTCGTGCCTTCTCGTCTCTGAATTATTTCCTCTGGGGGTTCCCACCTCTTACCTCTGGTTTTTAAGACACTTCACCCCAGCAGAAGAACATGGATCGTTGAAGACCCAGCTCTCTAGTCACCTCCTCTTGGAGGCTTCCTTCCCGTGCACTCTCACTTAGGCGTGCCCTCTTCTCCCTGCTCCGTCCGTACTTGGCGAGAACCTCCCATATCAGGTCTGAGTGTGTAAGCTCGTGCACATCACCCTTCAGGTAACGGGATCTGTTGAACAGCGGTGACACAGTGAATGGCTGGACTCGGCTTCAGAGCTCAGCTGCCCATTCAGTGGTACCTGGTGCCGCCCGCTCCTTCGCCAACCATGTGTTATGTTCCAAACCGTGCGGAATATAAATGCGGGCGAGATGCCGCCGCCGACCCCTCGGTCCCCGCCGTGTATACCCCCGGGTGCTTAGGGAGAGGCCCGGCGAGCCGAGCCCCACAGTCTTAACCTTTAACAGCGATGAGCGCAGAGCATGTGTGGGGGGCAGGCCCCAGATGCTGCTGCTGCTGCTGCTGCTGCTGCCGCTGCCGCCGTCGTGATGACTCCTCCCTCTGGCCCCGTGGGGTCGGGTTCCAGATCTCTACTTGGTCTCTGCCTGTGCTTTTTCCATAGTGGTGTAGTTTTGTTGTATGGGGGCGGCGTCTTTCGTGTCTCTGAAGGAATTAAGTATGGGTCTCAGAAGTCTCTTTTCTCTTGCCTTCATTGTGTCAGTTTTCATTGTACTGTACCGTCTTTTTTTTCTGTGTCTTTGGGTTTTCTCCCGCTGCTACTGCTTTTCCTCTGAGATCTGAGAGGACCTGTACCACAGGCCTGTTGTAGACAGAAGAGGAAACTTGGTGCTTTGCTCATACCACCATGTTTGAGGGACATCGGCGTGATCACCGCTGATAGGACGAGGGACAAGTAGAAAGGAACACCCAAGTTCTAGACAGGAGCAGTTGGGAGCAAAGAGTGTGTTGTGGAGTGACGTGTTTATTTGAGCGTCCAAACTTCCCTCTGTATCTGGTTATGACTTCTTGACATTCGTGAACATCGTAAAACCCACTGATTTCAAAAGCCCAGACGCATATTATCACGGCAATTCGGTTGTTGAGGTGAGAAAAAATGAGGAAGGCCTCGCTGTACCACTGAATCTATGACTGGGCCCTGTCAAAACCAAACAGAAAGAATCCATGGTGGCCGGAAGGCCTATTTTCTACTGACTGTCTCTCTGGGGACTTAGAATCTTTTCTCTCTCTCTCTCTCTCTCTCTCTCTCTCTCTCTCTCTCTCTCTCTCTCTCTCTCTCTCTCTCTCTCTCTGTATGTGTGTGTGGTGTGGTGTCAGTAATGGACAATTACATGAGCAACACACTGTGGCTACTAGACTCCCCCTCTCCCCTGCTCCCACCCCCATTATCAGGTCCGCTCCCCAGGCCCCATTACAGTCGCTGTCCATCAGTGTACTATGATGCTCTAGAATCACTACTAGTCTTCTGTGTGCTATACTGCCTTCGCCGTGGCCCCCCACCCCCTACATTACGTGTGCGGACTGCAATGCCCCTTTTCCCCCCTTATCCCTCCCTCCCTTCCCACCCATCCTCCCAGGTCCCTTTCCCTTTGGTAACTGTTAGTCCATTCTTGGGTCCTGTGAGTCTGCTGCTGCCTTGTTCCTTCCGTTTTTGCTTTGTTCTCATACTCCACAGAGGAGCGAAATACTTCGATACCTGTCTTTCTCCACCTGGCTTATTTCACTGAGCATAACACCCTCTTGCAAATGGTAGGATTTGTTTTCTTCTTATGGCTGAATAATGTTCCATTGTGTATATGTACCACAACTTCTTTATCCATTCATCTACTAATGGACACTTAGGTTGCTCCCAACTCTTGGCTATTGTAAATAGTGTTGTGATAAACATAGGGGTGCATCTGTCTTTTTCAAACTGGAGTGCTGCATTCTTAGGGTAAATTCCTAGGAGTGGGATTCCTGGGTCAAATGATAAGTCTATTTTGAGCATTTTGAGGAACCTCCATACTGCTTTACACAATGGTTGAACTAATTTACATTCCTACCAGCAGTGCTGGAGGGTTCCCCTATCTCCACAACCTCGCCAACATTTGTTGTTTTTCTTTTCGATGATGGCGATCCTTACTGGTGTGAGGTGATATCTCATTGTGGTTTTAATTTGCATTTCTCTGATAAGTAGCGATGTGGAGCATATTTTCATGTGTCTGTTGACCATCTGAATTTCTTTTTTGGAGAACTGTGCAGTTCCTGTGCCCAGTTTTTTTTTCGAGCTAAATATGGTTTAATCAGTACGTTAGCACTTTCTGTCAAACTCCCTTTTTTTTTTAGTTTTTCCTTTCCAATTTAGATGCTCTTTATTTCTTTTTTTAATTTTTTTTGTGACAGGGCATCTCTCATATTTATTGATCAAATGGTTTTTAACATCAATAAAATTCTGTATAGGGGACTCAATGCTCAATGTACAATCATTAATCCACCCCAAGCTTAACTCTCGTCAGTCTCCAATCTTGTGAAGCATAATGAACAAGTTTTTACATGGTGAACAAGTTCTTACATAGTGAGTAAGTTCGTACATGGTGAACAGTACAAGGGCAGTCATCACAGAAACTTTCAGTTTTGATCACACATTACGAACTATAAACAATCAGGTCAAATATGTATATTCATTTTATTTTTATACTTGATTTATATGTGAATCACATTTCTCCGTTATATTATTATTATTATTATTATTATTATTATTATTATTATTATTGTTATTATCATTAGTATTTTTAACAAAATTCTGATGTGGTAGGTAGATGCAAGATAAAGGTAGAAAACATAGCTTAGTGCTGGAAGAGAGCAAATTTAGATGATCAGGTTTGTGCCTGTAGACTAAGTGTTAATCCAAGCTAGACAAGGGCAACAAAACATCCACGGATGCAGAAGATTTCTCTCAGAACAGGGGGGGTGAGGTTGTAAGCCTCCCCTCTGTTGATCCCCAATTTCTCACCTGATGGCCCCCCTGCGACTGTGCCTGTCTTAGATTGTTCCTCCCTTGAGGAATCTTACCCGTCTCTGGCTAACCAGTCATCTTCCGGGGCCATACAGGGATATGTAAAGTTGGTAAGTGAGAGAGAGACAATATTGTTTGAAAAGGTTAGCTTTTTACTTCTTTGCAGATTTATGCCCTGTTGCTTTTATGCCTAGTATTTGTCTTGAGGTATCTTTACCACTTGGAAGAATTATGATACTCGGTAAATTCAATATGAGGCCCGAATTCTATTTAAGGGTTGTAATTATGAAGGAAGAAGAGAAGCTAAAGGAGTAGCAGACGGAAGATAACATGGGAAGTTTGATTATTTATTTGACATATCTTGTAGAGTAACTTAAGCATGTATAGGTTTTAAACTACTAATTAAATTGCATAGGCCGATTAACATAATAGGAATAAAGTTACATAACCAAAGCAGATCTATAATTACCAGCCATCTCCAGTGAAACCAAGAAAACCAGTTAGGCACCCTAGGCATTTGTGAAAACTTATCTATGATATGGTGGATATTGTCCAACTGAAGTTGAACAGTCTGAGAGAAATCAGACAAATTAAAACAACCCATTCCTGGGGTCTATTCAAATCCCATATGTTCTTTTAACAGTAGACAGTCTGTAGTGGTAAGATTTTGGAGTTCTACAACTTGCACTTCTCCTAATTCTTGGTTGAGTTCCAACAGTATAGATCCAGTCAAATTTGTTGTTTTACTGCATGCCCAGGCCAGCTTAGATACCTCCCTCTTCATTCCAATGGCAAGTCCAGGAACCGGTGGGATGAATGCAGCTAAACTGCAGCATTGCCTGGATCTTTGTTAAGGTTTCTTGATGATCATCTTCTGGTATGAGTCTTCCAGAGGGTGCTGATGTTGGAAGTTCTTCTTCATATCGTATCTTAGTTTATTTTATGGGTAGCCAAATTAGGCTTTGATCCTCTGTATAAACACAAACAGACCGTTTGCCCACACTTTGATATGCCCTTTATACCATAGTGTAGAACTCATTGGAGGTCACCACCCAGGAACTGGT
Source organism: Manis javanica (assembly GCF_040802235.1). Taxonomy (NCBI): domain Eukaryota; kingdom Metazoa; phylum Chordata; class Mammalia; order Pholidota; family Manidae; genus Manis; species Manis javanica. The sequence continues at coordinate 111,346,307 of NC_133159.1, read as the reverse complement.
TTTTTTCTTTTTTAAGAGAAGGGAATATTATCAGAAAAGTGTACCTCCATAGCCGATCATCTGACACCCTGTAAGTGATCAAAATTAAGGATATTTGAAGGATGCATTAATCGTTGATTTACAGTTAGTTTTATCCTATCAGGGAGTAATCCCCCCTTTTTAATCATTAATCTACACCTACATGAAGAATATTATGTTTACTAGGCTTTCCCTTATACCAGGTCCCCCCTATAAACCACTTTACAGTCACTGTCCATCAGCGTAGCAAAATGTTGTAGAATCACTACTTGTCTTCTCTGTGTTTTACAGCCCTCCTGTTTCTCCCTCCCCCCCACCCCATGCATGCTAATCTTAATATCCCCCTTCTTCTCACCCCCCCCTTCTCCCTCCCTCCCCACCTATCCTCCCCAGTCCCTTTCCCTTTGGTACCTGTTAGTCCATTCTTGGGTTCTGTGATTCCGCTGCTGTTTTGTTTCTTCAGTTTTTCCTTTGTTCTTATCCTCCACAGGTGAGTGAAATCATTTGGTATTTCTCTTTCTCTGCTTGCCTTATTTCACTGAACATAATATCCTCCAGCTCCATCCATGTTGCTGAAATTTGTTTTCTTCTTATGGCTGAATAATATTCCATTTTGTATATGTATCACATCTTCTTTATCCATTCATCTACTGATGGACACTGAGGTTGCTTCCATTTCTTGGCTATTGTAAATAGTGCTGTGATAAACATAGGGGTGCATATGCCTTTATCAAACTGGGCTACTGCATTCTTAAGGTAAATTCCTAGGAGTGGAATTCCTGGGTCAAATGGTATTTCTATTTTGAGCTTTTTGAGGAACCTCCATACTGCTTTCCACAATGGTTGAACTAATTTACATTCCCACCAGTAGTGTAGGAGGGTTCCCCTTTCTCCACAGCCTCACCAACATCTGTTGTTGTTTGTCTTTTGGATGGCAGGCATCCTTACTGGTGTGAGGTGATACCTCATTGTAGTTTTAATTTGCATTTTTCTGATAATTAGTGATGTGGAGCATCTTTTCATGTGTCTGTTGGTCGTCTGTATTTCTTTTTTGGAGAACTGTCTGTTCAGTTCCTCTGCCCATTTTTTAATTGGATTATTTGTTTTTTGTTTGTTGAGTTGGGTGAGTTCTTTATATATTTTGGGTGTCAAGCCTTTATCTGATCTGTCATGTACAAATATATTCTCCCATAGTGTAGGGTACCTTTTTGTTCTATTGGTGGTGTCTTTTGCTTTACAGAAGCTTTTCAGCTTAATACAGTCCCACTTGTTCATTTTTGCTTTTGTTTTCCTTGCCTGGGGAGATGTGTTCAAGAAGAGGTCACTCATGTTTATGTCTAAGAGATTTTTGCCTATGTTTTTTTCTAAGAGTTTTATGGTTTCATGACTTACATTCAAGTCTTTGATCCATTTCGAATTTACTTTTGTGTATGGGGTTAGACAGTGACCAGTTTCATTCTCTTACATGTAGCTGTCCAGTTTTGCCAGCACTGTCTGTTGAAGAGACTGGCATTTCCCCATTGTATGTCCATGGCCCCTTTATCGAATATTAGTTGACCATATATGTCTGGGTTAATTTCTGAATTCTCTAGTCATTTCCATTGGTCTGTGGCTCTGTTCTTGTGCCAGTACAAAATTGTCGTGATTACTATGGCTCTGTAATAGAGCTTTGAAGTTGGGGAGTGAGATGCCCCCCTCTTTATCCTTCTTTCTCAGGATTGCTTTGGCTATTCGGTGTCTTTGCTGTTTCCATATGAATTTTTGAACTATTTGTTCCAGTTCATTGAAGAATGTTGCTGGTAATTTGATAGGGATTGCATCAAATCTGTATATTGCTTTGGGCAGGATAGCCATTTTCACAATATTAATTCTTCCTAGCCAAGAGCATGGGATGAGTTTCCATTTGCTAGTGTCCCTTTTAATTTCTCTTAAGAGTGTCTTGTAGTTTTCAGGGTATAGGTCTTTCACCTCTTTGGTCAGGTTTATTCCTTGGTATTTTATTCTTTTTGACGGAATTGTGAATAGAGTTGTTTTCCTGATTTCTCTTTCTATTGGTTCATCGTTAGTGTATAGAAAGCCACAGATTTCTGTGTGTTAAGTTTTGTATCCTGCAACTTTGCTGTATTCCGATATCAGTTCTAGTAGTTTTGGAGTGGAGTCTTTAGGGTTTTTTATGTACAGTATCATGTCATCTGCAAATAGTGACAGTTTAACTTCTTTACCAATCTGGATTCCTTGTATTTCTTTGTTTTGTCTGATTGCCGTGGGTAGGACCTCCAGTACTATGTTAAATAACAGTGGGGAGAGTGGACATCCCTGTCTTGTTCCTGATCTCAGAGGAAAAGCTTTCAGCTTCTCGCTGTTCAGTATAGTGTTGGCTGTGGGTTTTTCATATATGGCCTTTATTATGTTGAGGTACTTGCCCTCTATACCCATTTTGCTGAGAGTTTTTATCATGAATGGATGTTGAATTTTGTCCAATGCTTTTTCAGCATCTATGGAGATGATCATGTGGTTTTTGTCTTTTCTTTTTGTTGATGTGGTGGATGATGATGTTGGATTTTCGAATGTTGTACAATCCTTGCATCCCTGGAATGAATCCCACTTGGTCCTGGTGTATGATCCTTTTGATATATTTTTGAATTCAGTTTGGTAATATTTTATTGAGTATGTTTGCATCTACATTCATCAGGGATATTGGTCTGTAATTTTCTTTTTTGGTGGGGTCTTTGCCTGGTTTTGGTATTAGGGTGATGTTGGCTTCATAGAATGAGTTTGGGAGTATTACCTCCTCTTCTATTTTTTGGAACCTTTAAGGAGTATAGGTATTATATCTTCTCTGTATGTCGGATAAAATTCCGAGGTAAATCCGTCCGGCCCGTGTTTGTGTTCTTCGGTAGTTTTTGATTACCATTTCAATTTCTTTGCTCATAATTGGTTTGTGTAACTTCTGTTTTTCTTCCTTTGTCAGTTATGGAAGGTTGTATTTTTCTAGGTAGTTGTCCATTTCTTCTAGGTTTTCCAGCTTGGTAGCATATAGGTTTTGATAGTATTCTGTAATAATTCTTAATATTTCTTTGGTGTCTGTCGTGATTTTTCGTTTCTTATTTCTGTTTCTCTTTATGTGTGTTGATTCTCTTTTTCTCTTAATAAATCTAGCTATATTTTGTTTATTTTCTCTGAGAAGCAGCTTTTGGTTTCATTGATTTTTTCTATTGTTTTATTCTTCTCAATTTGGTTTATTTGTTCTCTGATCTTTATTATGTCCCTCTTTCTGCTGACTTTAGGCCTCATTTGTTCTTCTTTTTCCAATTTTGATGATTGTGATGTTAGACTATTCATTTGGGTTTGTTCTTCCTTCTTTAAGTGTGTGTGGATCGCTATATACTTTCCTCTTAAGACTGCTTTTGCTGCGTCCCATAGAAGTTGGGGCTTTGTGTTGTTGTTGTCAGTTGTTTCCATATATTCCTTGATCTCTATTTTAATTTGTTTGTTGATCCATTGATTATTTAGGAGGATGTTGTTAAGCCTCCATGTGTTTGTGAGCCTTTTTGCTTTCTTTGTAGAATTTATTTCTAGTTTTATACCTTTGTGGTCTGGAAAGGTGGTTGGTAGAATTTCAATCTTTTAGAGTTTACTGAGGCTCTTTTTGTGGGCTAGTATGTGGTCTATTCTGGAGAATGTTTCATGTGCACTTGAGAAGAATGTATATCCTGTTGCCTTTTGATGTAGAGTTCCATAGATGTGTATTAGGTCCATCTATTGTAGTGTGTTGTTCAGTGCCTCCGTGTTCTTACTTATTTTCTGTCCATTGGATCTATCCTTTGGGGTGAGTGGCGTGTTCAAGTCTCCTAACATGAATGCATTGCATTCTATTTCCCCCTTTAGTTCTCGTAGTATTTGTTTCAGATATGGTGGTGTTCCTGTGTTGGGTGCATATATATTTAGAATGGTTATATCCTCTGGTTGGACTGAGCCCTTTATCATTATGTAATGTCCTTCTTTGTCTCGTTACTTTCTTTCTTTTGAAGTCTATTTTGTCTGATACTAGTACTGCAACGCCTGCTTTCTTCTCTCTGTTGTTTGCCTGCAATATGTTTTTCCATCTCTTGACTTTTAGTCTGTGCATGTCTTTGGGTTTGAGGTGAGTTTCTTATAAGCAGCATATAGATTGTTCTTGCTTTTTTATCCTTTCAGTGACTCTGTGTCTTTTGATTGGTGCATTCAGTCCATTTACATTTAGGGTGACTATTGAAAGATATGTACTTATTGCCATTGCAGGCTTTAGATTCGTGGTTACCAAAGGTTCAAGGTTAGCTTCTTTAGTATCTTACTGCCTCCCTTCGTTCACTTATTGAGCTGTTATATACACTTTCTGGACATTCTTTTCTTCTCTTCCTTCTTATTCCTCCTCTTCCATTCTTTATATGTCGGTTGTTTTATTCTGTGCTGTTTCGTATTTCCTTTAACTGCTTTTAGTGGATATTTGATTTTATTTTTTGCCTTTAGTTTGTATTTGGTTGTTCTGCTTTCTTTGCTGTGATTTTATTTTCTCTGGTGACATCTGTTTAGTCTTAGGAGTGCTCCTGTCTAGAATAGTCCCTCTAGAATACCCTGTAGAGGTGGTTTGTGGGAGGCAAATTCCCTTAGCTTTTGCTTGTCTGGAAAGTGTTTAATCCCTGCTTCATATTTAAGTGATAATCATGCTGGATACAGTATCCTTGGTTCAAGGCCCTTGTGTTTCATTGCATTAAATATATCACACCATTCTCTTCTGGCCTGTAAGGTTTCTGTTGAGAAGTCTGATGATAGCCTGATGTGTTTTCCTTTATAGGTGACCTTTTTCTCTCTAGCTGCCTTTTACACTCTGTCTTTGTCCTTGATCTTTGCCATTTGAATTACTATGTGTCTTGGTGTTGTCCTCCTTGGGTCCTTTCTGTTGGGAATTCTGTGTATTTCCATGGTCTGTTTGATTATTTCCTCCCCCAGTTTCGGGAAGTTTTCAGCAATTATTTCTTCAAAGACACTTTCTATTCCTTTTTTGTCTCTCCTTCTGGTACCCCTATAATGCGGATATTGTTCTTTTTGGATTGGTCTCACAGTTCTCTTAATGTTGTTTCATTCCTGGAGGCGCTTTTATCTCTCTCTGCATCAGCTTCTGTGCGTTCCTGTTCTCTGGTTTCTATTCCATCAATGGCCTCTTGCATCTTATCCATTCTGCTTATAAATCCTTCCAGAATTTGTTTCACTTCTGTAATCTCCTTCTGGACGTCTGTAATCTCCCTCTGGACATCTGTAATGTCCCTCCGGACTTCATCCCTTAGCTCGTGTATATTTCTCTGCATCTCCGTCAGCACGTTTATGATTTTTATTTTGAATTCTTTTTCAGGAAGACTAGTTAGGTCTGTCTCCTCAGGTGTTGTCTCTGTAATCTTTGTCTGCCGCAAATTTTGCATTTTCGTGGCAATAGAGAAAGTTTGCAGAGCTGACACAAGTGACGGCTGTAAGAACTTCCCTTCTTCATGGTTTTTGGCCTTCCTCTCCTGGGAGAACAGCGACCTCTAGTGGCTTGTGATTGGTAGCTCCACGGAGACTGGGCTTCTGTTTCTTGCCCAGCCGCTATGGAGTTTATGTCTGCTGTTGCTGTTGGGGTGGCCTGCCTCAGGCTGCTGCTCCAATATGGTGCAGCAGCGTTGGTTGTGGAATGGCCGGGAGGCTAGTTATCTTCGTGAGGGGCCTCCATGCTCCCTGCTGCCCAGAGGTTTTGAGTGCCCAGAGTTCCCCAGATTCCCTGCTGCTGGACTAAGTTTCCCAGGATGGTTCCTTCTGGCTGTCCTGTCCCTGTCCCTTTAAGATTTCCAAAAAGCACTCGCTTTTCTTTGTCCTGGGTGCGCCATCTATGGGGACCCTTGCACGGTTCTTATTGTCCTGTTTCCCTAATTTCCAGTACCCCATGCATTCACTGTGTCTGCGCTCTGTTGCGGATGGCTAGGGTGGCTATTTAGCAGTCCTGGGCTCCCTCTCCCTCCCCGCTTCGACTCCTCTTCTCCTGCCCGGAGCTGGGGTGTGTGGCACTCGGTTCCCGCAGGGCCGGGGCTTTATGTTATCCCCTTCACAAGGTGCTGGATTCTTGCAGGTGTGGATGTGGTGTGGATGTTGTCCTGTGTCTTCTCGTCTCTTAGGAAGAGTTGTCTTTGTTGTATTTTCAAAAGTATATGTGGTTTTGGGAGGAGATTTCTGCTGCTCTTCTCTCGCCGCCATCTTGCTCTTATGCCATTTCGATGTATTTTTGAATTCAGTTCGCTAATATTTTGTTGAGTATTTTTTCATCCACGTTCATCAGAGATATTGGTCTGTAATTTTCTTGTTTGCTGGAGTCTTTGCCTGGTTTTGGTATTAGGGTGATGTTGGCTTCATAGAATGAGTTTGGGAGTATTCCCTCCTATTTTTTGGAAAACTTCAAGGAGAAATGGGTATTATGTCTTCTCTGTATGTCTGATAAAATTTCGAGGTAAATCCATCTGGCCCGGGGGTTTTGTTCATGGGTAGTTTTTTTAATACCACTTCCATTTCTTCGCTGGTAATTGGTTTGTTTAGATTCTGTGTTTCTTCCTTGGTCAGTCTTGGAAGGTTGTATTTTTCTAAGAAGTTGTCCATTTCTTGTCAGTTTTCCAGCTTGTTAGCATATAGGTTTTCATAGTATTCTCTAATAATTCTTTGTATTCTATGCGGTTTGTTGTGATTTTTCTTTTCTCGTTTCTGATTCTGTTGATGTATTTTGATTCTCTTCTTCTCTTAATAAGTGTGGCTAGAGGCTTATCTAGTTTGTTTATTTTCTCAAAGAGCAGCTCTTGGCTTCATTGATTTTTTTCTATTTTATTCTTCTCAATATTAATATCTTCTCTGACCTTTATTATGTCCCTTCTTCAGGTGACTTTAGGCCTCAGTTGTTCTTCTTTTTCCAATTTCGATAATTGTGACATTAGACTATTCATTTGGGATTGTTCTTCCCTCTTTAAGGATGCCTGGATTGCTGTATACTTTCCTCCTTAGACTGCTTTTGCTGCGTCCCACAGATGTTTGGGGGTTTGTGTTGTTGTTGTCATTTGTTTCCATATAGTCCTTGATCTCTATTTTAATTTGTTCATTGGAACATTGATTATTTAGAAGCATGCTGTTAAGCCCCCAAGTGTGTGGGCCTGTTTGCTTTTTTTGTACAGTTTAGTTCTAGTTTTATTCCTTTGTGGTCTGTAAAGTTGTTTGGTAGAATTTCAATCTTTTGGAATTAATGGAGGCTCTTTTTGTGGCCTAGTATGTGGTCTTTTCTGGAGAATGTTCTGTGTGCACTTGAGAGGATTGTGTATCCTCTTGCTTTTGGTTGTAGAGTTTCTGTAGATGTCTACTAGGTCCATCTGTTCTAGTGCATTGTTCAGTGCCTGTGTCCTTACTTATTTTCTGTCTGGTGGATCTATTCTTTGGAGTGAGTGGTGTGTTGAAGTCTCCTAAAATAAATGCATTGCATTCTATTTTCTCCTTTAGTTCTGTTAGTATTTGTTTCACATATACTTGTGCTCCTTTATTGAGTGCATATTTATTTACAATAGTTATATCATCTTGTTGTACTGACTCCTTTATCATTATGTAACGTCCTTCTTTATCTCTTGTTACTTTCTTTGTTTTGAAGTCTATGTTGTTTGATACTAATACTGGAACACCTGCTTTTCTCCCCCTGTTGTTTGCATGGAGTATCTTTTTCCATCCCTTGACTTTTCGTCTGTGCATGTCTTTGGGTTTGAGGTGAGTTTCTTTAAGCTGCGTATAAATGAGTCTTGCTTTTTTATTCATTCAGTGACTCTGTCTTTTGATTGGTGCATTCAGTTCCTTTACATTTTGGGTGACTATTGAAAGATATGTACTTATTGCCATTGCAGGCTTTAGATTCGTGGTTACCAAAGGTTCAAGGTTAGCTTCTTTAGTATTTTACTGCCTAACTTAACTCGCTTGTTGAGCTATTATAGACACCGTGTGGTGATCATTTAATTCTCTCCCTTCTTATTCCTCCCCCTCCATTCTTTATATGTTGGGTGTTTTATTCTGTGCTCTTTTATGTTTCGTTTAAGTGCTTTTGTGGGTAGTTGATTTTAGTTTTTGCCTTCAGTTTAGTTAGTATTTTTTTGGTCTGCTTTCTTTGCTGTGATTTTATTTTCTCTGGTGACATCTGTTTAGCCTTAGGAGTGCTCCCATCTAGAGCAGTCCCTCTAAAACACCCTGTGGAGGTGGTTTGTGGGGGGCAAATTCCCCCAACTTTTGCTTGTCTGGGAATTGTTTAGTCCCTCCTTCATAGTTAAATGATAATTGTGCTGGATACAGTGTCCTTCATTCAAGGCCCTTCTGTTGCATTGCATTAAATATACCATGCCATTCTCTTCTGGCCTGTAAGGTTTCTGTTGAGAAGTGTGATAATAGCCTGATCGTTTTCCTTTCTTTGTAGGTGACCTTTTTCCTCTCTCTGGCTGCCTTTAAAACTCTATCCTTGTCCTTGATCTTTGCCATTTTAGTTATTATGTGTCTTGTTATTGTTCTGTTGGGAGTTCTGTGTGCTTCCGTAGTCTGAGCAACTATTTCCTCCCACAGTTTGTGTAAGTTTTCAGCAATTATTTCTTCAAAGACACTCTCTATCCCTTTTTCCTCTCTCTTGTTCTTCTGGTACCCCTATAATGCGGATATTGTTCCGTTTAGATTCATCTCACAGTTGTCTTAATATTATTTCTAGAGGTCCTTTTATCTCTCTCTGCCTCAGCTTCTCTGCGTTCCTGTTCTCTGATTTCTATTCTGTTACCGGGCTCTTGCATCCCGTCCATTCTGCTTTTAAGTCCTTCTGGAGAGTGTTTTATTTCTGTTGTCTCCCTCTGTACTTGCTCCTTTAGCTCTTTCATATTTCTCTTAAGATGCATCAGCATGTTTATGATTTTTATTTTGAAGTCTTTTTCAGGGAGACTGATTAGGTTTATCTCTGCAGATCCTCTCTGAGGGGTTGTCTGGACTGTTTTGTACTGGACTAAATTTTTCTGCCTTTTCATGGTGATAGCGGTGCCTCTAGGCAGGTTGCGGGTTTGTCAGCTGGGAGAAGAATGTCCTTTCCTGCTTGCTGGATGCCTTGCCCTTCTCTGCTGCCTGTGTCGTTTACCCGCACTCCTGGAGTAGCCACCACATAAATGCCCTGTTCCTCTGTCATCAAGGTCTCTGTCAGAGCAGCGCAGAGCCCTGCAGGGAGTGACAGGAACGCCAGGTGAGCTCCTTGGCAATAGTGGCACCCCTGCCGCACAGCTGTGTACCAGCAGCGGCCTTTGGGTCTGGCCCTGCTGGCTGTTCGTTGGGCTGGGATTCTGGTCGGGTGCTGGGAGTGCGGCTGCTCCTGGGATGCTGCGCCACCACCCCTGGCTCCCGCAGGCTGTTCCTGGTCTCCTCTGGTGCCACCACTCCCTGCACGCGCTGCTGCTCTCCCACTACTGGTCCAGTGTGTCGGTATCCGCCCCAGTTGGGGGAACGACTGGCAGGCTTCTTAGTGCCGTGAGGGGCTTCAGTGCTGCACTGCCTCCCCGGGGTTTAGGGTGCCTAAAATTCCCCTGGATTCCCAGCTGCTGGCTAAGTGTGCCAGGACGACTTCGTACAGCTGTGGGGTCCCTATCTCTTTAAGACTTGCAAAAAGCACTTGCTTTTCTTTTGTCTCAGGGTTGCCGGTTGCGGGGACCTGCTTGCAGGTTTTGCTTTTCTGTTTCTCTAATATATAGCACTCCATGCACCATGTGTCTGTGCTCCAGGTACAGATTTCTTGAGCTGTTTGTTTAAAATTCCTGGGCTTTCACTCCCTCCCCGTTCAGACTCCTTTCTTCCCGGCCGGTTGTGGGTTTGGGGGCGTTTGGGTCCCGCAGGCTGCGGCTTGTATCTTACATCCTTCGTGTGATGTTGAGTTCTCGCAGATGTAGATGTAGCCTGGCTGTTGTACTGTATCCACTGGTGTCTCTTTTAGGAATAGTTGTATTTTTTGTATATTTATAAATATATATGTTTTTGGGAGGAGATTTCCACTGCACTACTCACTTTGCCATCCTGGCTCCTCCCCATCCCTTCACTTTTAGTCTGTATGTCTTTGGGTTTAAAGTGAGTCTCTTGTAGGCAGCATATAGATGGGTCTTGTTTTTTTAACCATTCAGTGACTCTGTGTCTTTTGATTGGTGCATTCAGTCCATTTACATTTAGGGTGATTGTCGATAGTTATGTACTGATTGCCATTGCAGGCTTTAGATTCATGGTTACCAAAGGTTTAAGGTCACCTTCCTTACTGTCTTAGAGTCTAACTTAACTCATGTAATATGCTATTAGAAACATAATCTAATGGTTCTTTTTTTTTCTCCTCCTTTTTCTTCCTCCTCTATTTTTTATATATTAAGTGTTCTACTCTGTACTGTTTGTCTATCCCTTGTTTGACTTTTGTGATAGTTAATTTACTTTTGCATTTGCTTATTAATTAGCTGTTCTACTTTCTTTACTGTGATTTTATTACCTCTGATGTTAAACCTTAAGCCTTAGGAACACTTCCATTTATAGCAGTCCGTCTAAAATAGACTGTTGAGGTGGTTTGTGGGACGCATATTCTCTCAACTTTTGCTTATCTGGAAATTGTTTAATCCCTCCTTCAAATTTAAATGATAATCTTACCAGATAAAGTAATCTTGGTTTGAGGCCATTCTCTTTCATTGCATTAAATACATCATGCCACTACCTTCTGGCCTGTAATGTTTCGGCTGGGAAATCTGATGATAGCCTGTTGGGCTTTCCTTTGTATGTGATCTTTTTTCTCTCTCTGGCTGTTTTTAATAGTCTGTCCTTATCCTTAATCTGTGGCATTTTAATTACTATATGTCTTGGTGTTGTCTTCTTTGGGTCCCTTGGTTGGGAGATCTGTCCATCTCCATGGCCTGAGAGACTATCTCCTTCTGCAGATGGGGGAAGTTTTCAGCAACTACCTCTTCAAAGAGACTTTCTATCCATTTTTCTCTTCTTCTTCTGGTACCCCTATAATGTGAATATTGTTCCGTTTGGGTTGGTCATAAAGTTCTCTCAATATTCTTTCATTCTTAGGTACCCTTTTTTCTGTCTGTGCCTCATCTTCTTTGTATTCCTCTTCTCTAGTTTCTATTTCATTTATTATCTCCTCCACCATATCCAATCTGCTTTTAATACCCTCCATTGTGCTGTTGAACAATTGTAACCATGACTGGAATTCATTCCTGAGTTCTTGAATATCTTTCTGTGCCTCCATGAGCATGTTAATGATTTTTGATTTGAACTCCCTTTCAGGAAGATTCATGAGGTTCATGTCATCTTTCTCAGGAGTTACACTAATTTTACTCTGAACCAGGTTCCTTTGGCATTTCATAGTTGTATATGGCGCCCTCTAGTGTCCAGAACTTCTACTCGCTGGCGCTGCTCAGCCCCTGAAGCAATGTGGGTTGCAGGGTAGCAGTATTGGTGCCTGGGAGGAGTATAGAGTTGTTTCCTGCTTCCTGACTGCTATGCCTGTCTCCACTGCCTGAAGTAGTGGGCCAAGCACACAGCTATAAGCCTCTATGCTTTGGTTTGTAGTTGCTGTAGACAGATCTTCCCTCTGGCTGGTCTAAGACCAGAGTAGTGTTTGCTAGTTTGTGAGCCAGGTGGTGCTGGCCAGGAGAAAGGCACAGTAGGCTGCGTATAACAGATGGGGTCCTTGGAGTTGTGTAGCCGGCCAGGGAGCTGGAGCACCTGGAAATTGTGAAAGCTCCCAACCTGCTGGGCAGAGTGCACCTGGAAAATTTTTTCTACCCGTCCTTTCTCCTGAGCAGTAAGCTCTGTGCAATCCTTGCCCCTTTAGTATCCCTGTTGCTAAGCTCTTCTTTGTTAGGAAGTCTCTCAGGGTGCCCACCTTTCTTCTGTCCTAGAGTAGCTGCATATGGATCCCTGCTTTCCCACAAGTGGCTGGAATCTCAGTCTCTCCAGGAATTCTGCCTGTCTTAGCTTTCCAATCCCTCAATCATGAGAGTATCATGAAAGCATTATGAAATGTGGGTCTTTGCTCCCAGAGCAAATCTCCGGAGTTAGGTATTCAGCAGTCCCAGGCCTCTACTCACTCCCCGCTCCTTTTCTCTTCCTCCCACCCGTCAGCTGGGGTGGGGGAAGGGCTTGGGTCCCATCGGGCCACAGCTTTGGTATGTTACCTTGTTCCGTGAGGTCTGCTCTTTTCTCCAGGTATATGCAGTCTGGCGCAGTCCTCTTTCCTATTGCTCTTTCCGGAGTAATCTTATTAATTATATTTTCTTACTATATGCGGTTTTAGGAGGTAGCCTGTGTCTCACCTCTCCAGCCACCGTCTTTAATCCCTCTGTCTGTATGTCTTTGTTGTAATGTATTGTGAAATTCTTTGGCCATTTCTTGAGTAAATTGTCTTTTTATCAGAGTGTTAAGGGTTTTTTATATAATCTGAATAAAAGACCTTATCAGAAATACAATTTTCAAATATTTTCTCCCATTCTGTGCATTGTCTTTTCATGTTTTGATGGTGATTCTTGATGCACAGTAGCTTTTGATTTTTATGAAGTCTAATTGGTCAATTTTTCTTTGGTTGCTTTTGTTTTAGATGTCAGATCCAAGAAATTGCTGTTCCATAGTCATGGAGATTTGATTTAAACCTACTTTCCTTCTAAGAGTTTTATTGTTTTAACTCTTACATTTAGGGCTTATTTCCATATGTAGTTAATTTTGTATATGGACTGAGGTAGGAATCCAAATTCATTCGTTTGAATGTGAATGTTTTCCCAGCATGACTTTTCAAAGGACTGTTCTTTCCTATCAAACTGTCTTGACACTTTTGCTGAAAGTCAATTATATATGTATGGGACTTCCTTCCTGAACTCTGAATTCTATTCCATTGTTCTCTATGTCTATGCTTATGCCAGTATCGCACAGTCATGATTACATTGCTTTGTAGTAAGTTTTGATCAGGAAGCATGAGCTCTTCAACTTTGCTCCTCTTTTTCAAGATTTCTTTGGGTGTTCTTCATCCCTTGTATTTCTGTATCAGTTTTAGAGTCAGCTTGTCCAGTATCTGCCCCAAAGGTACCTGGAATTTTAATAGAGATTATGCTGAATTTGTAGATCAATTTGGGGAGTATTACCATCTTAACAATAGTAAGTCCTCCATTCAGTGATCATGAAATATGTCTCTACTTTCTTAAGATCACTTCATTTATATCAATGTTTTGTAGTTTTCTGTGTACAAAACTTATACTTCTTTTGTTGAATTTATTACTAAGTATTTAATTCTTTTTGATACTACTTTAAATGGAATTGTTTTCTTAAATTAATTTCCAGATTGTTCATTGCCAGCATATAGTAATAAAACTGTGGATTTTTGTGTATTGATTTTTCATCTTGTATCCACCAACTTTGCTGAACTTGCATATTAGCACTAATAAGGGTTTTTTGTGTGTTGTCCTTACTATTTTACAATTGTTATCCTTATTATAATACAAGGTTATACCATTCACAAATAGAGATTGTTTTACTTCTTTCTTTCCTATCTGCATGCCTTTTATTACTTTATCTTGCGTAATTACCCTGGCTAGAACCTCCAGAACAATGTTGAGTAGAAGAAGTGAGAGTGAACCTCCTTGTCTTTTTCCTAATCTTAGGGAGAAGACTTCTAGTCTTTTACTATGAAGCATGATGTTAGCTCTGGGTTTTCATAGATGACCTTACCATACAGAGATGGCCTAATGAACTATTTGTAATTTATTGATTGTATTTTTTTCATCTTGAAAAGGTATTGGATTTTTCAAAGTTTTTTTGCATCTACTGAGATGATCATGTAGGCTTTGTATTACAAATATGGTGTGTTACATTATTTGATTTTCATATGTTGCAATAACCTTGCATTCCTGTGATCAACCCTATTTGCTCATGGTATATGGTTCTTATGTGTTGGTGGATTTGGTTTGCTTGTATTTTGAGGATTTTTGACTATATTCATAAGGGATATTGATCTATAGTTTGCTTTGCTTTTGATGTCTTTGTCTAGTTTTGGAATTAGGTTATTACTGACCTCATAAAATTAAGTTGGAAAGTGTTTCCTCTTCAATTTCTTTTTTTTTGGAAGAGTTTGTGAAAGACTGATGTTAATTCCTCTTTAATTGGTAGATTTCACCTATGAAGCTACCTGGTCTCGAGCTTTTTTTCTGGGAAGTTTTTGATTACTAATTCAAACTCTTTGTTATAGGTCTATTCAGTGTTCTATTTCTCCTGGAGTCAGTTTTGGCAGTTTGTACCTTTTATAGAAATTTGTTCATTTAGGTTACCTAATTTTTTGATATACAATTGGTCAGTGGTCCTTATCATTCTCTTTGTATTCCGTCTTCAAGGTCACTAGTGATGTCCCCTCATTCATTCTTGATGTTGGTATTCATAGTCTTCTCCCTTTTTTTTCTTCATCATTGTAGCTAAAGGTTTGTCAGTTTTGTTGATATTTTCAAACAACTTTTGGTTTCATTGATTTTTCTGTTATTTTTCTATGTCCTATTTCTTTTATTTCCAGTGTCATCTTTATATCTATTATTTCCAGCTTTTTAAAATTTAGTTCATGTTTCTTTTTCTAATTTCTTCAGTTGGAAGCTTAAGTTACTGATTTGAGATCTTTCTTTGTTTTTAATACAGGCATGTACATTTCCCTCTAAGCAATGTTTTTCCTGCATCGCATTAGTTTTGGTATGTTGTGACTTCATTTCAAAGTATTTCCTAATTTCCCTTGTGATTTCATTGTGGCCCATTTTTTACATAGATATGTGCTGCTTAATTTTTACATATTTGAATTTCCTGAATTTCCTACTGTTAAAGGTTTCTTATTTAATTCTTTTGTGATTGGAGAACATACTTTGTATAATTAGTGTGCTTTTAAATTTATTGAGGTTTGTTTTTGTTTGTCCATGTGTATTATTTTCCCTGGAAATAATGTGCACTTGATAAGAAAGTATATTCTGCAATAGTTAGGTGTGTGTACTATAGGTGTTTGTTAGGTCTAGTGGTTTACAGTGTTTTTCAAGTCTTCTAGCTCCTTGTTGATCTTCTGTCTAGTTCTTCTATCCATTATTGAAAGTGGGGTTCTAGAGTTTCCAACTATTATTGTTGAGTTGTCTTTTTTACCCTTTAATTCTGTAACTTATTACTTCATTTATTTTAGGTTTTTTAGCTGTGTGTATATGTTTATACTTGTTATATCTTCTTGAATCGACCCCCTTCATCATTTAAAAATATCCTTTTTGTCTCTAGTAACAGTTTTATTTTGAAGTATATTTTGACTAATATTGGTATATCATCTCTAGCTCTCTTTGTCTTGTTTTGTTTTATATCAAGTCTCCTTAAAACACATCAGTGGAAGCATGAGAATTTGGTATTCACTTCCTCTCACTGAGAGAAGCCAGTGCTGGATGTCTCTTTCTTTATTTTTTATTGGAGTATGTATAGCTGATATACAATGTTCCAACTAAGCTAGTTACTCTCTGACAACATAGAAAGATATTACAGTATTATCAACTATTTTTACTATGCTATACTTTCATCCCTATGACTAATTTATTTTTTAACTGAAATTTTGTGCCTCTTTAGCTCCTTCACTTATTTCTCACACATACCCCAATACCTGCCCATCAGTTTGTGAGACAATTTTTTTCATTTGGTTTTTGTTTAGAGTCCACATGTAAGTGAAATCATATGGTATTTGTCTTTCTCTGCCTGGCTTATTTCACTTAGCATAATACCTTTGGTGTCCATCATATTGTCAGGTATGGCAAGATTTCTTTCTTTTTGTGGCTGAATACTATCCTATTGTATATAAGTACCACATCTACTTTATCCATTCATCTAGTGATGGACACCAGTTGCTTCCATATCTTGGCTATTGTAAATAATGTGGCAATAAATATAAGGGCACTCCAGCTCTCTTTTGGTCATTGTGTCTTTTCCATCCTTTTACTTTCAACTTATTTATACCTTTGAATCTAAAGTATGTCTCTTATAAACAGCATAGAGTTGGATCATTGCTTTTAAAAAATTCTGTTGTTCTCTGCCTATTAGAATGCTCAATCCACTTATGTTTAATGTAATTGTTGATAAGTTAGGGTTTATGTTTGCCATTTTGCTATTTGTTTTCTATATATCTTATGTCCTTTTTGTTCTTCTGTTCCTCCATTATACCATCTTTTGTGTTAGAAATTTTCATTTTAATTTCATTGTCATTTCACTTACACTTATTTTCTTTGTGGTTGTACTGATTACAATTAACATCTTAACTCATACAATCTAATTCAGATTGATGCCAGCCTAACTTGAATAGTATATAAAAACATTGCTCCTGTATAGTCTATTCCTTACCTCCCTCTTTTATGCTGTTTAACATACAAATAACATCTTTATGCTTCATGTGCCTCTCAACACAGATTCCCAATTATTTTTTTATGGAATTGTCTCCTAAATTAGGAGAAAAAAGAGATACAAAAATATACATTCATATTCTATATTTACCTGTATGGTTACATTTGCTGATGTTGCTTATCTTTTATATGGACTCATGCTACTGTCTAATGTCTTTTCATTTTGGCTTGAAGGAATCCTTTTAGTGTTTCTTGTAGAGCCAGTTTGCTAGTGATAAATTCTCTCAGTTCTGTATTATCTGTGACTATCTTAATTTCCTCACCTTTGAAAGATAGAATTGCTAGAATTCTTGGTTGGCAGGGTTTCTTTTAGCACCTTGTATCTCTCATCCCACTGCTCCCTGGGCTCCATGGCTCCTGATGAGAAATCAGCAGTTAACTTTATGAAGAACCCCTTTTATATGAAGAGTTACTTGTTTCTTGAGGCTTTCAAGATTCTGTACTTGCCTTTCAACAGTTTGATTATGATGTGTCTAGGTGTTAATGTCTCAGTTTTCCTTCTTGCAGTTTATTGGTCTTCTTGTACATGCAGAATAGTGTTTTTCATCAAATTTAGGAACTCTTCAAATATACTGTCTTCCCTCATCTCTCTGCTCTTCTGGGATTTCTATAATGCATGTATTGCAAATTTGATTGTGTCCCACAGGTATCTGAGGCTCTGTTAATTTTTATTTATTTTTTGAATTATTTTCTCTCATCAGACATTATAACTGCAATTGGCCTATCTTTTTAAGTTTGCTGATTCTTTCTACTTTCTGCTCATATCTGATATTGATCCCCTTCAGTGAATTTTTAATTTTAGTTATTGTACATTTCAACTCAAGAATTTCTGTTTGGTTCCTTTTCATAAATTCTGTCTCTTGCTGACACTTGCTCCTTGATGAAACATTCTCACTCTTTCTTTTAGATCTTAGATGTGGTTTCCTTTAGTGTTGAACCTATTTAGGAATAGCTGACATAGTCTTTGTCTAATACATCAATGTGTCTGTGTCCTCAGGGACAGCTTCTACTGATTGTTTTTTTCCTTGTGCATGTGCCATCATGTCTTCATTGTTTTTTGTTGGAAACTAGACATCTTAAATACACAGCATTACAACTCTGATCAGATTCCTTCTCTCCCCAGAGTCTGTTGTTTATCTATTGTAATTATTTTTATTTGTTTAGTGATTTTTCTGAACCAAATTTCTAGTCTTGGTTCTCTGTTGTATGTGGCCATGGAAGTCTTTGCTTATTTAAGTTAGTGGTCAGCTAATGATGGGACATGGATTTTCTTAACTACCTGGAAACAATGTCTCCCAGCCTTTGCCAAGCGACTGTGTTGTGTGTGGGGTTTTGCCTTCAACAAACAGCCAGGCAGTTCAAAATTCTGCATCAGTCTTTACTTCTGCTTGTGCAAAGCCTCCAGACAGCCAGAGGTGAGAGCTTAGGCTCTTTCCAGATCTTTCCCGAACATGTTTATAGCCCTGGAACTATGCACAACCCTATGTATAGACATAGCCTGCTAGATTTTGAGAAATATACTCTTGTTCTCCAAAACCCCTAAGAACATCTCATTCTCCATATCTTCCTTTTAAGCTCTTAGTTAGTCTGTTGTTTGCCCCAACTGTTACTCACCTCCTCAGGTGAAGTTAAACAGCCATCAAGTTAAACAATTGACTGTAATTTTTTGTGACAAATGGTACTTAGGGATGAATCTGTGTACTGGAGAACCCTGGGTCAGTGAGGCCTCCGAGGGAGCCACTAGCTGGACTGAATGATGAAGTTCTTTGTGAATGAGGCTTTGGAGGATCCACCCCTGTTCTGCTTCCTCTGGTGGCTGCCAAGCTGTTGGATTTAACAGTGAGTATGGGCTGTTTAATTTTAAAGGATACTGTAGAGTGGGAGAGTGAAATATAGGAAAAGTTAAAGTATCACAAAACTCTCTCGTCTTAGCAACAAGATTCAGCTCCATGTCTGTCTCTTTCATTAGCACTTTCCTCTTCCACTGAACATCTCTTTGCTAGAGTTCCTTCTGGCTTGGTCTTGGATTTTATCTTCCACTCACTTTACACACACCATTTAGTAGTTTTCTCTCTGCCTATGGCTTCAAGCGCCTTGGCTGCCATGACTCTTCCCGATGACCTCCAGCCCATACCTCTCTTCCAAACAGCAGGCCTTATAGCATCTTGACAACTGGGGATCTCCTTTAGATATCTTAAAGATTTCTCAAAATCAACAAACCTAATTGATTAGTTTATGTTTTCTATCATAAAATTAATATATTCTTACTACTAGTGGAAACATTAGAAATATGAAAAGAAAAATAAATCTCTGTATCACTGCATTTGCATACACATACCATTTAGGTTTTGTTTTTGTTGTTTCTTTTTATAAAAATTGGATAATATATAAACTTTCTCTGCATCTCACTCCCTAACAATATAGTGTAGAAATTCCTACCCCACCCCACCATATTTACTGTTATAGACAGAATTCATTCTTTGGCTATATAATAGTCCATGGTATAAATGTGCCACAATTTACTCCATTTCTGATGGGCATTCCCTTTGTTTCAAAGTTTTTGCTTTTGAAACAAACAATGCTGCAAGTCATCTATATTTTTTGATGATCTAGAATGGCTTAAATAATATAAGAAAGGTCTTTTCTCCAAACCTTATGCCATAGATTTACTTATTAATGTTTATGATTATTTTCATCTCTTTCATATTAAACTCTTAATATTTCTCTAAAATCTGCTCTTTATCCAGTTTTAAGGGGATCAGAAAAAGGAACCACCATCATCCCCAAATCAAAGTCATCTTTGATTCAATCTTAGCCTTCACCTCCCACATCCAATCTGAGTCATTTGTACCCCATTTATTAACTAATAAAAACCATATGTTTATTTCCATACTTTTTTGTGTTTTACATGTAATACTTTTTCCATGTTACTATATGGAAATATAAATATATACTACATATTATTATATCTTTCCCACATTATTACAAATTATATTATTTATATAAATATACCAAAGAAATAATCATATATCAGATGTATGTAATAATATATTAATATGTATATTATCTATGTATATTATAATAATATGGAATAGTTATAATAACAGTATATAATTTGTATACTATGTCTACATCTATATTGTATGTACCTATATCTTCAGACTATATTTGTAGTACACAGATATAGAGACACACATACACATACACACACACAAAACACACAAGTGGGTGTTTTGTATGTCACTGTTTTCAAAACTGGAATTATAGTATATATCCTTCTAGGCATGCTTAGCAATTTGTTATGGACAGCCCTCCATGTTAACTGCCAAATATCTAACTCAATGACTTGTACCGTAATTGGCCCCCAGACAGTGATTTAATTGGTTTGGGGTGGGGCCCAAGCATCTGTGTTTTTCAAAAGTTCCCCAGATGATCCTATGTATAGGCAGGGCTGAGAACCACTAATCCTAATCATTCTTTTAAATAGTTGCACACTGTTGTGTAATATAGATGGTCCCATTTTATTCAGTTATTCCACCACTGCCAATCCCTTTTTCTGCATTATAAATAATGTTGTAATTAACATCCTTGTACTTACATTTTCCAGCTTATTTGTAAAATGAAAATAATAGTATTCATCTCATTGGGCTGTCTTGTAGATAAAGCAGCTTAATATTTATAAAATATTTTAAATAGTACCTGGCATATAAAGTGTACTTAATATATTAGCAATTTTTTTGATGATCAATATTTATCTCTCTTGCATGCATTATTAGCTATTATTATTATTAAAGACAGCATCATTATTACTAGTATCTGATAGTCTTATATATGATTATTTCTTTGGATCCCCAAGGGTGAGATTTCTAGAATATATTTTTTAAATTTGGGTAGATAGCCAGATTACTTTCCAAAAGGAATAATTATTCAGTTATACCAGCAATGCTTCAGAAGTACTATAAAATGGGAAAGATGTTCAGCTCACCTTGCAGTGTGAGAAATGCAAAATAAAGTAATGAACTGAAGAAGTAATATCACTTTTTACCTATCTGTGACTGGCAAGTGTTAAAAAGAGTAGGAAATCCTGTTGCTGGTAAGGATTTGAAGAAAGAGTGAGAGAGTGATATGATCCAGTGGAATTTTAAACCCCAGGAGTCTCATATATTTGTGGGGCTCCCATATGTCTATATGTAATAGAATTTTTTTTTCTCTTCTTTTAGAAAAAAAGAGTTCTCACTCCAGTGTGGAAATGGTGCAGAGAGGAGCAAGTGAGGAAGTAGAGGGATAATTTAGAAGGAATTGCAATAGTCCAGGAAAGATACGATGACAGTGTAGAGTAGCAGTGGTAATGACAGTCAAGAGGATGGATGGATGGGCCTAAGGGCTCTTTTAGGGGCACACAGGATTGAATGTTGGTGGTGATTTGTGAATGAGAAAGAGAAAAAAGAGGGGAGGGAGGAAAAGATTCTCCTACTGTCCTTTGCCTGTATTTTCTATTTGGATATTTGTCTTTCACTTATTATTTGTAAGCTCTTTGTTGACACATATAGTGACCTTATTTCTTCATTTGTCTCATAAATATTTTATCCCAAGCTATTATTTAACTTTTTAGTTTTTTATGGTACCTTTTATTGACATAATCAGTTGTAATGTTTGTGTTATCAAATATACCCAGCTTTTCTTCTATATCTTCTGGGTTTCTTGACCCAATTCTTACATTATACATATATTCTCTTAAAATGGTTTTTTAAATATGAATTTATTTTACATTAAAAATATGGTGTGAGGTGAAGAAAACTTAATTGTCTTCAGATGAGGAGCCAGTATTTATAGCACCATTTATTAAGCCACCCTTTCTAGCTTGATGCTTTTAGAGAAATAAAAAAAAAAAGTTACTGGGGCTAGAACTATGGGATTGTGGGAAGAAGAGTAGTAAAAGCTGAGAGTTGAAAAGTAGGCAGGAATCAGGTTACACAGGGCTGTAGGCAAAAAATGGGCTTTGGAATTTACCGTAACAATGCAATTCTGTATAATGAGAATAGGGGCCACCCTCATTTATTCATTTGTTGTTGCATGAATGCATACATTCCACCGGTATTTATTCAACATTTACTCTGTGTCAAGTACTGTGATCAAAAAGGTAAACCTTTGCCTTCAAGGAGCATATGGTATGATAGGTGACAGATAGTACAAGCAAACCAGCAAGTGGTCTAGGAGCACCTCACAGAGGCTTCTACTCAGCCTTGAGAATTAAAGCAAGTGGCAACTGAGACAAATCTTGGAGGACAAATGCAAGTTGGCCTGGTGAATGCCCAGTGAATGACAGAATGTCCAAGCAGAGAGCATTGCTGGTGTAAGAGCCCACAGAAGCCATCAAGGCTTTTTCAGGGAACTGCAACAATTTTAGTATTACAGGAGCTTGGAGTAGAGGACTAGGCTTCGTATTATGATGTATTTGATAGTACAGTATTCTCAAACACACACACACACACACAAGAATATCCTAGATCAAGAATATATTCTTGAATCCACCACAGACTCCCCCTCCTTTCCACTGTTCTTTTCTATCCTGATTCATTTTATCACCTGCCTGGCCCACGGAAGCATTTGAGTTGGGTGTCTTCTACCTCTGAACTTAAACAAAGATCAAGTTCAAACTATCTCAATTGTCGTCTCTGGTATGAGAGGAAAGGAGATAGCTTTCTGAAGAGATATGAAGACCAACCTTATGAAAGATCTTACACAGGAGATTAGACCAGGAGAATTTCTTACATACATTAAAAGGATCATTTTCCTCAGGGAAAAAAATAGAGTATGAAGACAAATATTTATTGAGGTCTTATCATGTGCCAGGTACTCTGCTAAGTTCTTTTATATAAGGTCTTTCTATGAAAGGTGATAGTAGCTTAAGAGGTCACAGGTGCATGTATGATATTAAACTTGTTATTTACAAAGTGATTTTACATATCTCAGAATATTTTATTAGAAAGTAACTTTATAATGTTTATAATAAATGCCCACCGTTATTTGTTGAGGGTCAGTTATGTGTTAGGTGCTGGGTCACCCTGGGGCACAGAACAGAACCTTAGCCCTGTTGACTCTTAGAGCCTTCTTCACAACCAGGATAATTACCCCTGGTCCTTGGAGCTGTCATATTTGAGTCATGTCAGAGTTTGTAACCTTGGAGAACTTTAACAAATTTGTATATTTCGGGTTGATCTGGATCAAGACAAACTTTATCCTTCCTGGGATGAAAATCTCAGCTGCTGGTCTATCAGTAGCAAACTTGGTGAACCAGGTGACATTATCTTCCTCGGACGTCTCCTATTGATGGTTTAGGATGTTGAATACCTTGTTAAACTGACTTTAAAAAATAACTTCTTGATCCTCACAACAGAAATTGTGCCGAAGCGGGTTTACTTGTTCATACTGGTATTTAGGGTGAGTCATGAGAAATGAGGATGCTTATCTGCTGAGGAAGGAGAATTGGACTTAAGTTTGAATCCCTGTCAGTGGCATAGTGTAGTGCTACAGGCAAACCATTGCTAAATATATACATATTTGCTAATCCAATATCCAGCTGACCAGAGACCTGTAGCTGCACAGAAATGTTGTCTTCGCCAATCTGTCAGAGGTCCTGCATTTGTGGGACTGGCCTGTAGTTTGGAACCGTTGCCCAGAAGGAACTGTATTATGGAGTAAGGAACTGGTTATTTCAGTAACACCGCTATTTCCATATAGCTATGCCACTTGCTATATAGAACCTTAAAATCTTATAGGTTCACATCCATTATATTCATCATGACAGGTGCTCAAATGCCATTCGTGGCCTATGAAAAATTCTAGAAATAAATTAAGGCTCTGGATGTTACGGTATGGCATCTAGGTCAAATCAGACTGTAGCAGGCCATGCTGAGCACATGCCTCTTCCTTCTTTACCTCCCAGGCTCCTTGATTGGCACTGTTTGTTGTTTTCCCTGTTCACATCTGGCAAATGCCACTGGGCCCTAGTGAGAGAGAATTCCAGTTTCAACATTTTGATTCCCTGTAGTCGTGGAGCAGTTGATGTTGGGCAGCCACAGGTGCAAAATGATGAAATTTTGTGTATCTGATGACAGATGTCTGGGGTAACCTTGGAACAGCAGGAAAGCCCCCTCCCCCACCCCGGAGGAAAGGGACTCTCAGGTTAATGATTATAATAAGGCAGAAGTAAGGACAAAACAAGCACCTAGGAGAAACAGGAGGGCTTTGATGAAGTTGAAAATGAGGTGGAGAGAGAGCTCTGAATTACTAGAAGTTCAGAGAGAGAGAGACTCTGTTCTGTTTATGAAAAACCAGTAGTTTGGAACTATTGACCAGCTGTAAGAGAAGCCCAGGGAAAGAGATTTTGAAATATTCAGGAGCATTTGATATCAAAAGAAAGAGATTTAGAATTATAAATAAAAGAAAATGGAAAATCAAGATAGTAATGAGGAGGAGTAGCTTTACACTATTTCTAGCAGACTGCAGATTCACAGAAGGAACCTGTGGAAGTTGGATGAAGACGAGACTAATGAGGCGGGTGGGGCATGAAGCTGCGAGGATCTCTTTCAGGCCTGGCGGAGAACGGAAGACATGCAGGGGCCGTGGCCGCAGAGAGCCGAGTATCCCAGGAAGCCAGCACCATTGCTGGGAAATCAGAGGTAGCCCTCAGAGGTGGGTTTGGAAAAACCCGTGCTTTGGAACACTGCCCAGAAGTGAGCTGGGCTCCCAGAAGCACTATAATTTCTTCAGATCATCTGATAGCAGACTCTGATGTTTACCAACTTCAGGGAGATAGGGCCATTGTGAATTTTTTTTTTTAATCATAAATAAAACTAGCCCCAGCCAGCCAGACTGGGAATTTACTGCCTGAGCTGTATTCCAACATGGTTTTGCTGGCAAAACCAGACCTGAATGTTTCCTTGACTCCTAAGGGGCCTGTTTACACTGACTATTTTTATTGCCAGCTTTCGAGTGGGAAGAGGGAGATTATATTTAAAGGTCAGCAGGTGAGCCGAAGGGTCCCTGTTGTGCTCTTCCTGGGTGTGCCTGTATCTGTAACTGCTCATTCCATGCCTCTGTGCTCTGTGTGTGTGCGCTTTCCTACATGCAAATTGCTGTACCCCTGATCTGGTTGACAAGACCTGCTCACTTGTTTGTAGGCATAATCATGGGTGCCAGGTTGGTTGTTTGGCAGTTCCCTATTTGTTTATTGTAAAGAACGTAAATCAATCTTCGGGATTTTCTGGATTGGAGGGCAAGGGATACTTACTGTCAACAATTTAAGAACAAGGAGATATAAGATACTGAGCTTAAAGGGTGCATCTAGTGTCAGGACGAGAGCATGAAAAGGTGGGAAGAAGCCAACTACGGGCTATTTCTGCACTGAATAGAATGTTTAAGTACTTGAGTGTGAGATACAACTTGGAAAATTGCCCTTTGGTCAAAGCACCAGTCAACAGAGCTAATACAGTGAAATCAGATTGGACTCAAATTCAATTTCACTGACAACCTTTTTAAATTCTTGTTTTTGCAATTCCCCAAAGGATGACTCATGGAAGCCCACCAATTTGGAAATGAGAACTGAAGAATTGAGAAGGCATGTCTGTACACATTCCCAGAGAAATTTGGCCCCCAGAGACTAGTGTTACTAGGAAAGCAGCCCACGGGTTTTGCCCTCCCCTGAGCCACAACCAAATCGTTGCTGTGCCACTCAGGACTGACCGGGAAGCCATGAAACTGCTGCCTGCAGTAAGCATAGGAGACTGCCTTCTGAATCAGGTAAGGACTGCTGCTGGTGTCATCACCGACTCCTCCCAGCCCTCCCACCCCACCAACCTGATTCGGAAGGGATTTCAGACTGTTTCCACAGATGGAGAAAATGCTCCTCAGGGCCCAAGACTTTTTCTCTTAAGAGTGTTTCAAGACCTACCATATTTCAGTCCTCAGTTTGAGGGTCTAGTACCAGAGGCACTTTGGGTATAAAATGTGGAACAGAGGGTTAGTTAGAACTTGGAACTCCAGCTCTGCCACTAATACTTTTGTGATCACAAGCCAGACACTTTACTGTCTGAGCCTCAAGTTTCTTCTCTGTAAAATGGGAGTGATAATAGGGCCTCATCAGCGTCATTGAAAGAGAGTAAATGAAATTAGTAAAGTTTTTTGAAAACTATAAAACCACTAGATTAAAAATAGGTATCATTATATTTTTAGTCCATGTCAATTAAGAATTAATTTAATTTCACTTTATAGAATCTTAGACTCTTAGAATGTTAGAACTTGAAGAGACCTTAAATATTATCTAATTTAAGGCTTTCCATTTACATAAGAAGCTACTAAGGCACAGAGCCACCCTTAGAACTAAAACATTTCAACCAAGAGTCAGGGACTTGTGCAGGGTTTTCATGCCTTAACAAGTAAATAAAGCAGAGCTCATGATTGCTGTCATAAGGAAAGTTAATTTCTCAGGCAAAACCATTACGAGTGATAAACAGAGAAAACACGTTTTTATATAGCAAAATTATACATGTATGGATTATAATTTTATACTTTATATAAATTTATATACTTTATATATATAATTTTATACTTTGTATATATTTTGTACTTTATATTTTTATTATATATTATAATTTTATACTTTATATATATACACTTATACTTTATATATAAATTTATATTATATATAAATATAATTTATAATCATTTTATATTAATTACACATACTCATTTTTATATAATAGTATTATATGTAATTATATTTTATACAGCTACATTAGGTAGTTAAAATTAGAGCAAACAAAGTGATTTCCCATTATGCAGCTCCTTTTGGGAGCTATAAATGGGCATTCAGGGTTTAGCTTCAGGGTTCATTGAAAATAATGCAAGAATAGTATAAAAGGTGCTGGCAGCTTGAGGCCGTACAAGATCTCATTCAAGTTTATCAACAGTCATCTGACACCGCATATTACCTCCATTCTCACAGATGTAAGTAAATACAGAGGCTCATATGGAGTAAATAACTTGTCACACAGCTAGACAATGAAGGTGCTGAGGTTTCAGTCTGCTCTGTTTTACCTGAAAGCCATATCCTCCCCTAACCCCTCTGTGTCTCTATAAACACGCACCAAGCACCTGCTTTGTGCAAAACACTGTGCCCAAAACATGGGGCTGGGATGTAGGGTGCTAAGTGAGAGTGCACTTCTGTCTTTCAGGTATCTTTCAGGATGGCTCTGCCCTACCTGCAGATTTGTGCATGACTCCAGAGGTAAAAGGAGGAAGTTCCTTGTGCAGACAGGCAAAAGTTTAATATAACACATGGCAACCATGAGGGCTACAGTAGAGGTGTACAGTAAAGGTGCTGGAGGAGGACAGAGGAGCGTTAGCTCTGACAAGACAAGTGAGTCACAAACAGAGGAGTGGAGACAAAGCCTTAGAGCATGTGTAGGATTCTAGTAAGTGGAAGAGCACAGGAGGGTCCTTCCAGGCTAACAGAACCCCATTCAAGAAGTTGGCCTGGCTTTCATTTCTGGTCTCCTTGTCCTTGGGAAGACAGAGCAGAGCAGTGTTTATGGACATGGGCTTCAGCATGGTGCTGTCTGGCTGTGGATCCCTGCTGTGTGACTTAATTGACTCTGGGACCCTGGGCAAATTATTTACGCTTTCTGAACTGCAGTGTCTTCATCTGTAAAATGGGGATAATCATAGCATGTACCTTAAGGGATTATCATGAGGCTCAGAAGAGCTAATCCTTACCAAGCATCCTGCATACAGGAGGGACACACCAGTTTTGGCTCCACGGGGCTGCTGGTGCTTCTGCTTCTGCTACAGATGGGAGCTGCAAAGATCCTGTGCTTCGTGGAAGAATTAGCCTGCAAAGATGTGGATGTGGTGGTAACAAGCCTACTGTCTTATCCTTATGCATCACTTAATTTAAGGTTTCATCCCTTTAAAGGATGGAAGGGCTTTCTAGCATCTCTTGAAGCTAGAGATGGTATCTGTCGTTATTTTATTTTTAAACTGATTGTTAGATTTAAAACAATTCCCAAATTAAAAGTCTGACTTCCTATCGTGTGGAAGGAAGTGCTGAGCCTTTTCTCCCTGGTAGTTTTTGTTATGGATGACATTTGCACAGACCTCATGCTCACAAGTATGACCAGGCCTGTGTGACCTTCCTGGTACACTATTTAGCACCACCCCTCTACCCATCTCTTATGAAAACGTTATCAGAATGATGTTATTATAGGGAATAACCTTAACTTCTCAATAATTTATATTTGAAACAGTAATTGTTCACCAACTTGAGCTATTAATAGTAGCAAATGATGTGTGGGAAAACAGTGGGCCTGGAACTGCAGCTGGGGAGGAGGGAAGTAGCCAGGAATGGGGGTGGGTATGTGCATGTGGGCATGTAGGCATGTCCTGCACAGAGGGAGGCCCCCCCAAAATGGATGGTGCCCTTAAAGGGTGCCTCTGATGACTGTTTGCATAAACTCTGTGTTAGTTAGAGTAACTGAATCTGAATGCTAACAAATGTGGCCCATCTTTCCCAAGGTCAGTTCATAGCAGGGTTGGGTTAGATGGCCCAGCAACATCTAGCATCATGTGCCTGAGTATCTCAACCCCGTTAATCTCCACTTCTGCTCTGTCACATCCATAAACGCAGTCTTTTAAGAAGCAAAACACACCTTTATTCATGGGACTAATCAACAGAGGGTGTTAGTTACCTAAACTTAACTGTTAGAAACCTAAACAGGCCTCTGAGATCAAGTTTGAATTGAACCTGCTTTGATTCCATCTGCTTAATTGTCATGTTTCCCCCTTCAATTTTTTCCCAAGCTTTGCTATGAAATACATTTTGTGATAAGGCTGCTTTAAGGCTGCTAATGGCTTCTTGCTTTCTTCCTGAAGTTTGAGAGTCAATAAAGAGGTTCTGGGGTTCGACTGGCAGCAGGTGTCTACCTGTGGGAGAGCCTTCTTCCTTCTCCAAGATCACTCCCTGCAAAGCTGCCTCGGGCCCATTCCCTGCTTTTCCACACCCTGAACTGGAATCTTCTTGCTCAGACCTCAGTAGGCTGTGGTCAGGACAAGCAGAGGAAAAAAGCCTAGTTTGTGATTTATACCATGGAAATGACAGGAGTTATGGGGGACCCAGCCTGGGAAATGCCCAGCACAAGCCCCTTCTACAGCTGCTGAACAGGACTGGGTCCTGCATAAGAACGCACTGCAGGAGTGCAGCCAGAGACTCGGAGGATGGGAGTGCCCACCACCTAACGGGAAGGATGCTCCCACTCCACTGAGCAGCTCAGGCACTGGAGGTCAGGCCTGTCCAGGGCAGGGCTCTCCCGTCATAGCCCTGGCTAAGCCCTGCATCACTGTCAGGCCCCTGCTGTGTTGCTCTTGTGTGCCTGTGGGATGCTGGGACAGTCAGTGATGCCCAGATAAATGGAGACTTTGCACTTGCTATTTAGTGATCCTTGTCTCCAAATGGAGGGCATGGTTAGGTTCAGAAAGAGGGTAATGGCATGTATTACTTCTGGAGCTTCTACTTGGGGATGTGGGACAGTGGGACAGAAAGAGCTAGAGAACTTGGGTGTTAGGTCTAGTCGTCCTGGTAACAACTGCTGTGACATTAGGACAACCACCTTGTCACTCTGGCTTTCTGTAAAGGTACACCAGGCAAGATGACTTCCAAAGTCTCTTCCAATTCGAAGACCCTGAGTCTAAATTGCAGCAGAAGTGATGGATGAAGAAAATCAAATCAGAATATGTGGCTATAGGTCCAAAAAGTACTCCCTTATTCAGTCACCTTCAGAAATAAAAACAGATAATAAAGATTATAATGAGTAAGAGATTATAGATATCTTCTAAGGAGTGTGTGAACTTGTCCTACCCAGTAAGAAAATTCCACCATCAAATGAGGGCTTAATTTGTAGAAGAGATTCATCATGAAGAACCTATACCAATAGGCCCCTCATCGTGTGTTAAGGGCATACACACACATGCGCATGCTTTCTCTATTTCAAGCTTTTATCAGTTAAAAATTATTTGAAGGTGTCAGTATTAGAAATCTTCCATTAGTTTATTTACTTGGGAAATGAAAAATAACACGTATGTACACTCATCATTATGTTAACTAACATTCAAGTTCTATGGAGTCACATCAGTGGACTTGGAGAATTTGGGGGATGTTAGCCTTAGTCCCCGACCGTAACTATGTATCTGAGAATACTATTTCCCAACCACCCTGACGGCAATGTCCTTTCCAGTTAGCCTTTGTGTTACTTTTTCCCGCTATTCCTGATCAGACTTCTAGTCCCTGAACTTGTCCAATGTGACTTTGTCAGTCCCCACCCAGGCTGGAAAACATGGCCTGCCACTGAAACCTTCCCTTGCTCTTTTATCGTCTGTATCTTGCCCAGAAAACTCCAGTCTTAGTGCTCCCACTGTTAGCTTTGCGGGGATGAGAGGTGCTGGAGATCCTCTAGTGTCTGAGCTCACTGGTATCCCACAGCCTCATGGACCTGCCCACAGACGAGCCCTGGCACTACCAGGCAGCCTTTACATGTGTGCCTAGCCTGCACCTCGTTCATTAGAGAAACTGTTTCCAAAGTCCGTCACCTGAAGTCCCTTACCTTTTATCCCTCCATCTCTCTCAGCACATTGCTGTATCTCCTACTCTATAAAGAAAATAGATGTCACACAGAAAATCTGATTCCTACCAATCCCCACCCTTTTATCTGTATTCACACCCACCTTTCTTTGCTTCTGATACCCCAAACTTAATTCCTCACCAGGATCCTGGATTTGCACACCTTTCTGGCTGGGAAGTCCTTACTCAATGGTTTTGTTCTCCACTTGCCTCTTCCTTCTTCACTGGCTGTTTTCTCTCAGCATTTGAACGTGTTCAAACCTGTGTGTCGTTCTGAAAAAACCTGTTGCTGTCCTTTTTT
The DNA here is from genome assembly GCF_040802235.1 of Manis javanica. Classification (NCBI taxonomy): domain Eukaryota; kingdom Metazoa; phylum Chordata; class Mammalia; order Pholidota; family Manidae; genus Manis; species Manis javanica. Next base: position 111,315,799 of record NC_133159.1, on the reverse strand, counting down.
TTTTCTTTCTCTAGCCAAACTTCCTGGAGGAGTTGCTCGCCTGTCTTCACTAGCTCATCTCCCATTCAGTCTTAACCCACTGCAATCTGGCTTAATGCTCATCACTTCCCTGAACACATCAATCCTGTTCTAGCTGCCAAACTGGACATTTTTCAGGCCTTATCTCACTCGATTGCTTGCTGTTAACCTTATTCTCAAAATTCTTTTCCGTTGATTTTCCCTACAACCTCCAAACGAGATGACATCTCTCTTTTTCTGAGAACATATAGCATCCTGTGCAAACTTCTAGAGTGCTGTGATTTTACTTTCCAGTTTGTCTTGCTTTGTCCTTTCATCTGTAAACTTCTTGACAACATGTGTGCATAGAGCTGGGCATGAAGTGGATGTTCCACAGAAATTGGTTGAATGGTGTTGAATCACAGCACATAGGAGAAGTCCTACACTGGTGAGGACACTTAATCATAGGCCTCAAAAAGCAATTTTCTTTCCTTTTGGCATGGTAAGTGATGTGGCCTCTCTGTGACCACCTTCTCTCTTCCACTTCCACACTTTGGAGGATGCAGCATCTTGATAGTTTACAAAATGCTCAAGACACATACCCTTGGTCCTTTCTCCTGCGATGAATATAGTGGGTGACATTTTGGGGGGTGGGAGTGGCCACTGGTGGCAAGAAGATGATATTTAAAGCTAGTATAACATGATCATCTTGTTTAAGGTCAGACAAGACACGTGGATTTTGAAAAGAATTAAATCTTCATCCTGTTTCCAATGAGATTGCAAGCTCGTTGAGAACAAGGGCCTCTTAAATTTCTTGTTACTCCTAGGCACCTGGAGTGTAGTAGATGTTCAAAGACAGTCCTTGTGCAGGGATATATACATATAAACAGGTCTCAGGCTGCAGATGACGCCAACTGCCCCATTGTACCCAGAGATACTCTCCACTTTCCTGTCATAGCCCCCATACTCACATTCTGTACTTATGTTTGTGTTTCCCAACACTGTGAGTACAGGGTTATCTGTGTTACTTATTTCTGTGCCCCACAATGTAAAGAGTGCCAGGTACATAGCAGGTGCTAAATACATGGCTGTTGAAGAACTGACTTTATATGTGACATAAGATATGTGAGCAAATAGATGCTTATGCACATTTGAGCTCTATGTCCACATGTAGATAGCTTGTTTGTTGGTAGGAGATACGAAGTCTCAGGTGACTGGACTGGTGATGACTTAATGTAGGAAACAAATAGAAATCTCTCTGACTTGGGCTTTTTTTCTTGAACAGTTTACAGGTGTCTTCAAATACTCTAGAATGTATAGAAAGAACCATTATGTAAAACGCAAGGGGAATATAAAGATTCACGGGTGGGTGTTGCATTTAGGTGTATCAAATACTGCTTCTTACCAGTTCCCGGCCAGGCTCAGCAGCAGCTCTCTGAGGGAGAATCTTGTAATGGCACCAGCTCGCAGCTGCCTCCTGAGCAACGTAACAAAGAGCCTCTCCATTTCAGAAAACCTTGCAGACTCTTCCCACTTCTTCATGTGGATTTTTCTGACTCTTCTGGAGTTTACTGAAAGTTCCTTTGTGTTTCCCACAAACACCTATCCCCCTAAACCTTAAGTATCCTTTAAGGCCTGTATTTTTTGGTGTTCTATTTCATTTGGGTATTCTCCAGTTCTTTGAGATTTGCTGTGCAAATTAGAAGAAACAAATGCATACCTTTTCCTATCGGTCTAGTAGCAAAAGGAGAGGGTGAGTATGAAGGAGAAGGAAACCATCCCTGACCAACAACATAAGCAGGAAAAAAATCTGTTGAATTTTTTCATGCCTTAAACTTTTAATAGTCAACTACCTGGACAGCAGGTATTATTATCCCATTTCATACACTCACCGAAGTTCACAAAACCCTGGAGCCTCCTTTCTGGCCCTTGAGCCTCACCAAGCATATATGTGCTTCAGAATTTGCTTTCCCAAGTGGTTTTCAGGGCCCACTCAAATGTCACCTCCTTATGGAGGACTTCCATGGCCACGCCACCTAAAACAGTAGCCTGGAAATAACCACCTTTGCGGGTCTCTTCACACTCAGGTTGACTTGCGGCACCAGTGGATTTCCCAGATTGTGGAAGAGGTGCAGAAGGTTGTCCACCTGACCACAGAAATCAGCCACCAAGACATACGATTTCAAGCCGTCCCTTACTCTGACACATACAATGAGAACATTAAGGTGAGCAGGTCTCACTTGCTCTGAGTTGCCCACCCACAGAGCCAGGAAGTCTGGGCAGGCAAGTCTCAGTATTTGACAGACGCACACAGCACTGAGATTACTAACCATACCTCACGTTTCTGCAGGAACCCTGAGTATTTACCATTCACAAACTCATTCCACAGATTTCTCACCGTGGCCCCCACATTCCTCCTTTACAGATGATAAAAATAGAGGTTTACAGAAGCCAAATGATTTAATTATGTTATAGTAGGCCCTAAAGCCAGAACTCCACCCGGGGTTTCTGACTCCAAAGCACGTGCCACCGTAGTGATTAAAGTGAGTTCAGCACATACTCATTTATTAAGCACCTACTCTATTTAGTAGGGCACTTATAGGCTGGGGACTAGGTAAGAGGGAACTCAGGACATTGGTGAGAAAGTCTGTTGGTTGCAGGTGGAAGAAGGGAGAAAGTAGAAGGGGTGGCCGTTAGAAACTTCAGGAGAAGCTGTGCCACTCCTGTCCCTGCTGTAGCATCCCACAGTGCCATAAGCTACCAGGACCCATATGTGACAGTCACTGTGCATGCAACACTGTGCTGTGGGCAACACTGTTCTCACAGAAATGAGCTCAAACTTACAAACTACCTTGTGAAACAGACATTATGACTTGCTCTCATTCAGAGATTGGAGAGGTGAAGCTCTGAGTCACTCTGAATTCCCATGCTCCTTTATCTTGATTTTTCTTTTGGCACATAAGAACCCTTTCCCTTGTATTAAACTTACACATATTCATGCGCTGTCTCTTCCACAAGACTGTAAGTTCTTTGATTGTAAGGATCGTGCTTACTGATTGGTCTATTCCTAGCACCAGCATGGTGTATGGCCCACTCAGCTTCAGTGAGTGAATGAATGAATGAGCAAAAGAGTTAGTACCTGAATAAAAGACCATCACTGGTCCAGCGCATTTCAGGGTTGGTGGGGACAAGGACCACCACAAGTTCTGGGACATGTAGATCTGGGGACATAGTCAGATCTTAGAAAATTTACCCTGGGATAAAAGTTATAAAATGAGATTGGATCCTGGAATGTCAGAACATCATCTGCCCACGTCTACCTCCCTGCCAATCCAAATTACACAAATGTAGAACAGTGACTAGGAACAGAAACATAGCAACACTTTTCCTAGAACTATATCCTAGGAAATTTCTGTGGTCTCACCCAGATTTTATAGCTTAAAATATATCTTACATTTATGTATATCCTGTTCTGCACATTAAATTTTGAAAATAATTAACAGTGAGGCATATAAAAATCGCTTTTATTTTATCTTGGACCAAATTCAACATGTATTTCTTAAGCACCATTTACATGACTAGTAACATTACAGCTGTGCTCTTGAATTCACAGGCATGTGGGTTCAAATAACGTATAGATTTTAAATGCCATAGTTTATGCAGTTTTTTACCCCCTCTCTTTTAATCTCATCACCTTTCTATGGACACTAGAAGCCTTGCGGACCCATCCGCTAAAGCATCAAACTTGTTCTCTGAGAATGAGGCAGAATCAGTGTTGCTGATTTTTGTGTTCAACCCCGAACTGGTGGATGACTAGGCTCTAGGCAGAGGTTAACCAAGGTTTAACCGAATACCACTGTCAGAACTTCCCATGGTAAGGAGGCAGCTCCTCCAGTGCGTGGCTGATTGATGGGGAAAGGCGCAGAGTGGAGAAGGCTGCCACGTGATGTGGTCAAAGGTCACGTGCCCTTTGGTGGTGCTGTACTATTGACCCATTTCTTCTACTCCTTGGACTATTGGCCTGAACTGGTTCCTATAGAAACAGTAGATAAACTGATTGTTTGCTTTTCTCCATAAACAGAGTTATCTCACTAGCTCACATTGTCTCCATAAACAGGCTTTCACTGCACCTGTAATTTTTTAAGTGTTAGTCATTAATACTGGCCATGGGTCACCAGTACAGTCAAACAGAAAGGGAGGCATTTTACAGAATGCTTTTACCTCCTCTCCCATCCCTTCCCGCCCTCTCTTTACACCAGCTCTTTAACCCTCCAGGTCATTCTTTCTTGACTGAGAGCCAGCCCAGGGTAGAAAAACAACTGTTGAACAAGCCATCAGAAGGCCCAAGCTCAAGTTCTGGCTCTAACACTTACTGGCTCTGTGTCCTTGAGATCTCAGAGCCCCTCTGAATCTCAGGTTCCTCATCTGGGAATCATTAACAAAGCCACCTCATTGTGTAACTGTGAAGGTTAAACAGCTAATGCATGAGAATTGCAGTTAGAATGTGGAACCCAGTCAATGCTAATTCCTTTCCCAGATTTTCCTTCTCCCCCCTGAACTTTAGGTGCCCTCTAGACGGTTTCCTTGCAGAGTCATGAAACAAGGACTCAGTACCTGACCTGCCTGAGATGTTTCAGTGGGTTAGTTAGTGGCAGGGCAAAGACAGAATCTCTGGCAACAGCAGTTGCAATTCTCTGTTTGCCTCACGTTGCTGAGGGTCAGTGGTTAACTAGCTGCCCGGTTCAGCAGGTCAGCTTCCTGAGGATTTCTGTGGCCTCCCGAATCTAGGACCCACACTCATTCTCTCTCCTTTCCTGACTCCAGGTTTTGGCCCCCAGCCAGTTCCTCATCACAGTCCCAGTGAAAGGTCTGGCCGGGTACAGGGAGGCCCGGGAGCGGTGCTGGCGGTACTAACACCCTGCAGGGTGCCAGGCTCTCCTGCCCCCTGAGGGACCCCAAGGGCCTGCAGCAGTGGCTGCAGGTGGAGCAGTTTATGAGGAGCCTATGGCAGTGGCACCAGGCAGACGTGAACATGGAGGGGGATATTGTGCCCACTAAGGTCCTCCACGTGTTCCGGAAACTGGTTGAAGATGCAATTGGGACCTGTCACCTCTCAGGTGAGCTGATCAGGAAAAGTCCAAGGGCAATGTCTGGCATTTCCCCTTTCCTCCATGTGGGTGTTATCTGAAGCTCACGCCTGTGAATGGATCATGTGCTCTTTACAT